>NC_065587.1:84249157-84556814 GCF_024542745.1 Macaca thibetana thibetana | reverse complement strand
TCGGCCTCCCAAAGTGCTGGGATTACAGGCGTGAGCCACCATGCCCGGCCAATAACTTACTCTTTTATGAACACGTTGTCAATAAACTCAGATGATTCCCTAGTCTAAAATGTAATCGAAAATAATACAAAAAACAACATTAATATTTTTTAGAACAACTTGACAGTTCACTTTGTGTCTTAAACTGGAACCTCATGAAGAATCAGGTGGAACTCATCTTTGCATCACCAGTGCACAGTATAGGATCTGGCACATAATAGGAGCTCTGTAAATATCCACAGAGTAAATGTTAGACAAACAGATTTGACTAAAATGTAGGTATGTGGCAGATAGTTTTAAGGGTTACTTAGTTCTAGAACCAAAAAAAATAAGATATTTCGGAGGACTTTCCTTTAAGTTTGCCAGAAGAGCTGAGAACAGAAATATAGAGAAACCTGGATGGTTTTGCAAAGCGCTGTCCAAAAAAGAAAAAGAAAAGCACTATATAAAGGGCATGAGGCATTATTGTCACCAACTGTCATCTTATCCAATGATACTATGTTGACTACAATGGCTCTTCAGCCCAGTTTTCATATAGAGTACTTAATAGTTTCACGGTAGCAACAATGATGCCCTCTAAACTAGGATGTATTAAAAACTAACAGCTTTTTAAAATGAAAAGACAATATCAAGTATTGGCAAAGATATAGACAGACAGGAACTTTCATAGACTGCCTTTGAGAATAAAAATTGGAAACCTCTTTGGAAAATTATTTGGCAGTACATACTAAATTAGCTGAATATGTACATGTCTTATAACCTAGCAATTTCACTCCTACATAGATACCTAGTAGAACCTACAAATATATTCACCAAAAGACACACACCAGAATGTTCATAGCAGCACTATTTGCAATATCTCCAAATTGGAAGCTACTTAAATATCCATAAGTGATAGAATGGATAAATAAATTATGATCTACTCATATAATGGAATATTAAAAACCAATGAGAACAAAAAATGTATAACTATACAAAATAATATAAGCAAATCTCACAAGCATAATGTTGTATAAGAGAACCCAGAAAAAAAAGAGGACACACTGGATGATTCCATTTTTATCAAGTCCAAAAACCTTATAGAAATAGGCAAAATCATCGATGGAGTTAGAAGTTAATGTAACAATTACCCTGGGGTGGAGGGTTGGTGCAAAGAGACCTAGGGAAATGCCTGGGATCCTGGTTTTTTGATCTGGATGCTGGCCCCCTGGATGTGTTCAGTTAGTGAAAATTCATCAAGCTATGCACTCAGGAACTGTGTTCTTTTCTCTATGTTATACTTCAATAAGAAATTTTTTAAAGGTTGAAAGTCCTATGTTACAGCTGTCTTGGTCAACAATCAAAAATCTATTTTTGTTGACTTCAGGGTCGAAAAAAGTCCTTTACAAGCTGACCTCCTAAAGGTAATCTCTCTATGTATTTTCACTGAAGCCAACTGTAGCTCACCCATCGAGGCATAAAGGAGTAAAGATGTATGTCTTTCACCAAGATATCTATTAATCCACAGTTGGGGGTTTCCTACCCCATAAATGTGATGACATATGTTCCATTAATCTTTTCCAGCATCATATCCACTGCCCCTGAAGAGGGTGACACAGCAAAGCAGGTTTGGAGTATCTGCAGCCAACCTCCATTTTTCGCAGCTACCAGTCATAGGGCAGCTGACACAGCCAAGATTATCCTGTGTTCAGTGATATGGGGAGAATGAATGGATTCTGATGAATGTAATTTGCTTCCCCAACAACCAACATTTAGAGATCTGGTGTGATGCAAGTGCTGCTTTAACTGAGGACTGATGGAGGGCTATCCTGGGTAAATATAGCCTGAGGGACAGCTGGGCTGAAGTCCCAGCCTTCATAAAAGAGAAATCAACAATCTCACCAGTGCAGAGTTGGATATGGGATGATTTCATAAATTAGTGGCTGCTGCTAATAAGTGAATTAAATGTCAAGGCTAAAGTATCAAATTTGTAGAAAGACAGGTTTTGAGAGGGGGGAGGACCAGGATAAGTGAAGTTTCCTCAGTACTCAGAGTAACTCAAGGATACACAGAGCAGCAAAGGGAAGTGGTCACTACGGATTAATTAAGAACAGGAAGTTGGGGTGTCTGGGTCCTAGTCCCTCTTCTCTCACCAAGTGAAGCAAAAGAGAACAATCTGCTCTTTTCCCAGCATGTCAGTTTTCTGCTGCTACATGACAAATTGCCACAGATTTAATGGCTTAAAAAAACAACACTTTATTATCTCACAGTTTCACAGTTGGCTGAAAGTCCAGGTCCAACCTAATTGGGTCCTCTGCTTTGAGCCTCAAAAGCTGCAGTCAAAGGCTTGGAATCTTCTTCCAAGCGCATTTGAGATTTTGACAGAATTTGATCCCTTGCAGTTGCAGGACTGAGGTCGCCATTTTATTGCTAGGTGTTGACCAGGGATGGCTTTTATCTTCTAGAGGCCACCTGCATTTCCTTGCCATATGATCCCCAAAGCAGTTCACGACATGAGCGCTCTCTTTCTTCCAGGCCAGCAAGAGTGTGCCTCTATCACTTTCTCCACCTCCCACCTCTACGTTCCTTCTAAGAGCCCACCTAATTAGGTCAAGTCCTCCTGTTTGTAACTAGCCAGACTGATTCAATACCTTTATTCCCTCTGTGGAAATCTCTTTTCCTAATCAACAGAGTGACTATCCCATCATATATGAAGGCTCTACACACCCTGAAGGGGAGAAAACTGAACAAGGTGTGCACACCTAGGGGCGGTCATATTGGCATCCTGGAGGCTGTTTTGAACTTCAGCCTCCCACACCCAGTTCCCTCCATGTAACCAGCTGCCTGTGTCCCTACTTGACTTTACCATTTACCAGTGACCTTGAACAAGTTACTTAAGTTTTGTAAGTCTCAATCTGCTCCTCTCTAAAATGGAGACATTGACCTGTGGGGGTTAGTGCCTTAAAACACACCTACTAATTAGCTCACAGTTCTGTAAGTCTAAAGTCTGACATTGCATGACTGGGTTCTGTCTATTCAGGGTGTTACAGGCTAAAATCAAGGTGTCAGCTGAATTGAGCCCTTGTCTGGAGGCTCAGGAGAGAAATCCACTTCTAAGCTCCTTTTTGTTGGTGGTAGAATTCAGTTCCTTGCTGTTGCAGGATGGGGGTCTTCATTTCCTTTCTGGTTGACAGCTGGAGGTCACTCTCAGCTCCTAGAGGCCTCCTGAATTCCTTGCCATGTTTCTGCCTCCCTCCTCAAGCCAGCAAAGGCATGTCAACTCCTTCTCAATGTTGAGTCTCTGACTTCCTCCATATTTGCTCCAAATTTAAAGAACTCATGTGATGAAGTTAGGCCCACCTGGATAATCTCCCTATTTTAAGATTTGAGACCTTAGTTAGGTCTTCAAAATCCCTTAGCAGTATTATGGTTTGGAAAATTGGGAGGTCTGTGTACACCATGAGTTCAGAATCTAGAAGATCATCTTAGAATCCTGCCTGCCACCGTTGATTATAATGACCACATAGAAATTCTACATAAAGTCCTCAGCAAAGGGCCTGACATAGAGTAAATGCTCCATAAACATCAGTTGCTTGTTTGCATAGTTATTATTCATAAGGTACCTAAAACACCTACCCTGGTGCTGGCATGAAGATAAAATCAGTGTTCACTTGGTGAGTCCTTTATTTCCACCCTGACCTTCTAAGCCAGGTTAAGACGAGGTGAGATGAGAATATCGGGGGCACTTTTTCTGTCTGTTATAGTGAAAATCATTTTATTATTACTACTATTATTATTATTTTAGAGACAGAATCTCATGCTGTCCTTCTGGCTGGAGTGCAGTGGTGCAAACACAGCTCACTGCAGCCTAAAACTCCTGAGCTCAAGGATTCCTCCCTCCTCAACCTCCTGAGTAGCTGGGTCTACAGGTGTGTGCCACACCATGCCTGGCTAATTTTTAAAAATTATTTGTAGAGACAGAGTCTTGCTATGTTGCCCAGGCTGGTTATGAGAAATTCTATCTTAAAAGAAACATTCCTGAAAATAGCCCATAGTATATACAAGCAGCTCTGTTTTTGTCTGGTCATATCAGCCAATGAGACAAAGGGGAAACAGGTAAGCTGATAGTGGAGATGGTGTAACAGAAAAAAGATTTCACAAGACCTCATAGGAGTCCCTATTCTGAGATTTTAATATCCTTGTCAAGTGTCACCGAATATCATTGTTTTGCTTCTTGAAGGTATTCAGTATGTTCACACTTGTGCACACCCCCACAGAACCTGCTACTTCAATCTCCAGATCACAGAATGGGAAAATTTTTCTCCCCACGTTCCCGGAGATGTTTGGGTGAGTTGGAAAACATTGATAATCCATAAACTCTCAAAGGGCATTTTTGCATTTTAAAATTGCTTCTACGTGCATAAAAAGGATCCTTTATTTTGGGGGGCTTTTTTGCAAAGCCCGTACATCTGTCATTACTCTGTGGCAGTACAATTCAGAGGCTTCCTGGTTTGTTTTGATAAATTGCTCTTTTGGACTCTTCTTCAACTCAATAAGAAAAATGGCCATGCATCTGAGGAGCCAAGAGTTATTTTGGCTTGAGCTGGAGGCTCATTCACACAAGTTAATTTCTGAGCCTGCCTCATATTGATCAAAATGGACACTTTCACAAACGACACATCTGTCGTGGTCCTTGAAGCTGCTCCATATGCTTAGCGTGGAACAGACGCGTGCACACACACACAGGCTTAGGGCCTGCTGTTCTAAATTCTAGCACAGCAAGCATGACCTGTTCTGCCCTTGTATCCAAAGAGATGATCCTGGGAGAGACTGAGGGGAAATGCCAGTCAACGATAGAAAACGGGCTTTCTTTTCACGATTAAAGAGGAAGCTGCGGTGTGCTCCTGGTGGCTGCCCCTCCCTTCAGGACAATGCACATCATCCTTCCCTTGCTGGAGGTGCTGGTGACTGACAGCTCCAAGGAGTGGCTCTCAGAGGACTGTGCTCTGCTGAAGCAGGCACCTCACCCACGCTGCTTCTCTCTTCCTAAAGTCAGCCTGCAGCCGATGACTGACTCATGCCGCAGCCTGAAGGCCCAGCTCCCTTCCCTCAAATTGATGCAGCTCTGAAGGCATTTGTTCTGGGCAGAAGTGTGTCTCCCCAAATTCAGTCATTAAAGTCCTAACCCCCAGTACCTCAGAATGTGACTGTATTTGAAGATAGAGTTTTGAAAGAAGTAATGCAGTAAAATGAGGTCACGGGGATAGGCTCTAATCCCATGTAACAGATGTTCTCATCAGAAGAGGAGGTTTGGACAGACATGCACAAAGGGAAGACCATGTAAAGGCACAGGGGGAAGACGGCCATCTGCCAGCCAAGGAGAGAAACCTCAGAAGAAATGTACCCTGCTGACACCTTCATATTTGCCTTCTAGCCTCCAGAACTATGAGAAAATAAATTTCTGTTATTCAAGCTACCCAGTCTGTGGTACTTTATGATGGCAGCCTGAGTAGACTAAGACCTTTTCATATATCCTCCAGTTGGCTACACTGATTGCAAGGTGGATAAATGCCCGCTCCTGAGCCCCTGTTGGGATCAACCAAAGCCTTGGCTGTGACCGGATCACAGTTCAACTTCTCCCAACCCTGCTTCTCATATGCTTCCTCTCTACCCAGGTATGAATCAGGAACACGATCCAATAAACTTCCTACTTATAATTCCCCTCTCAGTCTACTTCCTTGGAAACTTGACCTATGACAACAACCCCCTGTTTTTGACCATCTGAATTATTTTCTTCCTATGCCCACTTTTTCCATCATTTCCAAATGTTCCGAGTGGCAGCAGCCAATCACACATGAAGCTGGCCACCTGAGCTCTGTCCAACAGTGACTGCTACCCGCTCCTTGCTTACTAGTAATTTCAGGAGTGACCATATTTGGCATTTGGCTGACCAGTGGTAAGAAGTCAGGACTTATTTTGTAAAAGAGCGTTCAAAGTCAATATACGCTATACATGTAACCCTAACAAAGTGACAGCAGATTTGTTGAGATTGGGGCCCCATCTGACACTCACCATTGGGAAACATGTCTCTCAAAGTTCTCTGTGGACTCTGTTCTAAGGACGGGAAACTGGCTCTGAGGGCAACTGTGCAGTGACTGCCATTAGCAGTGAGGGTAAATCTCACACGGCCAAAGTCATCCAGAGCCAAGACACATCTCTGCAAATGTCTATCTTGCCTAATGCTAGGTAGATCCTTCTGGAGAAGACTTACAGATTGCCTTCTATGTGAGAAATGGATTACTTGTTGGTTTGTTAGCAAATCCATAGAAGGTAAGCAGGCCCACACAGTCTGGAGGTGTGACAGCACTGAGGTGCCCTGCTCAGGTCCCCATGGGTCTAAGTAGTAAGTGTGAGCCAGATAATGGCCAAGCACCTGCACTTCTTCGCCTGAGGGCTTTCATAGTGCTGGCAGGCTCTGAGCAAAGATCTAGTGAGTTGGAGTCTGGAAAATTAATGCCTGTCACCCTGGCAGCCTCAACCAAAGACTGACAAGAGTTGATGTTTAAATCCCCCTGTTCGATCACCCCTGGGGGAGAGATCCCAGAGTTCTCCAGAGGGATAAACGCCTGGTTGCCCAGGGTAGTGCTCTTGGGGGCATGCTGTGTGTCAGCTCTCCTCACCTCTGCATGGTCCACAGATAATCTACCTGCACTCTAATCCTTGTCTTAGGTTCTGCTTTTGGGAGAATCCAAATCAACAGGTGAGGAGAAAATTAGTCAGATATCCACTTCATCTCTCAACATTCAGCCTATCAAGTGTTAATTCAATGTAATTCATCTTCTTACTCTGATAAGGTACAGGCTCCTGCCTATACTTTGTCATCACTCCCGTGGTGCCCTCGGTACCCTTATACGAAGAAGACAATGCCAGGAATAGGTCTCCTGACTCAAACCTCTCCCTCACCATCTAGTCTGTGACATGAAATTACCCTTCCAACCATGGAGCCATTGTTTATCCAGCACACATGCAGCGCTCATGTCTCCTCCAACCCAGCTGCAAACCCCTATTGTCTATTTCATCCTCCTGCTTCTCAGAAAGCTCTGCTTCCTCTTTCTTTTATTTGATTAAGAACATCTGCAGAGGTGGTTCAGAGACAAAAGTTAATAATTACTTTCTTTGTTGCAGTAATTAAAAATTTCAAGGAAGAATTGTCATTCATTGCTGCTTATGAGGTTGCCCAGAGAGGATAGTGCTCTATAAAGCCAACACATCATGACTTTCAAAAGATGCCATCACTGGGAGGAACAAAAATCTCTACTCAAAATGAGAATGCTATGCCAAGTCACAAGGTGGCTCTGCAACCTGGTCACGATGCTTGAAGGAACGGGGCCCACTGCATAACCGTGCAATCGTCCTGTGCCTTATCATTTTCTCAACATTTCCATTAGCATCTGACGTGCACCGCAGATGTCATTTACAGTTCAAAGGAAGCTCATTAACATATCTTCCAAAAGAGCATTTTTGTGAGGACAAAAGCTGTTTTTCTCAAGCTGATGTCCCTCCCACTCCTGCAAGAAAGAATCTTTTTGTTCAAAAGGCAAACCTCAAGAGAACAATCTCCCTTGAGTAATTTTCCATAGGTTCATGTCCTCTACAATGTGAAACAGAAAACCAAAAGCATTCTGGTGGCAGCAGTGCTGTGTGTGTCAGCATGTGTGTGCGTGTGTGCATATAAAAGAAAAGAAAGAAAATGGTGAGTTACATCTGTGCCTCTCCTATTAGCCACCCCATCCTGTTCCAAACCTTTGATTGTCACTTTATGTCTTTATGAACTTGTAGCTATTTCATATCATCTCCCTCTTTAAATGCCAGATAGAGGAACGTGTCCCTCAACTAGACTGTAGATCCCTGGAAGAGACACCCCTTCTTAGTCATCTTTCCACCTTGCAATCAGTGTAGCCAACTGGAGGATATAAGAAAAGGTCTGTCATATCTCTCCACTGTATCAATGGGCTCTGAGTGACCTAATTATGACTACTAACTGACTTAGGGACCCCAAAAAGAAAGACCATTTGAGGAAAGAGGTAGAAACATGGACCCCCTGGCTTTCTCTCTGAGGAAGAAATAGCCTTTCCTCTCCTCCCTCTTACCCTCTGTAGGTTGTCCATCCTCCACAACATTGTCTGCTTCATATTTTGAAAATTGAACTCACAACTTCCAGTGGTCTTATCAATTACTTAAGTGCTTTTCAAATGTTTATCTGCAAATACTCCTGAGAGCTACTGAGTCCCCCTCGGGAACCTGGGATGATACCCAAAATGCCCCCTACAAAATTTTATTTAATTTTGGGTTTTGCCACATGGTCTTTTAGTAATGTAGTATCTATAATATTCATGCTCGGCTGTATATAAAAACAATGTTTTTCTTCCTAATCGTTACTAATCCTTGATGAAGATGACCCCTGCTTGTACAGTGACTTTGGCCTCTCTCCGGCACACTGCACCAGATCCTGCACGGGGGCTGGGAATCCATTCCAGGCAGAAAATCATGACTTAGTGGCATGGAGCCAGAATGCATGGTGTATTGGTACATTTGCATGGTTGGGGGCGGGGGGAAGAGAGAGAGAGAGAGAGAGAGAGAGAGAGAGAGAGAGAGAGACAGATTCAGATGTTTCAAGATATTTTAACTTCCAAAGGAATTTCTCCTTCAGCTATTATAGTCTTAAGGTAAAATTCAGTCTTATAAACTTTACATTTTAAAACAACATTTATTATGAATATCAAAATCTTCTCAAGGGAATGGGAAGGGAAAGAAAACAATTAATAGTTATTGAACACTTCTCTGCTACACTCTGAGGTATTCGGTTCCTATGTGTAAGGTAAAGCCACACTGAACACTACCTGAGAAAAAACAATTATGATACTAATTTTGTAGTAAGACAGTCTTTTTTACCCTTTTAAGCACAATGAACAATTAAAACAATGACAAAAGAATAACCAAATAAAAACAAAAACGTAAAAAGAAGGAAGAGAAAACTATAGCAGAGAAATGTCAACTGCATGTCAACCTTTTCTCACTGGGGGCATACGGAAAAAAGAACACTAACAGTCAGCTATCCACTAAGATTATTTTAATAGAGGGTAATAGAATGATGGCTTTCTGAAAACAGCCAACAGATGTCCCACCCATTATACTAATCTTGTTATATAACGTCTGCTGCTGTAATCCCTTAAAAATTTATTTTCTAAACTCGATTCTGCTCCAGCATCTGTGACGCTAAATGCTGCAGTGGCTGTTTCCTGGTTTTCACTGATGTTTCCAATGCCAGTTACAGGTCAAAATTTAAGGCCAGTCAAAATAAAGCCTTGGTTTGCATTTCAGCAGGAAAACGATGCTTTATTTGCATTTGTGCTGTATCCAATAATGTTTTATCCAACCATCTTTCAGCAGGAGCAGAAGTGTCCAAATTGCAAAGATATGCAAGTGGAATTGGCATATTGGCACAATTTAGAGTAACCACTCAATTGCTTAGAGAGATACATTCCTAAAATAATACTGCCAAAAGTCCACTCTAAACCATCTACCTTAAGTATGCATTTGTTCCACGGGCTTAGCCGAATGATTTATTCATTAAAAACAAACCAATCCTCTATGTTATACTTTTGTAAAGGTTGAGGAGAAGAAAGCTAAACTTTAATTCTGTGAACAGTTGTAAAAAATATTTGGAAAGATTCACTGATGATGCATTCATTGAAAAACTTTAACAAGGATTCTACTTTTTTCTATATAATTTAATTTCTGAGTTGTGAAACAGATACATTCTGGAAAACAAATTATTTAAAATGTACCTAGATCCTAAATTACATCTTTGGGAAACTGGATGTGAAGAAACCATATATATATACATTTTAACTATGTCAAGGTCCACTTTAGAAAAAACTATTGTTTTTAAGGAGTTATTTTGTTGTTTTTCTCTTGATGCTGAGGGTCTCGCTGCTACCATGTTGGGTCACCATACGTTCTAGTCGTGTGGCAGCCTGGATGTTTTCTATCTCAGCAGCTTTGACCTTTCACCATGCTTTTTCTCTAGCCAGTGGGTGTGAGTTTGTTAACAGGATGGCTCTAGACTGCATGAGCCATGGCTTACATAAAGCTTCTTATGGCATATTCTTGATACTGCTTAGTCATGGAAAAACCATTTTTTCCCTTTGGTGTCCAACCAGGAAATTCCTTTGTTCTGCCAAAAATGGACTAAAGCCACATCATCATTGCCACCCACAGTGAAAATGCAGTAGAAAGAAAAGTCAGGATAACTAGATGAGAGAAAATCGCTGCTGTCTCAAGTCAATAAAAGTGTGCGATGCCTTCATTTTGTAGACTACATTGGAGGGGTGGGGCAAACTAACACAGGAATCAATTGAAAAGAACTAATTAAAGCAACTAACGAAAGTCTGTGACATCCCAGGCAGTCTAGTGTGGGACAAAATCAGTGAGGGAACCTATGAGATTATTTCACAATGTTTACCATGAAGTATCCTCAAAGGCTGAATATTCTAAATGGGGACCCTTCCACACTCCAGTTTATGGAGGATAGCCTGAGAAGTTCTGGTCAATTGCAAAGTTTCCTTAAACATACATCTTTTATTTTAAAACTGCATTCCATATTTTACAATTCTACCCAATTATTTATATGTTTATATCTATGTTAGGATAAAAAGTGTTTCTTCCCCTAAATATTTATATAAAATTGAAACTCCTAGAAGAAATAGCATTTTTACTCTCTGACTTCAAGTCTACCCAGTCCATGTGGAAAACCTGTTTTAGACAGGCCATGTGGCTTAAAAAAAGATGTTCTGTTTTGTGGGAGAGGGGGTCCGGATCAAGAGAAAAGGCTTAAATTTCATCGGTCACAATTTTGTGTGTGGGATTGGCCACTTTCAGTGAATCACTTAACTTCTCTAAACTCAGTGTTTTCATCAGTTAAATAGGGCTAATAATAGACCAATACTGTAGGGTAGGGTTTTCTAGAATATTCAAAGAAATTATGTGTGTGAAGTAATTATCACATAAAAACTGTTGAAAATATGGTGGCTATCACTCTTATCAAGGTTTAATTTGGTCTGCATGCAAAACTATTATTGGACATGTTTAGGTTGCTGTGCTTACTGAAATTGAAGGCCAAGATAAAATTTTGTGAATTCTTAATACACTTATCTAGTTTACTCCCATTCATGGTGGCCTCTTTCCTTTGTACTTTGACAGGAGGTTACTGCCACAAGTAAGATTATTCCTTGCTATGCTGCTTTCCATGACTCAGTTCCTTGATCAAGGTGAGCCCAGTAGAGAAAGGCACTACATCTTCTACATCTTCATCCCGCCCAAAGCCAGTTTTCAAACTGTAGTGAGCAGAAATCTTCTAGGGTGCTCAGCAAACATCCTAGTTACTGACTCTCTTCATAGATAGAACTCTCAACATAGAGAGTTGTGTGTTTGAAGTGGTGCTGAGAATCAGAAGTTTTAAGGAGTATTCCTCAGTCCTGGACATTTTTATGAAGGTGGTCAGAGATTCTTCAAGTGATCTTATAAGAATAGCAGTCATTGGAATTAGGATCTGCCTTAATCCAGCATGACCTCAACTTTACTAATTATATCTACAAAGGCTTTGTTCCAAATAGGGTCACATTCTGAGATGTCAGTACGCATGAATTTAGGAGGAACATACTCTTCAACTCAGTGTACCTCCCAAACCTTGACTTTGAGAGCCGTTGTTTCACCAACTAGAGTATGGTGTGAAAGAGTGCCATGGAATGTGATGTCACTTATGAATCTTCTAGGTAATTGTTAATTACTGTTTAATGTAATTTTCATAAAATAACCTTCTTGCAACATATTTTAATGCTTTCTGTAAAAAGGCTATCCTTCATCATGATATTTCTGATAAAAAAATCTGCTGCTGGCATGTATCCTGGTGTTTAATGGGGCATTTTTTACTGCCTTGCAGTTTTCCTTATCCTTTTACGTGCCATTGTGTATCAAATATAGAGCTGACACTCTATCAATATTGAGTTGAATGTATACATTTATTCTGCAAATAATGGTGGGGGTTAAGGAGGACACAGGATGTGTAAGACAGAAATTGTCTTGTTCTCCAGGAGACTTTCCTGGACAGAAAAGATAAGTCCCTTCATAAATAGTACAACATCAGGTGTACGGTGCAGTCTGGGAGCTTGCTTACAAATCCCACTGTCACCACTTACTAGTTGCATAATCTTGGGCAAGTTGCTTAACTTCACTAAAGCTCAGTTTTCATGTCCATAAAATGGGGATTACATGTTCAACTACCTCACTAGGCTGCCTGGGGGAGTAAATGAATTAATGTCTGCGTTGTGTTGAGCACACAGCAAATGCTCACTAAATGATAGCAGTTACCGGGACCCAGGGGAAGAAAGGATGCTTGATAGGTTGATGATGGCATTTTATGTGTTCATCATGTTTCCCACCTGGATTATAAGCTTCCTGACTGCAGGGAGCTCATAATTATATTATCATAGCATCTCTCATAACTCTTGGCAGACCTGCTCCTCCTAGGGGATTTGTATAATGTCACCAAATGCAGTCCTAGTGAGTTGATTCATTGAGTGATTCTGTCAGTCCCTTTATTGGCAATACCAGCGAAACGCTTACATGTTCTAGGTTTCTGCTCCTATTCATAGTTTTCTCTTTAAGAAATGTACATTTTTGCTACTCAAATATGTGCAGGCATGCTAGATGTTTGGCAAGAGAGAATACTAGAGTGAGCTGTGTTGTAAGGGGTAGGGTTGAGATTATGCATATAAGGCAATAGTAGGGATGAGTGATTGTGAAAGAGGATGCTTCATATTCCTGACTTTAAAACCATGAAACAACGACCATTACCGATGTCCAACTTGCAAAGGTTACAGCATGATTTGTCATAAAAATTCAGGAGTGTCAGCGAGCAATGCAAATTGCAGGTGTTAATTACACGTTTCTCATTTTCCTGGAGTGGCTGGACTTTCCTCTCAGTTGCAGCTTTCTGATCATGCACATAATGCTTTGTTACTTTTGCTTTGATGTAATTATTATGATATTGATTTTTTAAATGGGCCCATGGTAGAAATTCTACACATATGCCAAAAAACTTCTACCATGACTTTTACATTTGCACTTCAGAAATTATCCTAAATACCCTGCTGGATCCTTGAAGTTAATTGATTTTCAGCTAGTTAATTTGGTCCACAACACCAAAATACCTCCTGCATAAATTCACTTAAGTATCAGTTATTGTGAACAGGCCTATTTATTTAGCAGAAGTCACTTTATTATGCTGTTTCAAAAGCAAAAGCACTGGAGGGAAAATATCACACAGAATTAATATAACTGTATCAACACACGAACATGAACTGGTATAAACCATCTACATGAAAAATGTCAGTCTGCTCACAGTGCACATTTACAAAAAGTGGTAATCACACTTTACCTTAATAACAAAGTAGAGTCAACTTCCAGGAGTGAGCTCCTGCCTTCTTTGAACTTGTTCTTACCCAGTCAGTTAGTAAGAATAGGGAAATGGTGATGATAAATGCATATAATAACAAGGCCACTTGGCATCAGCATAAACCTCTGTTTCATTGTCAAAGTGTTTTTCATGTTGATTACCTCATTTAAGTCACTATTACACTCACGGTGTCCAGAGTGGAGGTGTGATGAATGACCCCATTTCATAAATAAGGTGAGTGTGGTACAGCAAGGTTAAGTGGTGAGCTCAGTGCCACCAAGTGGTGAGGAAAAGGGTCATGACTGAAATCTAGTCTACTGTTTCCTGTCTCTTTTCCAGGTGCCTACTCCACTAAATAATTCTGCATAAAAATTTAGTTGATCATTAGTCAAATTATTTTGGGCAGTGGATCTCGATGTAAAAACTTAATCACCTAGCTTATCAACTAAAGCCAGATGTTGACTTCTTGAGAGATGATGCAAACTCCCAGGGCAAAGGAGGTAGAGTGTTACGTGCCTTACAGCTGTGGTATGTGCACTCTGTCCAAACCACTTATAATTCAGGTTTGTCTGTCTATTTCTCTATTTATCTATCTATCTATCCATCCATCCAGCTACCTATCCATCCATCTATCCATACATCCATCTATTTTATCCAAGCATCAAAAATGAGTAACGGTAGAATTTAAAACATTTTATCTGTGATGTTCAAATAGCAATGCAGCCAACATGATGCTTTTTGTGGTTTTCTGATATTCCCATTAATGTGATAAGCAAGGGAACTTGAGACGAAGGAAATTAACATTAGCCAATTTCTTCGATGTCTTACAGAGGCAAAAAAAAAAAAAGAAAAAAAGGATGAAAGTTCTCGGGATTTTTGGCTCATTGGTTCTGGGTCCTGATTGCTAATACATCACAGAGCCACTAAGAACCTCTGTTTTCTCATCTTTGAAATAAATGGACTTAATATGAAGTTTCTGTGGGCCTATTATTCTCACATTCTGGATTCTGTCCCTTTCCCAACAGCTCCATCAGTGTATATTCTAGGGACCCCAAAGACGTGCCAGGCACCTGTAGGTTCAGCTCCACTGGCACTGGGAAGTCACAAAGCCTACCCTGAGAAGTAGGGTCTAGAAAGAGTGAAATGTTGCCTTGTGTCGCTCCAGCGCTAGATTGTGCTGCCATGACCCCAGGAATAGAGTCTTGCTTCAGACTCCTCACCTCATGGACTCTTCTCTTGGGACCATAGTGTCCAGTATCTTTTCAACCTCTTCTTCCAACCAAGCCCAACACACCTACCCAATTCCTGTTCATCTCTTCCCTGGTCTTTGCTTCCTATTTTCTACCCCTTGAATTCAGTCCAAGTCCCATTACTATATGAGAGGAAATAGGGTAGAACTGAATGCTCTTGTTTCTTTTTGCACCTCTATTTTCCAGGGGTGGATATCTATCTGAACCCATCACAAACTGCCTCTCCCTTAACAAACGGTCACCAGAATCTTCTAGTCAAGCACCACAGCCTAGACCTCTCACCATCATTCTAAGTCTCCTCCCTTGACATGGTTTTGCTCTGTGTCCCCACCTACATCTTACATTGCATAGTAATCTGCAGTGTTGGAGATGGGGCCTGGTGGGAGGTGAGTGAATCATGGGGGTGGATTTCTCATGAATGACTTAGCACTATCCCCTAAATACTGTTCTCACAATAGTGAGTGAGTTCTTATGAGCTCTGGTTGTTTAAAAGTGTGTAGCAACTCCCCTTCACTTGCTCTCTTGCTTCCACCATGTAAGACGTGCCTACTTCCCCTTTGGCTTCTGACATAACTGTAAGCTTCCTAAGGCCCCCCAGAACCCAGGCAGATGCCAGCATGATGCTTCCTGCACAGCTTACAGAATTCTGAGTCAATGAAATCTCTTTTCTTTATAAATTAGCCAGTCTTGGGTATTTCTTTATGGTGATGTGAGAATGGAATAATACACCCTCCCATACTGGACCATCCTAATGTCATGATTAGATAATGATGCCTGAAAATGTGATAAAATATGCTTGTATTTCCTTGGCCACAGCCCTTGATCATTCTCTGCCTTAACATCCCTTCTGTTTTCCCTTTGCTCAGCTCATCTGTTTCTCACAACTTAGTGTGGGCCACCCATGATCAAGGCCAGCATGTGAAATACAGAGAAAGCCATTCCATCTCACCAGGATATCCAGATGTGAGGATAAAATGAAATAGCAAGGATGGACTGCTTTGAAAGTCTTAAAAGTGAAATACAACTTTGAGGTTTTGCTATGTGGTAAAACCATTTTTTAAAAGATTAAAATTTCAACAGCCTTCAGAAGGTTTTTTTTGGTTGAAAAACATATTTACTTTTCTTTATAAGGACAAAAACAATCCCTCTCAGACTCAGTGCGTGTGGATTCTTACTATAATTTAACTAATGTGGGTAACATTTGGCATGTTCTAGAGTCTTTCACAGCTTGCCTTGGAAGAGTATATGGATTAATTTAATTTTTTATAGCTTCCATTTTTTTTCCAGTAGAGTTAGTCAATGTGTTTATATTTTATTTGACACTAATTTAAGAAATTTATACAGTCAGCAACCATTTCTTCAGTGACAGAATTCTTTTATTTCACAGTCAGTAAAATTTTAAGATGTCACAATGCCTTTGGGCTAATAATATTTTGTCCTTTACATCCAGGTTCAACTCTGTGGAAGTAGATATAGGTGAGCGCGGCATGATTTATGACATTTTTGTAGCCATAGTTTATTAGCAAATATAGGTCAAGATCTAAAACACCTTTTTTTGCTAACAATTTTTGGATAAAATTTGATAACAATTTTTGATTTAAAGGATTTTGTGACTTGATAACAATTTTTGAGTCAAAGGAGGATGCTTACTGGTTCTTGCCACTCCTTAAGAGGGCAGGGGAAGCTGAGAAAAATTTGGAGTCAACCAACCACATATGTTGTCCCCAGCAAGCTGCGAAGGTGAAGAATTATGGCACTGATTTCTGACCAGCTCACCATAACATGGGAAGCAAAGATGTGGTGGGAAATAAAATATTCCTCTTTGTTTTCTGCCACTAGGTAAGGTAGTTCTTATTGTCCTCACTGGATAGATGCTGTAACTGCTGCTTGTTAAATGCGCATGGGCTGGTCAGACATTCTGTGGCAGCTTGAGTCACTGTCATGACCACAGTGCCAGACTTCCTCTAGCTGTTTGGCTTCGCAGTGGCCCCACAGAAAAGTTTAGGAGTGAAGTTAGAAGAATGATAAAATAATGATAGGTAATATTCATTTATCAGTTTCTATTTTTCAGGCATTATTCTAAAAAAATTAATTTTAAATTAACTTATTAATATGTACTACAATTCTAGGAGCCAGTAGATAATTCTTATTTCTATTTCATAGATGAGGGAACTGAGGCAGAAAAAGTTTAAGTAAGTTGCCTGAAGTTACAGAGATAACTGGTGGTCATGTTTTCAGCTATTGCCACATAATAAATAATCACAAAATTACAATGTAATACGATAATACAGAATGATTCCCACAATGGCGATATATAGACATATGGACTACACACATTCATGTGTATGTTTGTGTTGGTATTATCCAAAGCAGTCCCTCAAATGTCTGGGATTTTCATTATACTTCTTATAGATGATATGTGGTCAATTGAGGTTCGGCGAATCTAGACTGAGAATGGATGGGAGCTTCTGATTTAGGCTGTGACAGTTGGGGCAGCTGGGCTTTGTACCATAGGTTGGCTGGGGCAATTCTGTTCCACATGTTTCTTATCCCCTCTGGACTAATAAGTTACCAAGCCAATAGTCTCATGGCAGTGCCAAGAGCAGAAAGTGAAAACGCAAAAGGTCTTACAAGACCCAGCCTTGGAACTAACCTAGCCTCACTTCCAGCATCTTTCTGTAAGCCAACATAAGTCACAGAGCCAAGGAAAAAGTCAAGGAATCGGGATGTACTCTTTTCTCACAATGAGACCATGGCAAGGATATAGGTACACAGAACCACTGAGAACGCGGGCCAATGGTTCGGTTCATCATGTGATAAAAGAGACTTGAACTTGGGCCATCATGTTCCATAGTCCTTGCTCTCAAGTGTAATGCTGTATTTCCTCTCAAGGGATGCTTCTGTTTCTTCTCTTCATGGAGAGATATATTGTAAGGAGCCTTTTTTGAGAAATGAGGGATAAAAAATCAGGCCTTCTCTAACATTTGAGATTTAAGCTGAAATAGGAATTCTACATGTAGAATGAGGCAAATATTACACATAAACAAAACAGGAAATAATTTGGGCAAAAGACAGTGCATATGTCTATATCTATAGTCATATCCATATATAAGCACACAATTTACATATGCATACACATGCATGAGTTGAGTACCCAAAGCAGTCCTCCAAACTGTCTGGGCTTTCCATTGTACCTTTTATACTAAAAACTGACTTTTGGGAAATCATTCTTATTTTTATAAATGCTTCCATCAAATGAAACCAGACTACAAACTTACAGTTGCATTTGTCCACTTTATTGATGTATTTATTTAAAAGGTTCAGCCTGTCTTAAATCAGAAAACTTTGAATGCAAAAGATGATGCTTATCACTTTTATTTTCCTATGCTGCTTTTGTGTGTGTGGGATCCAAAAACTCATCAAAATCTAGCTGGGCTCTACTGAATTTTATCTCACAGTCATTGTGATGTAGCTACACTGGGCAATCTCTTCTCATCAAAGCACAATTGCCATAGAAATAGCTAAGTGGATGAAATACAATTGCTGAGGAATAATGACGTGAAATGAACCCCCAAAGCTATCTTTCCAATATAAATCACAAAGTTAAGTTGCAGTGATCTGAAAACAGAATTTAAGGATGTGTGCAATCCAGAAAAAGCTAATTGATGCTTAATTTTTGCATCACATCTGGTAAGGATGTAATTAAGGACTCCACAAGATGGAAACATTAAACATTTTGCATAGAAAGATAAGAAATGAGAATATCAGTATTAGGATAAAAGCAACTTCCTTCTCTTCCTTGGTAATGTGAAATAATTTCTCCTAAACTGAAGAGCATTGGGAGCTTCTGAGTTTATTGTTTACTTTGTTCCTTATTAGAGAGGAAATCCAAGTGTTACTAAACTAAAAGGAAAGAGTGGAATGTACCACAGCCCCAGAGAAAAAAAAGTTTGATATTCTACGTCAAAAGCTGCCCAATCTTGACAAGAAAATTAACCCGAGTAGATCTCTGCAGTATTGAATAAAACATGCTATATGAGTTTTTCTCATAATTTTTAGTCCCATAAATGTATGACACTGGAGTAAGGTGATAGTTCCTACTTAGTGCTACAAAAACTCAAGTGCCAACAATCTGAAAAGTTCAGTGGCTGATGATTTTAGGATACTTGATTATTTTCAATTGATGATGGGCTAAGAAGTTGATGATGAGCTAAGAGTATCGCAAAAGTTGCATGAGATTCAAATTACAAGAAGGCTGAATAGAAGGTTAGGACAAACAACCACAGGATAAGCGTCGGCTTCTTTTGTACATCGTCAGAGATAGAACAGAGCTTTTGTAACCAAGAGGAATCTAAGGTGTTTGTGGTCAGAAGCAGCTCAGAGGCCAACATATATGTTAATAAAATTGTTTTGTTAATAACATGGAGCAAATCAAGTTTCCAGAAACTCTTCAGTTTCTGCAGGTAGAAATGAAAGGCTGCACTTTGGTGATCTGAGGAACAAAAAGTATAGAATGCAGCAAGTTGGAAAAAAAACAGATCGATGGGGCTAGTGATCAAAAAACAGATAAGCACCTGAACATGATACAGTGTCTGCTACTGAGGACTCAGTAGAGCCCTCGAGGAGTTCTTGTGATGACAAGAGAGGCTCATGTTAGAGGAAGATACAAGTCTGTAGTGTTGTGGACAGTTAGCTAAGGAGAAAGTTGAGAGACCAGTTCCTTCCCACACAGAGAAAAAGGGTCCCATTCAATAAGATTTTCTGTGTCTCACTGCACAGAATTTCTCTCTCTTTTAAAAGATCAGATTACCAAAGCAAGTTCCACAGAGCAAATCTTAATGCACATTATATTTTTGAAAAGGCATTTATGGTTAAACAATGTTAAGAAACACTGCGTGTTTAACTTTGTTTAAAGGTTAAAAAGGAGGCTTCCTTTAATATCTTTTTTTAACGTCTACTTCATGGTATTGCCCTGTCCATCAAAACCTATTTTCTTGGCAACCTAGATAGAAGCCTGCAGACCAAGTACATATGTGTGCTGGTGCATACAGCTCATATTTTTGCAAAGATAAAAATGTTATCCTCATTGAACTCCAGCCAAGCCCCTTTATTGCTCTGATTCAAGAAGACATCCAAAGGCCCATTCCTTGTGGTTTCCATTTAGTGAGGCAACCTTTATAGGCACAATCTCTGTAATACACAACTGGACTTTCTACAAAGAAATAGCTGTGGTCTACTTGCTAAGCTTCTGCCCAATTAGACCCATATTGCTTCCTTAAAAACTCTTGAGGTTTACCACAATTTGGTATTGCTCTTCTTACCGCTCAGCTCACGGAGGTTGAAGCCAGATCATGTAAAAGTGGTAAGTCCACCAGCCACTCACACATCAGAGCTATTATGGATAGTCAATCCCTTTCAATGGCATAATTTATGCTTTGAAAGCAATTTGTAAAATGAATAAAAGAAGCTCTGTGGATTATAATAAAATTATAGAAATTATTTTAAAGTTGAGCTGCATATTCAGGTAAGTGAATGCTTTTTCTTGTCAACCACATGAAACTAAACCAACATCAGTAGATATATTTTGTTATATATTCAGAGAGAATTTTATTTCTCTCTAAAAGATTATGCCTTCATTATGAATAAAGGAAAAAAATACCCCATAGGTAATGTCTCTTATGACTCCATTCTGTGTAACTGACCACCAGTTGTTTGTAATGAGATTGCTTCTGCAGAAGGTAAAGATTTTAAGGAAGGAGTGTGTGTGTCAGTCATAAGGGGTTTGTTGCCACAAATACTTTCCAACTTTCATTCCATGGCCAATGTGATTCACATCTGCATCAAATCCATTTACCCTCTCCTAAGTAGAAAATGGAAACAGTTCTGTAATCTCCAGGGTACTATCAAAAGGTAAAGCATCACTATTATTAGATACTCAGCCTGAGTTTGAGAAAGGCAAAAGAGACTGAGTTGTAACCTTACTTCTTCCACAGGAAATACAAGCATCACCCTCACTGCACAATTTCAGGACCTGGGGTCCCATGCAGAAATGGACTTGATCTGTTTCCCTACCTGAGGCTTCTGCTGCTGACAGCTCTGCCTAATGGCCTATGTTCCCAGGGCCTTCTTAGAAACAGAGTAGATTGTGAAGGGAAGGGAGATAAAGTGGCATATGATGCATGTGACTTTCCTAGGCATTCTGCAAGCAACTTTACAGGTTTCATCTCATTTAATCCCCACAAGCACAGCGCATGTTAAGTATTGCTGTACCAATTGTGTAGATGAGGAAACTCAAAGCTCTAGTGCTAGTTTTTGATGCTTAAGATGAATCTAGCCTAGAGTCATGACTCGTTATTGTATGAGTTGATTGACTTTGGGCAAATTAACTGCTCTAAGCCTCGGTTTCTTCATTATTCAAATAGAGATCATAATATTTCACATACATGTAGATATAATTATTCTATCACTTACAAATAGATATAATAATTGACATCAATAATTATTGTTAGTATTGTCGTCCAAACATTAGTGTTTTAATAATACACCAATGATATTATTACTAATTTACTACATTAATTGCATACCAATCATCTGGCTATGTTAAACAGAATGAATAATATAATAGTTAATGGTGTTAATACATTAATATAATAGTGGTGTTAATACATTAATAATAATGTTGATAATTGTTAGTACTCATCATACATTATTCATATTGATATTAAGTATCAGGCAAGATTTCAATGGCAAACCCATTTTTTTTAACTCCATAATATTGGCTCCCATGGAAAAGGGGGAGGAAGAATTTTGTATTAGTTATGTATTGCCACATAATAAATAATTTCATTAAGTAGTTACTGAAAACAATAATTATTATTTATTATCTTTCAGTTTCTACAGGAATTTGGAAATGGCTTGGCTAAGAGGTTTTCGTTAAATATTGAGGCTACAGCTATCTGTAGGACTGACAAAGACTGAAAGGTTTGTTTACAACGTGGTATTCACATGGCTGAGAATTTGGTGCTGGCTATTGGCGGGAGGCCCTAGATCCTCTCCAATTGAGATTCTCTGCAGGGTTGCTTGAGTATCCTAATGGCATGAAGGCTGGCTTCGTCCAGAGTGAGATACCCAAGACCAGCCAGAAGCTGCAAAAGCCTTTTATAACCTAGCCTCATAAAGGAAACATCATCGCTTCTACCATATGCTGTTGGCCTCATGGTTAGCCATGATTGAAACGGGAGGGGAGTATGACATTCATGAGTCATGAAGGTCAGTGGGGGAGAGTCATGGGGCCTTGGTTAAGGCTGGCTACCACAAAATGCAATGTTTAAGCAAAACAATCTATAAAACTGCTTAAATCATCAGAGTGTCTAATATGTGCCAACCTTCACATACCTTCAGGGATACAAAGATGGTTAGACAGAATCACAACCACTGAAGAAATCCTAATTAAGTAGAGGAGTCAGTCAATAATACAAAAATTAATTGAAACTGGACAGACTTGCACATGATGAGATGCAAGCAATGTATATGGCGGAGCTATGGCAGCACAAAGGGAGACGGGTGAATCTAACTGGGGCAATGGATAAGGCAATGAAAACCATAGGATTTGATCTTGGCCTTAAGAAATAAAGAGGTACTTGGTAGTTGGGAATGGGATTTAGGTTTGAGAAAAGGTACAAATGCTGGAAAATATGCAGTATTTTATTTTATTTTATTTTATTTTATCTTATCTTATTTTATTTTATTATTTTGAGACAGTCTCACTGTGTCACCCAGAAGGGAGTGCAGTGGTGCAATCTCAGCTCACTGCAGCCTCTGCCTCCTAGGTTTGTGGGATTCTCATGCCTCAGCCTCCTGAATGGCTAGGAGTACAGGTGCCCATGACCACACCCAGCTAATTTTTGCAGCCTGTTTATATAACAACAAATAATTCTGTATGCTTTATAGTAAGTGGTGAAGGCAAATTCTAATTTAACTTTACAGGACGCAGGTAAGTTTCTGTGTTATAGACTCATTGAATTGCATGTTTCAAAGAGCTGCGTAGATCATCTAATTCCAATCCTATCATTTTAATTGAGGGGCCTGAAGCTCTGACTTTGCAGGAGTTACCCAAAGACACCTGGAAAGGGGAGACACTGGAAATAAACACAGTTTGCTGCACATTCTGGCTTCCTCTTAGTATCAGACCAAGAAGCCAGTGATGATAAGAGTGAGTGACTCAACGGTGATCATCAATCAATGGTCACGTTTTTAATGAGATGAATTTGGAGAGCAGCAACACAGAAATCTATTTATAATGATGTTCACTGCTTATATTAAAAATGTGCCTTAGGTATTGGGGATGTCCATTGATGAAGAAGAGTCAGTCTTGCTTGGTAAATCAAGTACTTGGCTGCTTTAAACCTTTATTTTCTATAAAGAGCGACAGCCCTGTTTTAAGAATATCTTTCTTTGCTATGTTCATTCTATATTCTTATTTTCCCTTTGAGTTTACATATAAACTCAAAAACACTCAAAGCACATTTCTCAATCCTTCATATTAGGAACAATTAAAGCCAACACAGGATATTTCCCTAAGGCATTTTGAGCTGATTTGCCACGGAATTCCAGTGGATTAAATCAGAATGTTTAATCCAGTGGATTTAATCAGAATGTTTGTATCTGCTTCCCACACCCCTACATACATAGAACATTTCCACACATAAAAACTGCCATGGGTGTTAAACTGGGGTGGCAGTTTAAAGCCTTCAGAATTAATGAAGTACAGTGTAGAACTGAATTGAAGGAAGAAGTCAAAGAGTGGGGTGCATCTGGCTGCCGTGCTCACAGGCTGAACAATTCCCAATTAGTGTGCGTGTGTGAATTTGGACATTATTCTCATTTGAGGGTTCTATTTTCAGCCATCAATTATAGTCATTGACAATGATGAATGCTGGAAATAGTTGTAGTACATTGTGGAGCTAATTTTAAGTAAATGCACCTCACTTTCTTCTGCACATTTTGGATTACTGTAGAATGCCATGTTAATGGCTCCTAAGGGGCTATGCAAAAAGGAGACATTTTCCCAGATAATTTTACACTGAAAGGGAGAAATTTGTTATTAAGGGACATTTTGTCACATATTCCACAGTTATTTATCATATTTGGTTAAAACAATCAAAGAAGGGGAAAGGCTCACAAAATTCAACATCTTCCTTCCATCAGAATTGCTGACTATAATTGTTTTGCAATTATACAACCCTGGCAATTTAAGGGATTTTCCATATTATGGAAAGGTTATGAAATGTTGGTGCACATAAGAATGGTCTGGACAACTTGTTGAACATCCAGGTTCCAGGCTCCACTCTCAGAGATTTGATTGAGCAGGTGCCATTTGCCTGTCACTTGTCTCTTCACCCTCGGCTCCATGCCCTGTTCTACTGTGTGTGCCAGGGATGCACATGTCCCTGGTGACATGGCCCTGTAGCTTCCTGTTACAATAGGAATCACTGACAGAAGACTGGCAATTTAAGAATGGAAATATGTGTGGGCGTTTCTTCTTTTCCCTTTCTGTTTCAGGGGCACATCTGGCAATGGCTGTACTTTTTCTGAAGTTCCAGCCTACATGGGACAGCACATCTATTCATGATCTCAGCTCCTGTCTAATGACCTTGGCTTCTGAGCAGGTGACAGCACCACCCACTGTGTTTCTTCCATTCTAGGGCTGGTAATGGTTTTCTGCCATTGAGAACATTTCAGTTGCCTCACTGTCTCCTACTTGGCTGTCTCCTTTAGCACTGATGGAAGGATCTAAGCATATCACAGTATCCCCAAAGAGGATCAGATCCTGGAATGTGGCCATCCCACAGGACGTCTCCCTCTCTTACTTCTACCTTTGTGTTCCTTCACATTTCACACACACACAGAGAGACACATACAAATTCACTGAGGACTGCAAAACAATAAAATAAAATGCAACATATCATTTGGCCACTGACATCAATATTCTCAGTATTGGAACTTTTCTCCATTTTGAACCGTTTTTCCATTTGGATAAAATCAAATCATGCAGGTCCAACAAAGAACATATGTAGGTAGAAATAATCTGGATTCTCAGCTCTCATCTTAGTGTAAGGCTTAGATATTAAGTCCAACAAACCCTTGAGATAGCGGTGTGACATTTAGATAACATTTTCTGCGAGAGTTTGCTAAACAACACAAACATATCAGCACATGAAATCAGGAGTTGGGAATAGGTCACCTGAAGACGGATTTTATTTTTCTTTAGCCTGATTGCTTCCCAAACAAATGCCAGGGACACTGGACTGGCTTTGCTCTCCAGCACCTGATAGTTCAGAGGCAGAGACTGAGGAGTGACTGGGTCACAATGGCCGGGCGTGTTCACAGGGTCCTGAGGCCAGGAGGAAGAAGACGAAATCCTGGGCACAATTCAAGCAATGTCAAGGGAGAAGAGAAGATCAAGATGTGAGCACGGACTATCAGAGATGAATCAGGCAAGCAGAACCTGCAAGCTGGGCAGAGGCCAAAGCAGTCAGGAGGATGGACCATGAAGGGAATGGGCACAAAATGAGTGAAGGTGGAGGAAGAGCTGGTGCAGGTCACCCTTGGCTCAGCAAAGACATTCTGCATACATTTTTTTATGGATGGATCAAGCCAGGGAGACGCTTGCAAGCATTAGGCTCCTCCCTTCAGACATTGCACTAATTCTTCAGACATTCAGGTTTCATAAGTTAGTTCTTCAAGCAAGCACATCTCTGACTAAGGCAGGAAAAATGCCTTTAGTTGCACCTGGCAGAAGAGCAAATCACAACAATCTAATAGACTAAGGACTGCCCTTCCTTGATATGACTTTGGTCAAGGTACATAACAGAGCTCAGCCTCATGAACTCTTTTTGCAAATGGGCTCTATATGACCTATGGTAATTAAGAAACATGAGAGAACATCATCCATAAAGGAGCCCTGGGATCACCATCATTGAAATCCAGGGTGTTATTATTATGTGTTACAAGGGCATTCATGACTGGCTTAGTAGCATCTAATGTCTTCATATTTCAAAATTCCCATTTTGAATTTGTGTTAGTCCTAAATAATATAAATACTTTGAGTCTTTAAATCTAGTCAAACAGCCTGATTAGCCCACATGGCTTTTCCCTGAACAGAAAAGAATGCTATATGACTATCACACTGCAAATACTCTAAGAAAAAACATAAACTTCAAATGTGTTATATATGCCTACATATCTATAACACATAAATGATAGTCACTTACATTTGTATAGTGCTTTTTGTTTGCAAATACCTTGATGTACATTATTTTATTTGATGGATATATTTTATTTCCTGTTCATATTATGACTTTTAAGTGGAAAAAACAGAAGTTTAGAGATTTTGATATCCAGTAACAAACAACACAGGACAAGGTATTTTGGTCTCAGAGTGACTGATTTCTTTTATTCTATAAGCTCACACACAACAGAGGGATTCTCCCAGGTCAATGTGCAAATACTCCCCTTTGGGAGTCTTCATTCATAGTTTTGGGTACTTCCTCTCCTCATTCTGTGTCATTTAGTGCTTCCTTACTCTCTTTGCCAAGCGGCTTGACCTATGAGATTTAGTGTATTACAACTCCTCAGGGATCTACATTAAATGAATGAACAGTATTGGGACAAAGATAAAACCCTGGCTATGGAATTTTAGATATTGACACCAGCCTAGATATTTAGAAAGGTTTATGGAAGATCGTAGTTATACTGGCATGTATTGATTCAGAGAGATTTAAAAGGCTTTCACTTGCCTATCCTATGTAAGCAGTCCCACCTTGAGACTTTGTATGCTGTGCATGCCTCTTCTTGCTCTACTTCCAAGTGGGTTACCCTTGATTTGGGAACGTTTTATTGAAATATGGATATACAAAGCAGAAACACTTAGCACTGACATGATCTCCACCTATGTTGTCCACTGTGGCAATGGGTCCCACAATACATACATGGCTGCCCACCACTTGCACTTTCATGAGAATACAATGTCCTTAATTGTCTGGCACCTTTCCTCCATCCCCTCAAATTCATCCTCCATTCTGGTCATACACACCTGCCTGCAGACTCCGGAACATGCCATCGTTTTGCCTTGCAGCTGTGTGCATGCTGTTCCCTGAGTCTGCAAAGTCTTTTTCTTCATCCTTCCTTCAAAATTTCTTCCTTCAAGATTCAACTCCTGCTTTAACCATGCTCCTCTAGGCTGAATTAGTTAAATCTCTTCTGTATGCTCACATTGCCCTTGTATAGCTCAGTTGTAACAATTATCATATCGTCTTGCAATTTTTCATTCACCTGTTATGTCCACCGCCTGCCACCCTCACCCAAAGGAACTTAGAGTGTGACTGTGGGGAAGGCTTTCTTTGTGTCTCTGCCACTTCATATGCTTTTTGAATGAGTAAAACAAAGAATGAATGAATGAATAAGTTTATTGGATGTAGAACTGGAAGAGGATCAAAGATGAGTTCTCCATAATTTGGGCCTTTGAATGGAGGAACCAACTGGAGCCTACTTGAGACTCTTCAAACAGCATCTTTAGGGCAGCTTGCTGGTCAAGGGGTGGGACCAGGAGGTCGCAGTTGTCATTAAATATAGTTTATAATATCTACGGCCTGGATGAATGATTTGTGTTTTGTTTTTTAGATCCATGTTTTCCATGAATGATTCTACTTAGTTTGTAGCTAGGGGCTAATTAAAACATCGACTGGTGAGATGACACAGAATATGATGTGTTCTACTGATAAGTTGCTACAATGGATTTCTTGGGATAGGAGAGAAGGAGAAAATCTTACAGCTAAGGGACATAGTAAAATCTGAGTATAAGGTGGGAAGAAACTCTTAAGCAATAGCTTCAAGCAGCATAAACAAAGTTCGAGCAATGCTTTTTGAGGAACAATAATATCCTTTCCCTGTAAATATATATTACTCTGACACCAGTTCAACTTCAGTCATTTGTTTTTTCCCCTTATAATAATCAGATAAATACCAGAACAATCTACTCCACCTAAATACTGACTGGGGCACAAGGTAATTTTTAATTGAATAATTATTGAACAGCATTGAAAAGAATTGTTTGTAAATAACAGGCAGGTGAAACAACATTTTAAAATAACACCCAATCTTCTCTAAAAAATTATGGTATTTACAAACCATTGAACGATCACAGCTCATAGAAATATTTCTGAACTTAAAGTATGTCCTGAGATTAAAGCATGTAATGCAGTCATGCATCCCCACTATTTATTCAGCAGATATTTAAGTGCCTACTAAATGTTAACCAGTTTTTCAACAAAAGTATAAGCAGCATGTTGCTGAACACAGGTAATAAATGACCACTAGTGTTCAAAAACTTAACCCACTAGTGTTCAAAAACTTAACATATACTGATGAAAACCAGAAAACACATTTTAGACGGCCCTTTGCAAGGTACCCAGTGAACCCAATCTACTCATGGATGCATTGCCACATAGGACAGTAAAATCCACTGTGAAAATATTTTAGCTTTTGCATGTGGAATTACAAACTCATCCAACAAACTGATCTTAATTCTGACATTTGTTCATGGCTTTAAATTGGCAGAAACCTAATTTTCTTTCCCTCAAGAGCAAATGTCAGTATATTTGTTACCTTGTACCTTTGAACGGAAGCAGAGTAGAATTTGATAATTTTGAGGGGAGATAGTGGTGCTTCTGGAACATATGAGAGGTAAGTTTAAATTTGGCCAAGTTTTTTCTACTTTAATATAGGTTGTAAACACTTATCACCAAAAAGAAACCAAGGCAATGTGAAATGACCCTATTTGTTCCCAAACTAAGTTTTATCCATATTTCATTAAACTGATAAATGAGAAACAGATACACTTATGGTACACAATGTGATGTTTTGATAAATGTATACCTTGTGGAATGATTGAATCAAGCCAACTAATATTTATCACCTCATATCCTTATCATTTTTGTGATGAGAACATTTCAATCTACTCTCTTAGCAATTTCCAAATATGCAATATGTTATTTACTACAGCCTTCATTCTGTACAATAGACCTCCAGAACTTATTCCTCCTGTCTAACTGAAACGTTGTACTTCCAGATTTTCTCTGGTAATGCACAAAGGTCCTAAGGTAACTGTTCTAACCTGGTATTAGTATGGTAAGTGAGCTGGACCATCCAGCTGAAATTCCTGAGAAGTCTCCAGAAGCCATGCTTTCTGGGCTAGCAACTCTGTCAATTATTCAGGCAGATGAACTTGCTCCATTGCTGTGGAGATGCACATTTCAGAGCCATATCTACCACATTGCTCTATGCAAAATGCTAGTTAGGGTGCTTGGCAGTCAATTAGCATGAAAGGTAGTCAACACATCCACAATCCGCTGTTAAAAGAGTTTAGTTCATGCTGATAACTTTCCAGATGATTGATTCCATTCATTAATTCTGGAGACCTCTCCCAAACTCCCTCCTCAACTGCATCCCTATAAACAAAAGAGGGAAATGCAACGGGCAAGGAGAATAATATTTATTATTCTTCTAAAGGCAGCTAGGGGCTAATTAAAACATCAACTGGTGAGACGACACAGAATATGATGTGTTCTACTGATAAGTTGCTACAATGGATTTCTTGGGACAGAAGAGAAGGAGAAAATCTTACAGCTAAGGGACATGGTAAAATCTGAGTATAAGATGGGAAGAAACTGTTAAGCAACAGCTTCAAGCAGCATAAGCAAAGTTCATAACATACATAAACATAGCATTTTTTTTCTTTCATTTCGAAGAATGTCAGGTGAGTTTTGAAGAAACTTCTTGCAATTTTCATCTTATTTCCTATGAAGGGTAGGAAATTTTTGTTTCTTTAATAGGTGTGTCATAGGAAAAGGTATCTGAGATGTTTCATAATCCTCTTATCTAAATAATATCTTAAATACATAATCTCCCTTAGTATTTATTGAAATGATCCAAAGTCTCCTCTTGAATTGGGTATAAATCATGGATATCTTTATTCTGAAAATTTAGAAAAATTAGTCTGCAGCCAACTGACATTCTCTGAGATATTACTACCATTGTTTTTCTTCTTATCTTTGAAAAGCTTTGTTATAATCCCAATGACTGCTGGAATGAAGGTTATATCTGTGAGGAAGATGGTAGTTTTTGAAAACAGTTTCTAAAGAAGAAAATGGCTTTCAAGAAACAGCTACCCAAAAGAAAAGTTCTACTATTTTTAAGGCAATTAGTTCACTATTTACCATAATTCAGTGCTGCATATTCTCACTCATAATGACAAACACACCTTATTTCACTTATTATTCCTTTAACTGTTCATTAGTACTGGAATATATTAATGCTGTAAGAGCTAAAGTTCATATGTCAGCCACATTTTTTATTATTAAAAATGCTGAGAACTTTAGAAGGACCATAACAAACACATATGGTAGAAGTAAATGCCGTATCATTTCAAAGATAAGCTTCACATCACATTATTTTGTTTCTTATATTCTTCCTAATGCCCATTGTACAGACACATTTTCCTCTTCATATTTTGCAGACATATGATTTATAAGGCATTATACTAAACACCTTTGTGACAAAAGTAGTTTAATAAAAGAATTTGTATTCAGGACTGCCTTTACTTATGCTTTCTGTAAAAAACAAATTCATTGATTTTGGAATAAAGTAATTTCTTTTTTTTCTTTTTTACTTTTTTTCCTTTTTTTTTTTTTTTTTTTGAGACAGAGTCTCACTCTGTCGCCCAGACTGGAGTGCAGTGACGTGATCTCGGCTCACTGCAAGCTCCGCCTCCTGGGTTCACGCCATTCTCCTGCCTCAGCCTCCCAAGTAGCTGGGACTACAGGTGCTCGCCACCACGCAAGGCTAATGTTTGTATTTGTAGTAGACACGGTGTTTCACCGTGTTGGCCAGGATGGTCTTGATCTCCTGATGTGATCCGCCCGCCTCGGCCTCCCAAAGTGCTGGGATTACAGGCGTGAGACACCACGCCCAGCTGGAATAAAATAATTTCATAGCAATAATGTTTCAAGGTAGATGAGACTTCTTCTCCATTCAAAAGCTTAAAAATAGTTTTGAGTTAATGTTTATCCATAAAACGTTTGATGTGTAGGAAAAATATACATCTTTATGGAAATGTCTGCATTAAAGAACTTCCAAAACCTCCAAGTTCTTGAGAGTCTGGCATATGTAGTAGAACTTAGCACGTAGTAGGTTTTCAGTAAATGTAGTGTTTTTTCACCTTTCCCTCCCCAACACCTCCCACTGCCACTTCCCATCCCCCATGAGTATTCCCTTATCAGAGACAACAGCAATAACGGGAAGTAATACAATTCGAAGTGAGGTATCTGAATATAAACTCCAGAGATTCAAATGTGTTGGTGTGTATAATGAACAAATATCATAATATTTCTTCAAATTAAGAATTACAAATATCTGTGCAAAACTTCTCTTTATGATCAAAGTTTTATATTACTGTATTTCTTTATAATCACAGATGTTTAAAGGCAGACAGTAGTGCCTTCTGATGAATCAGTTGTTTCCACTGGAATAGGTTGAGCAGAAGTCTGGTAATCTTCACATGGCCCTGGATGACGGGGAATTCCTGTAGAGGGTGTGAAGTTGGATTTGGGCAGAGAATTTGAATTTTATAGATAAATGAAGGGTGCTGAAAACATTGAGTGCTCTTCATGAATCTCAATTTTTTCTTATTCCAGTTAAAAACATACATCTGTATACATCACTGATATCCTCTCTAGCCATCATGCCAAAAAGAAAGGATTTCCAACACCAAGAAAGCAAAAAGTGCAGCATCTCTGAATAGGTAATCCTCAGAAAATCGGAGGTGACAATTCTTACAAAGGAGAATATGCATCATTGTTGTAGTATACATATTCAATACATATCATTAGTGTCTATCTATTGCTGGGAATAACCTGACGTGAAACGTAGTGGCTTAAAAAACCCATTTTATCATGTCTACAATTGGATGGGTTGACTGAGTTCAGCTTGGATCTCAATTGGGTCTCAATGTAAGTCAGCTGGCATTGGCTGGGAGATCAGCCTTGGAGCAGAGTATCTATGTGTGGTTTTGCCATGTGGCTCAAGCTTTTCATAGTATGATGCCTGTGTCCTGGAAGGGAGTGTCTCAAGAGCAAGCATTCAACATAGGAGGCAGAAGCTTCTAGTCCCCCTAAAGTTTGTGCCTAACCTGGCTCAGTAGTCACAGGGGCCACCCAGATTTAAGAGAAAGGGAAAGAGATGCCACCTTTCAGTGGGGGCCGTGACAAAAACTCTGCAGACATCTTTACTCTCTCAAAACCATTATTCTTATGTTTTTCTCATTTTGCTTTGGCCTGGTGAGAACATTGTCAAAGATTGGCACTTGTCGATGGACCGTCATTAGAAAATCACAGGTGGCCTAAATCACCTCAACAAGTCACACTTTCAACTCATAAATGTATTTATTTTCTTAAAATAAGTAAAAATGCCACAGTTATGTACCTTTTTATACTTATTTGGCATCAACTGTCAGAAAGAAATTTAGCTTAAAAACATATTCCTTCACTAAATCAACAAACATTAATGAGTGTCTATTCCAGGCATGGCTGAATGGTGGATATAGTGAATTAAGTCCTCACAGAGGCCCTGGCCAAGAAGAGCTTGCATGAATAACTAAGTCTTTTCTTTGAAGGGATATTTCCATAGGCAGTGCCTCTTAATGGGTGAGGGAGAGCTGAAATACTCATTGGCTCCATATTTGTTCCCCAAAATATTATAGCAATGATTCATTTCCTCATGCCAGGCTACGCTGGTGTCAAGCTCTTTTCATAGGCCACTCAGCAAAGCAGAAGAATATCTAGCATTGCTATGTCATGAATAGACTGCAGTAATCATGCAGTAAACTTCATAGATTGGGCATGGAAGGGTGAAGAAAAAATACTTTGCTTTCCCACCTTCTAAACACATAATTTTCATTCAAGCTTACATTTCCCCTCCTATTCTAGAAAGTAACAGATTGCCCTACAGATCTCTACAAGAGCCTATAGACTTTGCTAATGAAATATACTCTGGCAAGGTGAAATAACCATATCTTAAAATAGCATTTTATATCACTGATATCTCATAAATGTATTGCAACTGAGAAAGTAACAAACACACACACACATTCTCACACACACACACACACAGAGAGAGAGAGAGAGAGAGACTTAAGATATGTGATTCATCAGTGGGCTCATTGAAATCACAAAAATTAAATCAATTCTCCCCAAGCCCCAGCTTGGTAATAGTAACTTGTACAATTGATCAAGGAAGCTGTACAGTCAATTCAAGTCCATCACTGACAGCTGAGCTTATCAGTGAGACCACCATAGCCACCAATTGCTCAGCAATTAATTGGATTTCTCTGTGGTCTATCCAATTACATCATTAAGAAAAAACCAGACCAACCATTTTACAGTCTGGTTACTCCAGTTGTCTTAATGACTAAATTGTACTGGGCTGCCCAGTGACTCCATCAATGGCTTCACAATTGGCCTGCAAATGATCAAGACAGCCAGTCATCCATGGCCAGTGTAATTTCACTAATAAAGTGGACCTGTCTCCTCATATGCTGCAGAAGCACTAACAGGATTGTTTTCACTATAAGCCATGGCCCCATCTGACACAAGGACATTTTCTGACAATTACACAGCCATATGTACATTTGACCAGCCTGCTCACGGCTTAGAATAACTCTACCACCTCCAGTATGGAAGCTGCAGTGTTACTGAAGATGCAAATCTGATTAAGTAAATTGCAGTTGCAAACCAAGCATGTTGATAAATAGTTGGAAACTTACGAACGCCGTGATGACTGCTATTTAATGTAAATCTCTTTTTTTTTCCTGCTTTCAAAAGAAATAAATGACCATTTTCTTCCTTGGCTGACATGTTTGATCAAAGAATGGAATAAAAACATTGAAGAAGTAGTGCTTTTAAAAGCAATCTAGTCATTCTTGGACTATAAAACCTAAATTACAACCCCAGATTTTTCTGGCAGATGTGTCTGTTCAATGAAGCTCTTTGCTATTCAGAAGATATGGGTCTTATTTTGCAAATACGATTTGCTTCACATAGACAGCTATAGACACACACACACACACACACACACACACACGAAGAGTTCACCTGCTACCATCTTACATTTTCCTCTCTTTCCTTAGTCAGTGCTTGATTTGAAAAGTGCAGATTTTAAAGCCATAGTTACAGATACTTTATAGTTCACTTTTGCTTTGTCATTAGCAATACTCTTTCAAATATTTATCCATGTTGCTTCTAAATAAAACGCCCAAGCAAACATTTATGAGGCATTTGTGAATATATTTAGAAGAGGAATGATTGTCTGTGGGTCATAAGACATTCTCTGCTGTCATAGATTTTAGCTCAGCAGTTTATTTGTAGGTGCTGTGGTGGAAACCAACGTGCCAGCTGGTTCACGGCCTGTAGGAACATCAGCAGAGACCCATGTAATGAGCATCACCGAACACAGGGAAATTAGTATAATTCAGCATGTAAATTGTCACTGAAGTAGATACTCCACCTCCTCCTCCCTTATCTGCTGTATCTGTGGTTTTCTTTCCTACTTTTGCTGTCCTTTCCTAATCTCTACAATCTCTTGCTTTCTTCTGCCCACAAAAGACCAGATTGAATATTCCATGTGATATTGATGGATAATTTCAATTATGTATATAAAAATCATGGTTGGTGTTCTCTCTATAAAAATAGCAAATGGGGATCAATTTAGTGAAATTAAAGCTATTTCAAGGCCAGGCGCGGTGGCTCAAGCCTGTAATCCCAGCACTTTGGGAGGCCGAGACGGGCGGATCACGAGGTCAGGAGATCGAGACCATCCTGGCCAACACGGTAAAACTCTGTCTCTACTAAAAAATACAAAAAACTAGCCGGGCGAGGTGGCGGGCACCTGTAGTCCCAGCTACTCGGGACGCTGAGGCAGGAGAATGGCATGAACCCGGGAGGCGGAGCTTGCAGTGAGCTGAGATCCGGCCACTGCACTCCAGCCTGGACGACAGAGTGAGACTCCATCTCAAAAAAAAAAAAAAAAGCTATTTCAATACTGTTATTAGTTCAATAATGTTACTAGGATTTATTTTCTTACATGCAAATGTAAAAATTTACATGTATGACTTGTAACCAGTTCTATCTATAAAAGACAACAGTAAATTGCACAATAACTTTCAGTTTCATTCCTATATATTACCATTGTTTAATAAGTATAATTAAGTTATGACTTCAAACATGGTATATTTTATCATAACTATTTCATTAACTATCCATGAAAAAAATAAAGAAAAATTCAACTCTTCAAACAAAAGTTTAGGATGTAACATCACATATCATTTGGCTTAAAGACTATTAATATAGTTTATATTAACATAATATTACTATATTATGTATGATAAATGTATGCCACAAAGGTACAAGAATAGATCCCAGGATTCAAGCTGGATTATTTTCCCTGCTGGACTTTCCTTTAGCTTGTATCTTTATAATGGCCAGGTGACCAGATCTGCATGTCCCTAAATTCCTGATCCTTAAAGTTCATTCTGATGTTTTCGATTATTAATGAGGCTACTCGTTTTTTCAATGCGTCTTGACTAAAAGTGAAACAGCAATCACATAATAATTATTTGACAGAATTTCAATGTAGTTCATGTACTTTCCAGTGCTCTAGATTGAGTGTCCTAACTGTTGTACAGCTCAAGTCCTGACATTACATTGAAAGATGTAGTCCTATAAAATAATGCAGTTTTCACACTCTTCATATGGTGTACAGTCATCCCTCGGTATCCACAGGGGACTGGTTCTAAGACTAAGACCCCCTTGGATACCAAAAGCCACAATGCTCCAGCCCCTTATAAAAAATGGCATACTATTTGCATATAATCTATGCACATCCTCCTGTGTACTTTAAATCATCCCTAGAGTACTTATAGTACCTAATACAATGTAAATGCTATGTAGATAGTTGTTATACTGTATTGTTCAGAGAATAATGACAAGAAAATTGCCTGTACACGTTCAGTACAGACACACTATCCATTTTTTTAATATTTTCAATCCAAGATTAGTTGAATCTACAGACATGGAGCCCACAGATTCAGAGGGTTGACTGTGCATACAAGTATGTACCATTTATTTCAATAAGAAAACTGAAAGTTAGCATTTCCAAATGGGGGTCCAGACTCTATTTAATGCAAAACTATCATGGTGATGTCAGGGTCAGAAATGTATTATTAGCACCTAATATACTTTCTTGTCTTCAAAACTAAATTTTAAAAAAATCTAATAATTTATAATAAATATTAAATAGAAATAGTAATTACAACCAAGTAATTTGTAATATGTCCTGTGGAGTGAGACACTTACAAAACAAAGGAGGAAAATTGCTGGATATTTAGAAGCTACATTTTAAATAAAATAGTAAAATGAATAAATATTTTAATAATTTACACAAAATATTATACAACTTAATATGAAGACAAGCAATGCTTTAAGGAAATACATACACAAAGTAACTATAAAGGAGAAGAATTGAAGTTTATTAAAATTAAGAATTTGTGGTCATTAAGACACTACTAAGAGAATAAAAAGGCAAACCACAGAGAAGATATTTGCAGTATGATCAAGGATCTGTGTCTGTGGATCTATTTGATGGCACACATGTCTGGAGAGGTAAATGCTAGCCTCTCAGAAAGGCGCTCCATTGTGTAATGTGAGCAGCAGGGGCTTAGTCCCAATACTGAGCACAACATATTTAGGTAGCTATACATTCAGGTGACTTGGGGCTCTGAAGTCTAAAACTGAGAGACTATCTTATTTCTCATGTTGATATAGCATGAATACCAATTACCAAATACACATTAATAAAGCTCAGATGACATCTTAAGGAGTGACAGAGACAATGAAAAGACAATGGGAGCAACTATAAAAAACTTAAAACAAGCTATCCTTGCTGGAGAGTTTTCTTAAAAGAATTCTTAGGCAGAGAAAAGATAGCAGTGAACACATTTAAGAAAATACGTATCAAAGCTGATTTTATTTTAAAGGGCTTATTCCCAGTTCTGACAGGCCATTGAGAATAGGTACAATTTTAATATAAATCACTCGATTAGGTTTTAGTTAGACACGCAACCCATCTTCTTAAAATATTCAAACTACTATACTAAAAACTGGCAGAAGGGGCCAGGCACAGTGGTTCATGACTATTATAATCCCAGCACTTTGAGAGGCCAAGGAGGAAGGATCGCTTGAGCCTGGGAGTTTGAGACCAGCCTGGACAACATGGTGAGACACTGTCTCTACCAAAAATAATAAAAATTAGCTGGACGTGGTGGTGTGCTCCTGTAGTCCTAACTACTCAAGGGGCTGAGGTGGGAGGACCCCTCAAGCCTGAGAGATTGAGGCTGCAGTGAGATTGTGCCACTACACTTCAGCCTGGGTAACAGAGCAAGACCCTGTCCTCGCCCCCATCCCCGACTCCCACCAAAAAGTGAAAAAGACTGACAAAGAGGTGGAGGGTGGCTAATGGAAAGACTTTAACTGTAGCCATTCATGCTTCAGCACACAGTGTCACTTCTCCTAGGATATAGAGCATGGTATGGTTGAGGTTTACAGAGCTGCTTAAATACAAAAAAATGTACTGTGTATATTTAAGATTTGCAACATGATATTATGGGATACATATAGATAGTAAAATGTTACTACAGTGAAGTCATTTAACATATCTATCATTTCACATAGTTCTTTTTTATTGGGATGAGAATAACAAAAATCTACTTATGTAACAAAAATCCAAAATACAATTTTATTAGCTGTAGCCTTCATGCTATACATTCAGTCTCTGGAGCTTTCATTCTATATATCTGCCACTTTGTATCTGTTGACCTATACCTCTCCATGTCCTTCCTCTCTTCCCAACCTCTGGATAGCTTTATTCTTTATCTCTGAATATCCGCACTTTTTAAAAAATTGCACAGATAAGTGAGATTATGCAACATTTTACCTTCTGCATCTGGCCTATTTTGCTTAACATAAACGTCCTTCATGCCCATCTATTTTGTGGTAAATGGCAGGATCTCCTTCTATTTTAAGGCTAAATAATATTCCATTGTATATCAATATAGATATATATTTATATATCAATATCACTCTATATATTTATATATACTTATAGAGAGATGGACATATAAAATATATAGATATAGATATCTCTCTAATAATATGTACATATTTATATATGTATGTATATACAAATATATAGATATAGATTTACACAACATTTTCTTTGTCCATTCATCCATCAATTAACAGGTTGTTTGCGGAGCCTGGCTATTGCACATAATGCTGCAATGAACATGAAAATGCAGATATCTTTACAAGGTAGTGATTTCATCTACTTTGGGCATATACCCAGCAGAGAGACTGCTGCGTCACATGGTATCAAAGAGCTTGTTTTTGAATCCCTGCTTCTCCAATTACTAGTTGTGTAATAACTTCACAACTTTGACTTCATTTGTCAAGCAAATATTTGCTGAACTGGCACATAGTACCAGCTGCAGGGAACGCATAACAAAAAACAGTCACAGTTCGTGACTTCTCGGTGAGAGAAACAAACAAGTTAACAATTGCTGTCATTAGAGCATGATCAGTGCTGTGATCGAATCTATTAGCACAGGGCACTGGATCCAGGAGCATAGCAGCAGGATACTAAAGTCAGTCTTGTCAGAGGAGTTTGAACAAGAGTGACTTCATCTTGAATACCGGCTGGGTAAAATGAGGCTGAGACCTACTGGGCTGCATTCCCAGGAGGTTAAGGCATTCTAAATCACAGGATGAGATAAGAGGTCAGCACAAGATAGGGGTCATAAAGACCTTGCTGATAAAACAGGTTGTGGTAAAGAAACTGGCCCAAACCAGCCAAAACCAAGGTGGCAGTGAAAGTGACCCCTGGTTGCCCTCATTGCTCATTACACACTAATTCGAATACATTAGCATCCTAAAAGACACTCCTATCAGTGCCATGACAGTTTACAAATGCCATGGCAACTTCCGGAAGTTACCCTGAATGGTCTAAAAGGGGGAGGAACCCTCAGTTCTGGGAATTGCCCACCCTTTTCCCAGAAAACTCATGAATAATTCACATCCTGTTTAGCATATAATCAAAAAACAACTATAAGTATACTCAGTTGAGCAGCCCATGCCACTGCTCTGCCTATGGAGTAGCCATTTTTTTATTCCTTTACTCTCTTAATCAACTGGTTTTCACTTTACTCTTTCGACTCTCCCTGAATTCTTTCTCGAGAGAGGTCCGAGAACCCTCTCTTGGGGTCTAGGATGGGACCCCTTTCCGGCAACAGCCTTGAGGGACCAGGAAAAGCCACCAGAGGATGGGACAAAACATGTAAGCTGCGTCCTGAACAATGAGCAAGGGTTCCCCAAGGCATGAAGGAAGAGCAGAGAAGAGACCCTGCTACGAAAATCCTCGAGGAAAAAGAAAGCATAGCTTTTGGGGAAACAACAAGTGGTCCAGTAGGTAACTGGCACTCCAATAATAAAATGATAAGAAGTAAGGCTGAAGGAAGGGCAGGGCCAGGCCAGGCCACACTAAGGATGCACCTAAGCTTTATTCTGAAACTAATCAGGAATTTTAGGGAGGAAAGAACCCAAATAAAATTGCAATTTTAAAACCTTCATTGGGACTTTAAAGGGTGGGATGGAGAGGAGGATGGTGGCAAAAATATAGACAGGGCGTGGGGGTGATCCAGGAGAGATACGGTGGTGGTCTAATCTAAGATATTGGCACCAGGGATTAAGAGAAGAAACAGATATGAGAGGCATTAGGAAAGAAAAATTTACAGAACTTAGTAAGATACAGGGCATGGTGAACACTGGGATGTCAGAAATGAGAGTTGGATTTTATTTTGGGCATAGTTTGGTATGACGCATTGGATACCATTCAAACCTGCATAAGTGAGTTTCAGGAGAAAGTACCATGTTTAGCAAACTGCCACTGCAAAATCTGCTCTGAAGAACTAATTTTTTGGTGGGCACATTCAGGGAGGCTGATCAATTGTTAGAAAGAGTCTAATATTTCCTAAAGGAATCTAACAACAGTGCTGTATCAGAGGAATAGTAGGACATTTCAAATAAACACAGCTTATCTCTTTCTTTCTTATCACTGAGTAATGCGCTTTATAAATTGGTTTGAAGAAAAATAATTATTAGAAGTTTATCTTTGCTTTGATTAAGAGAGAACTGAGTACTTGAAGCACTCCCTCTTCAGCTGACAGCATCTTTCGTGTACAGTATGGATAACCAGATCAAACACCAACCAATAAAAGTTCTATAACAAGCCATGTTAATTGAGCCTACAACATGTGAGAAGAATCTTGAGAACTTACAAAGGCTTAGCCTCCGCTCTCATTGAACTCCATTAAGATCAGGTAACGAGCATCATTTTTTTTGTGTGCCTGGACAAGTAGGTATTGAATTCTCACTGGCAGGAACATGGCACCTCATTTAAGCCATTAGACAAAGCCTCTACCATCAGGGTTTATCAATTTATCACTACCAGAGTTTTAAGCACTTCTATCTATTTTCACAAAATTGTCTTGGTCTTTTACAGGTTTTAGTCCTCTTTCTCCAGCAAGGCCGTAAGTCCCACGGGAGACAGGGATCCTGCTATATCCTTTCCTTGCATCTGGACTCACCATCGTAATCCCTAGCACAGACTGGAGCTAATGAAGTCCTGCTGCCTGGGGTTGAACTAACAAGAGGGTTGATCATCTATCAGTATCAGATATAAGTTTGCCCATCAAATATCAAAGGAGCAGAAGGAAGAAGGCGTGGGAGTTATTAAGGTCCTTTGGTAAGCTATAAGGCCTATGAATGATTATATGAGTCTACTTGCACCTGATGAGTTTAGCTTAGTGGCTGCAGTGTGTGCATTGCTATGGCTTGTAGATGATGAAAATCTATTTTTTTTGTTGTTAAAATCAGAAACAAATGAGAATTTGAAGACTATGCCATGTGCGATAGGTAAATGTTTCATAGTTGCCAGTAGAATTCAGGCCGGTTTGCGTGAATTAATGAAAAAGTGATTCCAGTACAATTCTGGGGTTCCATGCAGTTGACCTAGCATACAAAAGTCATTGTAGGCTACGTGTGGATCACAGGACACTTACAGAAAACATATTTGCTAAGTGGAAGAAGCAGCTGCGTTATCTACCAGATAATTTACAATACGTCAATTCATTGATCTTCCTACCATGAGCTCTTCTCACTCTTCTCATATTACTTTAGTTAGTCCTATGGGCATAGTATGTCAGGACAAATAGGATCATATATGCGATGTATATGTATTATATACATTTAATGAGTATATGCAGAGAGAGACAGAGACAGAAAGAGACACACACATACACACAAAGAGAGACAGAGAGATGGACTGGGGAAGGAAAAATAGCTTTTCTGATGATTAAATAATGTTAGCTTGACACATTAATAACTCCTCAGATATTCAGGTTACAATTGACTAATCATGTAAATAAACTTAAGATTTATAAGTTTTGAAATCTAATCATCAACATCATGAAAAAAAAAACAAACTCTGTTAACTTCTAGAATCCCATTTTACTTTTAGTGGCAAGAAGCTGACTGGCAGAAGGCAGAAAAATTGCATAATTTGACTAGAAGTCTAAAAGTCAGACTCATATAATTTCAACATAAAAAAGATAATTGAGGAGATACTTTTTCCAGGAAATCCTTGCTTCAGTTCTCTGAATATTTTAGTAAAAAAATTCCAAACTTAGAACTACCTGGACAACTGTCACAATATTTTATTTTGCTACGATCATGAAGACATCACTCAAGTAGAAGTGTTTCTTACTTTTTGACTATTATCTCCCATTTCTTGTCTACCCAAGGGAGACTGAGATTGGGATAAAAGGAGGCATCTAACAATATCATATGAACACCAGCTGCACATAGGTCTGGAGTTCCATTTTATTTTAGACTACATTAAAAAAAAAAAAGAACTATTGTTTTGCCATTTAAAAACTCTGTTAAAATGTGCCACAGAATTTTAGCCTTGGGGCACATAACAAAACGAAAACCCACTGGGTTCTTTATCCTTTAAGCTTTAAGGCACTTTAGAGAGGTGTCCATAAAATAAGTTATGTGCATTTTACCCAACTCAGGCGAGCTCTCACCATGCTGCACTTTGAGTGATAAAAATCTTCCTCTCTCATACTCACATTTTTAAAGAAATGAGTCACTGCATTCTCAGTTTCCATGTCTAGCACTTGAAGCCAAATCCTTCTCATTTGAAAGGGATGAGGCATCCAGAGTGACTGATTTTGCAAGTTGACTTCTATGATAAATTATTCCCAGATGCTAAGATGGATAAAGTACCCCCTCTCCCCTGACATACCTGTGTAAGCAGGTGGATTTCGACCAGATGGTTTCAAACACTACATATACTGCCATTCTTCTGGACATAATTAAAAGTTGAATAAAGATCTTTCCACTGCCAAAGGCATAATCATCACACTTCATCTGATAAAACATTTAGTAAGCACAGACTGTGTGCAAGAACTGTCCTATAGCAAAAGCTTTCCATTGGTGGAATCTGTCTGCACTCAGAAAATATTTATGAAACACTTGTGATGGATATTGAGGAAAGCAGGGAGAATGCATAATCCAGGTAAGTGCAATATCATGAAAAAAATTTATACAGGTCTTAATAATAGAAGCTGTTACAATTCTAATGAATGTAGTCCAAAGACAAACTGTTATGAACAGAAATAGTAGTTACCTTATTTGTGTTCCACCAGGGGCACAGTGTTAAGACTAGGATATGAGTTCAAATGGTTTATTTAGGAGATGATCCCAGGGAGCATGGAAAGAGTGGTGAAGTGATACAGGAGAGGCAAAGCAATCAACAAAGGGTGAATTATTAAGCCAGCTCCCACAATGGGTCACTGGAGCTTACTGCTGCAGAGAAGCTCTGAGATGTGGTGTATAAGAGAAGGCTTAGAATTATGGCAGCCAAGAGGAGAGGAGCTGGGGTATTGATACACTAGAGAATCACTGATTGAGGGAAAGGTTTTAAGGGAAGATAATTTCTTGTCACTGGCAGCCTGCCATGTGCAGAGTAGCCTTCTGCTGACCAGGAACGTTTCCACTATTGTGGAAAAGAACCCCTGGACACAGAGTTGCTGATACTGGAAGCTAAAAATTGTGTGGAGCATAGTGAAGCATTAAGGTCCAATGTGAACAGGGCATGGGCAACATCTCCTGCAGTGATGTGATTTTACCCTCATACATTTTCTTTTTTTCTGTCCTTCCTCTCTTCTTCTCTTCCTATTTCTACTTCTCTCCTCAATTAATTTGGTTAAGGGTATCAGAGCAAAGGGGTCTTGTCTCTTTTCTAATTGTTATTTTTCCCTTGAGAAAATTATTTACTTGGCAATATTACTTTACAATATATTTCCAAAAACAACATGAACGTGGAAAAACAAAAACTTTTAATAAAAGCTATGGTAGGTAAACTATGCTGTTTTATGTAATAGTGAACTCTGTGGGCTAGTTTCTTCCCTATGTGCACACGTATCACACTGTCACTATTAAAACATCTGAAGTTCAAGATATTGTGGTGTTGTTGTTGTTGTTGTTGTTGTTTTGAGATGGGTATCTCCCTCTGTCTCCCAGGCTGGAGTGCAGTGGCCCAATCACTGCTCACTGAAGCCTTGAACTCCTGGGCTCAAGTGAGCCTCCCACCTCAGCCTCCTGCGTAGCTGGGATCACAAGCATGTGCCACATGCCTGGCTAATTTTTAAAAATTTTTATAGAGACAAGGTCTCACTATGTTTCCCATGCTGGTCTTGAACTCATGAGCTCAAGTGATCCTCTTGCCTCAGGCTCCCAAAGTGCTAGGATTATAAGAGTGAGTCACCGCATCCAGCCAGGATATTTTAATATTCAAGATTTGACAATATATTTAATTCTATTCAGCTGGCACCCAACAAGAAACAAAACTTTCTTGAGTCCCTGCTTCCCTAGCTCAAAAGTTTCTCATAGGAAATCAATTGACTTGTAGACTTAACATGACTCTACAGGACTGCCTTGTTTTGCCTTTTATATGAGCATTCATCATTTTAGAAAAGTGAGCTTAAGAAGTAGCAAGACATGGCCGGGCGCGGTGGCTCACGCCTGTAATCCCAGCACTTTGGGAGGCCGAGGCGGGCGGATCACAAGGTCAGGAGATCGAGACCACGGTGAAACCCCGTCCCTACTAAAAATACAAAAAATTAGCCGGGCGCGGTTGTGGGCGCCTGTAGTCCCAGCTACTCGGGAGGCTGAGGCAGGAGAATGGCGTGAACCCGGGAGGCGGAGCTTGCAGTGAGCCGAGATCGCGCCACTGCACTCCAGCCTGGGCGACAGAGCGAGACTCCGTCTCAAAAAAAAAAAAAAAAAAAAAAAAAAAAAGAAGTAGCAAGACTTATAAGCAACATAATATCAGATGAAGTCGTGGTTACATCAAAGATTTAGAAATGTCCAGTGGTTTTGAGTTGTTGAGTTAGGATTCAAGTTGAGTTTCTGTAAATTTGCTTTAGTTTGTGCTTTTTGTGGGAAGGGGTTGGTGCATGCTAATGATTAAGGGAATATGTTCTACACTGAAATAAAGACATCGGGAATTAATAAAATATATAGGAAAAATGTAACTTTCCATAATAAAGGGGGAATCAGTCCTATAAAAGAAGTCTTTGAGATATTTCTGGGGTTTCTGAACCTGTTAGTTCACGTTCCAAGTGAGCATATCAAACATCACTATGATTAATATATCATTTCTCCACTGTATTCACATTTCTCTGTCATAATAATCAGAACCAGATCTAAGTCTGTTTGTTTCAGTCTGTTGTAAATAATGTGGCTCTAGAAGGTAATTTATGAAGTGGTGTAAAATCAAGGCACCCATTTGTCCTTCCAACATTGAAGAGACAAAAGCAAACAACTTAAGTTAGCTCTGTACTAAAATTCTGATCACCAAGACTTGGTTTCTACTCACCCACTCAAACAAATGTAATTGAATACCTTGCTAAAATTATGTCTAATGAAGACTAATCTCTGGAAAATGAACAGGCATTTCAGAATTGATCATTCTTGCAAGGATGCAGACTTTTCAGGTGAGTATCTTTTCTTTTCTTTTTTTTTTTTCTAATCCAATATACCAAGAATGGATTCCCTCTTCCTGTTTCAACCCAAGGGGGAGAAATATCTTATCCACATCTCTGAAAGCTCCCTTCTGGGCCTTCTTTATTGTCAATATGGTATTTTTCCATAGTGAAAAGCTGTGGAGCATGTCAATTTATGGTGCATGTCCATCCTCTATATTTATTCAAAGTAACTATTATGGAGGATCAATGGAGCATGAGTTATTCTTGCACTTTGTGTGATATCTCAGAATAGTCTAGACAGCCCCAAGTATCAGTTCAGATAACATTGTGAAAAATAATAAGAGAAAGGACTCAATTAAACTCAATAGGTATTTGCTGGAAGCCCACTTTGTATAACACATTGCGTTAAAAGTAAAGAAGAATTCAAGAGGTGGGGGACAGCCCCTGATTTTGTTCAGTTTACAATCTCACAGGGAGCTTAAACATTGAGGTGGAGTAAGCAAGCTGACATGCAAAGCATGCTTCATACTGCAGAATGTTCAGACATTTGGGGTTACAATACAGTCCAAATCAGGCTTCTCAAGCAGTTGCCTCTTATGAACTGGTGGGCTCCTTCCTGGCTACCTGTCCTCATGTCTCAACATTACTCCCACTTCTTACTGCAGCTTGACTCAACTTTTAGTAGTTCTCTGAGCATGACAGCCTGTTTTTAGCCACCAGACTCTTGCTCTTTTGCCCAGAAGTTTAAACCCTTTGCTGATTGCCTGGCCACCTCCTGCTTATCCATATGTACCAGCTGAGATAGTATATCCTTCAGAAAACTTCTAATCTGGATTAGATACCACCTCTATTTCCTCCCCTACTCTGAATTCTCTCTGCCTTTACACTTACGAAACTATCATATCCATTCACCCACCAGGTCAGCCAGCATTTAATTATTGAAAGCCTTTGATATGTCTGGGAAAAAAAATGATCAAATAAAAGAGATAAGGCTTGTGTTCTTAATTCTATGAAAAGGGATACACAACAAATAACTAGGCAAATTTAAAGTAAAAGATAATATGGGGTAGTTGTTAGCAATATAAAGAGAATTAAATAGGAAAATGAGATACAAGGTCACTGTCAGGAGTAAAGGGGAGCTACTTAAGATAGGGTGGCCAGAGAAGGCAACTCAGATGTGTCCACAAGACTGACTCTCCCTGTGTTTTCCATTAGTCTTAAGCTTTAAGAGAGAGTTCCAGGCAAGCTTTAAGAGAGAGTTCCAGGCAAAGGGGATGCAATAGGCTGATGCTTGACCCTTCCAAATTTCATGTTGAAATTTGGTTTCCAGTATTAGAGGTGGGGCCTAACGGGAGGTGTTTGGGTCAGAGGGGCAGACCCTTCATGGATGGCTTGGTGTCATTCTCATTGTAACAACTGGGCTCTCACTCCATTAGTTCCTGTGAGAGTTGGTTGTTTTAAAAGAGCCTGGCACCTTCCCACATACTCTCTCTAGCTTCTCCTCTTGTCATGTAATCTCTGTACACATTGGCTCTCTTTTGCCTTCTGCAGTGAGTAGAAGCAGCCTGAGGCACTTCCTAGAAGCAGATGCTGAAGCCATGCTTCCTTACAGCCTGCAGAACCATGAGCCAATAAATTTCTTTTCTTTGTAAATTACTCACACTCAGGTATTACTTTATAGCAACACAAATAGACTAAGATGAAGGATGCCAGAGGCAAAGACCTGGAGGCATCAGTCAGCTGGAGAGTTGAGTGTGAAGGGTAGAGGGGACGGGGAGTGAAGTGGAAAAGGCAATAGAGGTCATATCATGCAGTGTCTTGAGGGCTATGGTAAGATTTTATTCTAAGTGCACTGAAAATCTACTTTGGGATTTTAAAAGGTAGATGTGGGAGGGATAAAATATGATTATTTTAACAAAATCATGATGACTGCTACATAGAAAATGGCTGCTACGTAGAAAAAGAGTGCACTGATCTGGATGACAGTGATGGTTCTTGTCGGCTTAGTGATCTGTTTCTCCATTCTACTATATTATGCTTTCTTGGAAGTAGAGGACGTATGCTTTGTGCATATCTCTTTATATTTCCATAGTTAGGATAATGGTTTATATATTTTAAGAGTTCCCAACTTAAATGGGAAATGGCTAGTCATTGTTTGTTCAACGACTCTGTTCTCGCCAACTAATTCTTCTACCCAAGCCAATGTGTTAGAGTAGGGATATTGAAATATGAGCCTCCTAATTCATTAAAAAACACATTTTTATTATATATTATTGAAATGTCACAAAGATACTTTTACAAATGAGTATTATTTACTTTGAGAGTAGATCCTTTATTTCTTATTACATATCATTGAAATCAGATACTTAGCATCTGTCAAATGATAATTGTGTTTTTTAAAACCTAGCTTATTAATGAAACAAATATAGTGGAAAAAGCAGACACAAATAATAAAATAATAGAACATACTTTTGTAAGTAAAATAGTAAGTTGAAATATACTGAATTTTCATAATTTATAAGAAAATAAATACCTTCTTAATAGTTTTGTGTATGCATGTAGAATTCAAAAATATATGTAAAGCTATTTAATTTATGAACTAACATTTCTAAGTAGCTGGCCTTATTAATTATATGGGTTTATTGGCATCATTTTACATTGGATTCATAGGTACAATATTGTTAGGTGAATTAAAGGGGTGAACAGATGAATTACAAGCAAGAAGCTCAGTTTCTTTATTCTCCAAAGTAATGAAGAAGAGGAATATCAGTCCCTGCACTTAGGTTCCTTATTTCCAGAACTTTCTGATAGAAATATTATGTTGGCAACATATGTCGTTAAAATCTAAAAAGAAATTTGCAATTAATTTTATATTTATTTAACTCAATACATCCAAACATTATCATTTCAACTTATAATCAATATAAAAAATTATTAATGAGCTAATTTACATTCTTTTCTTGGTATTACATTTTTGAAATTCACAGTGTCTTTTACAACACCCCTCAGTTTGCACTCACCACATTCTCATTGCTCAATGGACAAATGTGGCTTATGGGGACTGAATTAGACAGTGCAGCCTTATATCTTCATCTAGAATCTTCTATCTTGGAGAAGAGAGTGTTTGTGTATTAAAGTAGGAAGAAGGTGACAAAATACAACCCACAATGAATTCAGAAGAGGGTTCTTTCTTTGAAACTCCCCCGATGGTCCACATAATAATCCATAGCCTTATTATTTTTTCAGTCACCAAAATCATAGCCTGATGAAGGCCATGTTTTGGTCACTAAAATTCTCAAGCCAACTTCATCCACCTGCCTGCTCTACCTATGATTCCTGGGACCTATGTCTTAGTTGGAGCTTGGTTTTTGGTGGAAGTCAGTGTAATCAGCTGGATTCTCCAGTGGAAGAGGTAATATTAAGAAACCCTATCAAGGTGAATGTAATTTTTCCGTTTCATCGCAAATGTTCTGGAAATATGTGCATAGGTTTGTATGGACAGAATATTAAAAATTCCATCCATAAAACAAGGCCAAGCAAAGGTCATGGTCTCCTCCAACCGGAGATCAGCCATTTTCTTGGGTCAGTGGGTAAATACATCTTTGGCTCATTTCTAGGGTGGAGAGAAAATAGCTCAAACCTGTCACCCTAGGAAATTATTGTTCCTTTGGTCTTTCAGCAAATTTTCCTAAATATCTCCTTTCTTTTTTTTTTTTTTTTTTTTTTTTTTTTTTTTTGAGACGTTGTCACGCTCTGTCACTCAGGCTGGAGTGCAGTGGCCGGATCTCAGCTCACTGCAAGCTCCGCCTTCTGGGTTTATGCCATTCTCCTGCCTCAGCCTCCCGAGTAGCTGGGACTACAGACGCCCGCCACCTCGCCCGGCTAGTTTTTTGTATTTTTTTAGTAGAGACGGGGTTTCACCGTGTTAGCCAGGATGGTCTCGATCTCCTGACCTCATGATCCGCCCGACTCGGCCTCCCAAAGTGCTGGGATTACAGGCTTGAGCCACCGCGCCGGCCAATATCTCCTTTCAATCTTTTTAAAACCCCTTATCCACATGGCCGAATTAAGGTCATATAGAGTTTCTTTTCACCTGGCTCATTCAAATAGTGATATATTGTCCTTTGCTGTTTTCAAATGAAACAAAATTACATCATTTTAAGGCTGAATGCCCATTCCTCCACACTGAATATTTAATCAATAAGCTGAAAAGCAAAATTAAAATAGTAAAATATATTGGTAAATGTGTGATAAGAAGTTTTATTTAGAGCTCAGAGAACTCTGTTCTTTGAAAAAAAATAAGGTCCAGCTGTGAAATGCTTCCTCAGTTATCAGTGTTTAAGATCACTATGTTTCCTTCTTAGCAAAAATAAATAAATAATCGTAGACATACAATAAATAAAAATTTGGGGCAACTGTGAAAGTCGGGGGCGCCCTGCGTTGAGCATTCTGTTAGCTTTCCGACACTTGAAAGGTGTTAAGTGGCTTGAAAATCTGTGCTAAGTGAGGACTGGTGAAAATGTAAGTTCACTTCCACTGTCTGGCAGGGAACATTTCAGTATCTTCATTGAACCAGTGTAAACGAGGCTGTCACTAGCTGCAGTGTTGAGAGAGGGCCACCAGTTGTTAAACAGATCCTGACTTTGACATACTAAAAATGTGGCTCTGATCACTCATTAGAAGGTCTATTGTTAAGAAAAGCTCATATTTTTTATTCACTCAGGGAAAAGGCATGTTGGAGGATTTCAGTGCAGAGAAAAGAGAGATAAGAAATTTTATGTGTATTGGAAGGCTGAAGAAAAATCCATAAACTCATATGAAATACTGACTATATCTCCAGAGGTTTCGCAGGGTCTATTCTTTTGGAGAAATGAGCCCCATTCTGATGAACTATAAGGTTGCTTCAGGAAATTCTCAAGACCAATAAATATTACCCTGTAAGCAGAGGCTACAAATTAGACATAGATCAAAACAGCTAAGGGCCCTGCCATACTCCCAGTTCGCCAAGAGTGTTATTTTTGCTTCCTTCCTCCTGTTTGCTCCTCCATTACCAACTCAGTCAACATCAATCTTCACTGATTCTCCATCATGTACCTTAGAAACATTCCTTATTTTCATTTTAACTTCCTCCCCACTAATCCAACCTCTCTTTACCTGCCCCTAAATAACCATAATAATAGGGATAAAACTCAATTCCCTAGGCTCCAGGCTCTTCCCAGCCACACTTTCCCTTGCAGCAAAGTGAACTATAGACAAAAGCAAAGATCATTTTCCTTTAACAACACACCCTTCTCTTGTTCAGAAGCCTACAGTTCTACATCATTGCCTATTCTATCCAGTTCTTGAGCTTCTCAGATCCTAACATCTGCAGCTAACCCATACTGCACCTTTGTGGGAATCAGCCTCAATATGTCGTAAGTTGGATTTCCCCAGAGACAGACTCCAAAGACACAGATTTAAGTAAAATGGTTTGTTTGGGAAGTGATCCTAGGAATTACCAGTAGGGATATTGAAAGGTGAGATAGAGAAGGGAGTCAATAAGGATGCATTGTTGAGCAGGTAACCACTGTGGGCAACTCGGGTGCAATCTTACTGGGAAGCTCTGGGAGACAGTGTAGAAAATATCTTGGCATTATCCCACTGGTGGTCAGGGGAGCTGAGGCATGCAGGAATTGTCCCTATTGATCATGGGTTGACAGCTACTCATGGGAAGGTGGGAGATACTAAATCCCTTGCTTTTCTTGCCTGGGCTAAATGGGGTGTAACAGGAAAAGATGACCCTTGGGCAAAGAGTCACAGGTATTTGCAGTTGGAAGCCACCACACTGGCATCCATGATATTGGAGTGCCAAAGAGATACAGGTAAACACTGACACCTTTCTCCAGACAGACACAGCCTCAGACCTAGATGTGTGGGTGGGCAGAGTCCTACCCACTGTAAACTCTCAGCTGTGTGCTTTTCTACAAAGAACATACCTTAGTGACTTTTTGACAATGCACATGCCCTAAAATGTTTTTATTCCCATGGCATAAGGCAACCTTTTGAAAGCACTTCACATTTCATAGAGAAATGTACTGTCAAATGTTATTCAAATGAAAGTTTGTCATCGTTTACAGAATCAGTGAATATTTGTAACTAGAAAGGTCATTGATTTATAGGATTGAAATGAACTTCTCTGTCAGACTGTTAAGTATTAAGCAGGTGTATTAGGTGCCTTTAAGTATTAGGTGCCTTTAAGACAAAGTGAGGGAAGCATAAGGATTTTTTATACACATAAGGACAGCATTTGTATTGCTTTGGTGACGAAGCCAGTTTTTAGGACTCTACAATTTAAATAACTGTCCAAAGATGTTGTCACAGCACAGCTCATAATAGCTCCATATATCAAATGCCAACTTTAAGAAGTTTATAAGTAGGGCCTGATCTGATGGAATAGAACTTCTCAAGGTCTAAGCCACTTCATCATCCAAAAGCCAAACACTGAGTTGGGGAAATACCAAATTCATTAGACTGGGTTAGCACATTAAATTAGGTGCAAACATCTACTTGAAACATTTCAAATGGGGCCTACACATTTATTTGGGAGTCTAAAATATTTTAAACCCAAAACTGCTTTTTCCCTAATTCTAAGAACTTATAGTTTAAAGAAACATTGGGAAGCATTTTAAAATAACCTAAGTATGTGCTTAAGAGCAATTTATCTTTGGCTTTTTACTAGAATTTTATTGTTTTTATTGTTGTTTTTCCTCTCTATTTTGTATTGCTATGTCAAAGTTCAGCATAATGGACTTTGATGAGTGTGTTGGATTGAAAAGCCTGGTCTACGCTTTTTTATGACTGGTGTAATCAGAAGGACAAGCAGGCCCTGAACTCACCATGACAGAATGTCCCTGGAAGAAATAGCTACTGGAGAAGGAGGATAGAACAGTAGAGTCAATAGCATCCCAGGCATTGCACTGTGGGAAATCACTAAATGATTGGATGTTATGTAAAAGCCCCTTCAACACACTGACCACCATTATTTTTAATGTTATTTCCCATTCTCAATACACACTTTTTCTTCTGACATAATGATCTCCTCCCCAACTCCAATGAGACCAATAACGTCCCACCCTTTCATCATCAGGCACTTTTTATTTGAAATACATTTTCTCTTTCTTCTCATCCATCCCTTTTTATCTTTCAAGGTTCAAATTAATAAAATCCTATACTAGGGTAGCTTTTTCCACTGTCCAGCTGAGAAAAATCTCAGCCTCATTTTAAAGCCATCAGAAGTATCTCTTATTGATGTGTTGGATTCAGTCTGCTGATGTTTTATTAAGGAGTTTTGCATCTTTCATCAGGGATATTGGCCTGTATTTTTCTTTGTTTGTTGTGTCCTTGCCTGGTTTTGGTATCAGAGTGATGTTGGCTTCATAGGGTGAGTTAGGAAGAATTCCCTCCTCTTTAAGTTTTTGGAATAGTTTGAGAAAAATTGGTGCTAGTTTTCTTTATAACTTTGGTAGAATTCAGCAATAAGCCATCTGGTCCTGGGCTTTTCTTTATTGGGAAACTTTTTATTACCAATTTAATCTCATTACTCGTTATTGGTCTGTTCAGGTTTTCTATTTCTTCCTGCTTTAATCTTGGTAGACTGTAGGTGTTCAGGAAAGTATCCATTTCCTCTAGGTTTTCCACTTTGTTAGCGTATAGTTGTTCATAATAATTTCTAATGATTTTTTGTATTTTTGTTATATCAGTTGTAATGTCTCCTTTTTCATTTCTTATGTTATTTATTTGGATATATTATCTTTTTTTCTTGGTTAGTCTTGCTAGCAGTTTATTTATTTTGTTTATCTTTGCAAAAAAACAACTTTTCACTTCATTGATCCAATATATTGTTTTTTAGTCACAATTTCAGTTCGTTGTGCTTGGATCTTTACTATTTTCTTTTCCTGTTAATTTTGGATTTGGTTTGTTCTCGCTTTTTTAATCCCTTAAGGGATTAAAAATAAGGTACATCATTAGGGTGTTTATTTGAAAACTTTATATACAATGGTCAAGTGACATTTATCCCAGAGATGCAAGGATAGTTCAACATACACAAATAAATAAGTGTGATAAATCACATCAACAGAATGAAGGACAGAAAAAATGTGATCATCTCAATAGATGCAGAAAAAGCATTCAATAAAATCCAACATCCTTCATTATAAAAACTCTTAACAAGTCATACATAGTAGCAAGGTAGCTCAACATAATAAAAACTGTATATGACAAACCCACAGCTGGCATCATATTGAAGGGTGAAAAGCTGAAAGCTGAAATAACTGGAACAATAGGAACATGACTTTCACCACTCTGATTCAACACAGTACTGGAATTCTAGCTAGAGTAATCAGTCAAGAGAAATAAATGGAAGTCATCCAAATTGAAAAATGAGGAAGTCAAATTGTCCCTTCCCACAGATGATATGATCTTATATACAGACTAACCTAAAAAGTTCACTGAAAAACTCTTAGATCTGATAATCAAATTCAGTAAAGTTGCAGGATACAAAATTAATATAAAAATTAGTAGCATTTCTATACACCAATAATGAATTAGCTAAAAAGAAATCAAGAAAGCAATTCAATTTATAATAGCCAATAAAATAAAAGAAAATACCTAGGAATAAATTTAACCAAGAATGTTAAAGACTTCTGCAATAAAAACTACAAAACACTAATGAAAGAAAATGAAAGGGGCACAATCAAAGGGAAAGACACCCTATGTTCATGAATCAGAAGAACTGATATAATTAAAATGTCCACACTACATAAAGCAATCTAGAGATTCAATGCAATGCTTATCAAAATGCCAATGATATTTTTCACAGAAATAGACCAAAAACCTTAAATTTATATAGGATCACAAAAGACCCTGAAGAGCCAGAGCAATTCTGAGCAAAAAGAACAAAGCTGGAGGCATTATACAATCTGACTTCAAAATATACTACAAACCTATAGTAACCCAAACACCATGGTACTAGTATAAAAAAAGATGCATAGACTAATGGAAGACAATAGAGAATCCAGAAGTCAGTCAATGTATTTCAGCCAACTGATTTTCAACAAAGGCATCAAGAACATACATTGAGGAAAGGACATCCTCTTTAATAGATCATGTTGGGAACACTGAATATCTATATGTAGAAGAATAAAACTAGGCCTTTATCTTTTATACAAAAATTAACTCAAAATGAATTAAAGATATAGATATAAAACCTGAAACTATAAAAACTACTAGAAGAAAACATAGGGGAAATGCTTCAGGACATTGGTCTAGGCAAAGACTTTATGGCTCAGACTTCATAAGCACAGGCAAAAAACAAAAAATAGGCAAATGGGACTATATTAAATTAAAAAGCTTCTGCACAGCAAAGGAAACAATCAACAAAGTGAAAAGATCACTTATAGAATGGAAGAAAATATCTGTAAACTATTCATTCAACAAGCTGCTAATACTCAGAATATACAAAGAACTCAAAATAACTCAACAGCAAAAAGAAACAAAGAATTCCATTAAAAAGTGGGCCAAAATCTGAATAGATATTTCTCAAAAGAAGACACACAAATGGTCAACAAGCATATGAAAATTGCTCAACATCATGAGTCATCAAGGAAATACAAATCAAAACCACAATAAGATACCACTATGCTCCAATCAGCATAGCCTTTATCAAACAGACCAAAAAAAGAAGTGCTGACCAGGATTCAGAGAACAGGGAACTCTTATAAACTATTGCTGGAAATATACATTAGTATAGCCATCATGCAAAACAATATAGAGGTAGAACTACCATATGGTCTAGCAGTCCCACTACTGATTACTTATCAAAAGGAAAGGAAATAAAATATTTTAAAGGGATGCCTGCAGTCAACTGTTTATTGCCACACTGTTCACATAGTCAATATGGGGAATCAACCTTACTGACCATTAACAAATGAATGCATAAAGAAAATATGTTTATATACACAATGGAATGCTGTTCTGTCATAAAAATAATGAAATTCTGTCATTTGCAAGAAACATGAATAGAGGTGAAGGCATTATGTTAAGTGAAATTGCCCAGACACAAAAAGACAAATATTGTGTGTTTTCACTCATATGTGGAAGCTAAAAAATTAATCTCATGGAGGAGTGGGTAGAATGATGGTTACCAGAGGCTGGGAAGTGTGGGTGGGAGGAGGAATTAAGGGAGGTTGGTTAATGGATACAAACATATTAGAGAATTAGATAGAAAGAATAAGTTCTAGCATTTCATAGCTCAGTAGAATAACTCCAGTTAATGATAAATTATTACCTAATTAAAAATAGCCAGAAGATTTGAAATATTCCCAACACAAATAAATGATAAACATTTGAGGTGAGGGATATTACACATTGTGTGCGTGTATCCCAATATCACATGTACCCTATATATATGTACAATTATTATGTATCAATATAAAGTGTTTCTTTTGATATACCAGATGCTTCTTCATTGATATTTATCTTTTTTAAAACTATAGGCCCAATTTCCCAAAAGATCATAAGCTCTTTGAAGAGAAGAGTTGGTGCCTTGAACATGGCAGTTCTTGGTATTACTCTTACACACAAAAGAAATTAAAGGTCTTTGCTAAATAATGATGTTGGATGATGGATGATACATACCATGGGTCTCTTTCTTTGTTCATTTGTTTTGATTCCATCCCCGAAAACCTAGCCAAGGTCCTCCTGAAACAAAAAATCAATACTATCTGGCTGACTAGACAGGCAATGGGGCCATAGAAAAGCAGCTGTATTGGCCAGGTAAAACTTCGTGGTCATACCCAGAAATCCTCCCATATCATGCTCTGATAGACCTACATTCTGTGCTCTGATGCTGGGACAGAGGCTTCTAATGAGGTATCTAGAGTCTCAATAATCTGTCTGAGGGAGGCAACAGACATTGGTATGTGTCTGCTTATGGCAGAATATATTTTCCAAAGGTAGCCACAAAAAATATCTCCCATGATACATACCCTTCTATAATGTGACCATGTCATTTCCTTGTCAAGGTGAAATTTATTCTCCCTTTGAATTTGAGCAGGCTTATGACTTTCTTTTTACCAATAGAATGAGATGCAAGTGATGATGCTCCTGACTTTCCAGGGCAGGTCCATGAAGACCATAAACCTCTCCCTGGTTTTCTTGGCAATTTCCCTCTTAGAACTCAGACACCATGCTGTGAAAATCTCAGTCCCAAGGAGAGGCAACGGGTAAGTGTTCTGATCCAGAGTCAGGGCAGAGTGGGTGTCCTAGCCATCCTAGCTCAGGTGCCAGACATGTGAATGAAGGAGCTTCCAGCTGATTCCAGTCCCCAAGCACCCAAGTCAATCACAGGCATTTGGATCTTCCCACCTAAAGCCCCAGATATTGTGAGACAGGGAAGAGTCATCCCCACTGTGCTGTTTCATAATTCACTGAATTCATGAACATAAAATGGAATAATTTGCTATACTACCACAATAACTGAACTAATATGCAATATTAATTTCTATCGTCCTCTATTCCAAAGCCAGTGCACATTTGTTTTTGTAAATAAAGTTTTAGCAAAACATAGCTATGCTCATTTGTTCATGAAATGTCTATTGCAGCTTTTGCACTGAAATTTGTGGTGCAGAATGTACAACTTACAAAAATAAGATATTTACCATATGACTCTTTACAGAAAACGTTTGTGACGTTATACAGAAGATCTCAAAGTGTGATCCCAGATAACAGCATCACTATCACTTGGGAACTTGTTAGAAATGCAAATTGTTGAGCCCAATCCAGACCTACTGAACTAGAAATCCTGGCAGTGGGACTCAAAGTTTTGCTTCAGTAAGCCCTTCAGGTGATTTCGATGCTCATTCAAGTTTGAGAACCATTGCTCTATGCTAATAGAACCCTGATTATTTTTAAGGCTGCAATATCCCAACCGTCAGTTGGTAGACTATGGTTAGTCTACCCAGGACAATCCTTTACCTGCTTTTCCAGCTTCGCTTGTAGCTATGCGTGGCTACATGACAGTTTTAGCCAATGAGATATAAGGAAGACTCTGCTGGGGATATATTTAAGAAGTTTTTACTTTGCTGATAAAAATGACCATCTGATGATGACCCTTGATCCCTTCTTTTGGCTTGTAATGCTGGTAGGAGGCCTGGATATCACAGCTACTCTGTGACCATAGGGTCACCAGCACAAAGATAGAACCCCAAAAAGTCAGGATGCTGGAAGAAAATGACAGAAACAGCTGGTTCCTCAAGGACATTTTTGAGCACCTAAATCAAGGACAACAAACTCCTACCTTGATATGTAAGCAAATATACTGCTAATTATTTAGGACACTATTAATTGCAGTCAAACACACTCCTAGCTCGTATATATAACAGGCATTCAAATATATATGTTATTCTCAATACTTCAAAAAAGTGAATCTCACAAAGCAAACTTGGCCTTGAAGAGATACTATAAACTATGTGGAGAGTCAAGTTTGCTTGCTTTTTGCTAGAATCATGTCAATTCACTGTTACCAGTACTCATTTCATGTTATTTAGAAGTTACATTTGATTGCATCTGACACCAAAGAAATTTTCAGGAGATAATAATTCTAAGTATTATTGAGCATTTGCCAAATGCCCGGCACTCTGCTGACATGACCCTCTATCCTTTTGACTATAATTCCTGTTTCTCAGATGGGAGACTAAGGTCCATGAAGAGAGGTGACTGTTTCAGTTGGCATACTGTGCATATCAATCCAGGGAATCTGATTTCAGATCCTACACATTCAATCACAGCTAATATTAAATAACTTCTTTATTTAATTGCATACTCAAAACTATCTGTTATATGCAAAGGTTTTGAAAGGCACAATCTTGAAACAAACGTGTACATCAAGAGGAAAAGACTTAAAAATGTCTGTGTGTGTGTGTGTGGTAGGAAAATTCAATTATTAAAATTAGAGAGCTCAATGGAATTTTGGCCTGAGCCTCAAAGTACGTCCATTTGCCTTGCACCTTAGCAGGAAGTATAACTGCAGGGATTGAAGAGGATAGATTTTGTGAGTATTAACGTGGGCTTCTAAGTTAACACCACTATGGAAAATGGCTCAGACAAGGCAGTGTATGTGTATTCCATTTCTTTACATTCCTTATTACAATCTCCTTCCATTAATACCTACGTCCATTTCTGCTATCCCAAATTGCTTCCCTTTCAGTCTCTAGAGGTGTTGAGGTGCAACATAGTCTTTTAACAGATGCACCCCCACTGAAATGGTGCCCTTCAAAGAGCTCAAAGCACCCCTTTTTTGTCTACAGGTTGAGAAATGTCTCTCCGAAGATCTCCCAGCCTCTTATGACCACAGAGCATGAGAATAGAAATGCTAATGTGGCATTATGAGTGAGAGGTAAGGATTGTCCAGCCTTTTGTGGACAGGAGGCCTTTTGGGCTGATTGAAATGTGTGCATACAGTAGAACGAATGCCACCAACGGATGTTCCCACAGTCGGCACTCAGAGATAGCCCAGGCATTGGTGAGCCTTTTATCTATACTCAGTTTTGAAAGACAACTTGACATTCTTATAATGCCATGCAAATGTATTCCCTTATACAATGTCAGTGATTACTCAGACTCCCAAGACAAGCCACACATATCTTAATAAATTGGGACTACAGATTAAACAATTTAGAGAATAATGGTCTTTCATTGAGAGAGAAGCCATGGTTTGTGTCCTTCAAATTACAAGAGAAAGTGTTTAAATTATTCTCAGCTGGCATTCACTCCAGACAATGGTGGGCAACAGTGGCATTCTTGTTGTTTCCAACTACACCATGACCTACCCTCCCACTGCCCTTGGCTCTGAGTGTGACACATTCTGAAACGCCCAAATCAAATGTCATCTTCTCTTTGATGCCTTTCTTGATTCCTGCACCCCATCCCAAGCAACATTTGCTACACCCTCATTGCTGATCTCATACCCCGTTAGTCATATATCTATAGAAACATAAATGTAACTTGAGTTATGACTTATATAGTAACCTGTGGCTGTACCTCTTTCCCCACTAACTATTCTCCTATTACGAACTCTGACAAGGCACAAATGATGTCTTATAACTCATCACAATAAGTCCCCGTCCTTTGGCCTAGCTTAGTGCCATGAATGGCTAGGAAGGTTGCAATTGCACAACTCCCTGGGGGCACTATTCACATTAAAATCCATATAAATGGCAACTTTTAGAATTGTGCGGACAAGGAGATCTTTTCTCAGTACCTACCTAGCATACAAGACATGCTCCGTCAAATGCTTGTTAAGTTAAATAACAGCAGACTGGTTGGGTGGGGGTAGGAAAGAGGAAGACATTAATTATTTATTCAACATTCATAGGAACTAGCCACGGGGTTCAGTTCTTTTTAATAGTGCATCTATCGGTCTATCTGATCATAGCTAATCAGGCGTTAGTGGCATATGGTTTGAGAGAAATAGCGTTCCCTGTTACAGATGTCAGTTAAAAAAGAGACTTTTAAAGCTTCACTTGATGCAAGCCGCCTGCTTAACTTGAGGCCATAAGGAGATGGTGACAGACAAGCTTTACATCCTCCACTTGCAATCAATTTGCTCCTGACCGTGATTCCAAGTATTAACCTTGTTCTATCAAACCCCTGGAGTGTGGGGATGGGAAGACAAGAATATGCACAGAGGAAGCTGAGATCAGCCCGAATAGCTAATGAACCAACAGATTTGATCTTTAGGGGAAAGGAGAAAAAATGGCCTTGGTATGGAAAACAAAACATAAGAATTCATTCCCTTGGGAACCCGACTACAGCTTGCTTTGCTGCCGACACGGTCTAGTGCAATGCCTGTTTGCTCAGGTTTTCTGCCCCAGCTAAAGATATGAGGGTTGGCAAGACAGGGATTCAAATTTGTAGCTATTTCATATTTGTTCGCATGTGTTATTCAGTGCTCCTAAGGGAGACTATACAATGAACGCTGAATAAGTAAAAAATAATATAAATCTAAACAAAAGAAAAATAATACCAAGAGAAGATTGTAGGAACATGACCTGTTAAAAGAAAAAAAGGAGTGGATAAGGCCGGGCGCGGTGGCTCAAGCCTGTAATCCCAGCACTTTGGGAGGCCGAGACGGGTGGATCACGAGGTCAGGAGATCGAGACTATCCTGGCTAACACGGTGAAACCCCGTCTCTACTAAAAAATACAAAAAACTAGCCGGGCGAGGTGGCGGGCGCCTGTAGTCCCAGCTACTCGGGAGGCTGAGGCAGGAGAATGGCGTGAACCCGGGAGGCGGAGCTTGCAGTGAGCTGAGATCTGGCCACTGCACTCCAGCCTGGGCGACAGAGCGAGACTCCGTCTCAAAAAAAAAAAAAAAAAAAAAAAAGGAGTGGATAGAATTGGACAATCCATTTGTTGTTGTTGTTGTTATTGTTTTAAATCTTTACAAAGTTCATATCCAGAAATGCAATGCAATCTTAAAGCTGTATTAACAGAAATACAAATAAGACAGCATATCCCAACGCCAGGAGTCTTCCTTAAGGATTGGCCATCTTGTCTGTCATCTTAAGTGGTTCTCTATGATAGCTATTGGATGCTGCATATTGTCATTCTTATTTTATAGAAAATAGTGATGGTTCTTTCATTCTTTTATATATAATATATAATATATATCTTTTATTATCTTTTATGTTAATTTGGCACTAACTTTCATATTATACATTACATAAAATAATGTAGATACCTAATCCTAATATAATAAAATTATATTATATAATTATATATTATATATTTATATAATATATATTTTTATGATATATATAATATAAAATAATGTAAATCCCCAATATTCTTAAAATATTTTTATTTCTTGGCATACCACACAAGTTAATCTAACTTCTGAGTTCAAATTATGGTACAAGGATCTACCTAGGAGGAATAAATGAGAAAAATTTAATACTTCACTAAGTCTATGCTTAAGGAAATGAATTACCAAACAAAATATTTAAGTAGCAACTAAAAAGCAGTATATTTGGTCTTATTTGGTAGAATTTTTTAAATGGTATGGCTTTTTAAAATGTGATTAAGTATAACGAAAAAAATTAAAATACCTCAGAATCTTACAATTCAGATTGCTGCTTTTGATCTTAAAAGAGAAACAAAAGGAATACATACACAATTTTTAAAAATTAAATGAACAGGAAGATATCAAGTGAAAAGCCTAGTTCCTCTCCATAGAGGGTCTACATAGTGTGGTGCCTAGACCAGAAGCAGCAGTATCACCTGGGAAACTGTTAGAAATACAAATTCTTAGGCTTCACCCCAGATTCACTGAATCAGAGTCCCTATGGTGGGGACTTGGGTTTTAAGAAACTCTCCTGGTGATTGTGATGCACACTGAAATCTAAGAACCAGTATTCTAGACAAAGGCAATCAGAGCTCAAAATCTTATGTCTTTCCAGATACATTTTAATCACACACATGCACATGCACACACATACACAGTCTTTTTTTATACAAAATGAACCACATTATACACAGTGATCGTCATTTTAATTTTTAAATGACATCATTTATCTTGTAGGTCTTTTCATATCTGCACTTAGAGATGCACTTCACGTTTTAAGATTATTTAGCCTTTCATTGGTTGTACCATATATCTTAATGGTTCAACCAGGTCAGTTATGTGATCATTTCTGGTATTTTCAGTTTATATATTTTACAGTGAGCATTCTTGCTAGTACATCTTAGAAAACATGTATGAGTATATCATTGAATAAATTCCCATCAGAGGCAACACAAAGTCATGAGGAAATGTATATTTTAGACTTTTGTGCATATGACCTAAATGTCTGACAAAGAGGTAGAGCCAATTTACACCCCAAGCAACAATTTATAAACAGTAGCTATTTTTCTGGATTCTCATTTGACACTGGATATCATCAAATTTATTTTAACTGCTATCAATCTGATTGATTAAAACATGATATCTCATTATCGTTTATTTGCCTTTCTTTAATTAGGAAGGCAAAGATGGTCCTCTTGTATTTTTATTGTCCATTTGTATTTCTTTTTCTGCAACTTGTCCATTTTCCCTTGGGTTAAGTGTATTTTTTCCTTACTAATTTGTATAAAATTTTGCAAATTAAGATTAGTCTGACCTGTCACATGTTTAGACTGTATTTTTATTAGTTCAGATATTTTTAAGTTGGTTGTAAATTTATAGATTTGTTAATGTTTTCTCTTTTGTGCTCTGTGTCTCGTGTCCTGCATGGAAAGACTTTTCACTAATTCCAAAATTTTAAATAAATTCACTCATGTTTTCCCTCAAACTGTCATAGTTTAATTTTTTACCTTCTGGAATTTACTTTGGTAAAAGAAATGAGATTAGCATCCAATTTTTTTTTTTTTAAATCCAGTTAGTACCTTGTCCCAGCACCACTTAGTGAAGAAGTTCTTTTCCCAATGATTTGAGTGCCAGTATTACCTCTGAATCTGGAGAATTTGGGACCATTCTCTCATAATCTATTGGTTCTCTAGTGCCAAGCTCATTGGCTAGTACAGCCTCATTGGCTATTTTTATGTAGATAATACTATTTCCAGCTCATTCATTTTTGTTTTTGAAACATTTCAAAGCATTTTTCACTTTTATTTTTCATTATGAACTTTGTATTATTTTGTCAAGTACAAAAATAAATTTGGATGGAGTGTTAAGACATCGAATTTACAGCTTAATAAACTGAGATTTGTCAGTTTGTCAATATATAATATTATGGTTTCCTATAGAGAATACCTGTATCTCTAATTTTACTGAAGAATTCTTTTATGTTATCTTTAGAGCTTCAAGTTTTCTTTTTATAGGTCTTTCACATTTCTGGTTAACTTTAATACTAGGTATTTTAGTTTTCTTTTGCTATTATAAATGGATTATTTCTCCCTCCCACTGTATTTTCTAACTGCTTTGGGTTGTTTACAAAGCTACTAATTTTTAATTCCTCATGTGTGTTTATCTTTTGTGATGCTTGTAATGAATTCTTAAAAATTATAATCCCCCCAAACATGATGCTTACACATCTAAATGAATGTTAGCTACTGAAAAGAAACATAATCAGACTTCATTAAAAACATATTTTGACATCTATTTTTTTTTTAATTGCCCACCAGAGACAATGTCTCATTTACTTCATAGTGACACATGTTTTTTTAACACAGATTGACATGGCCTTGCTTGGTCAACCAGTGTATAACAGCTAGGCTTTCTTTAGATAAACTTAACTACTTTATTATATTACCTAGTGAAAATAAATAGAAGAGTATTTGTGATCATTTAAAATATTCCCAAAAAAGAATGTTAACTTCAAAGAAATCTCCAAATACGAAGTTCCAGAAGTGGCTTTGCCAATGGAGAGAACATTGAGCATCCAGATAAAGAATTGAGAAGAATGACTGACTACTTCCATGGAAATCAAAAAGAAGGTGACAAGAAAGATTGAAAACAAAATAGAAAGAAAAATAATAGTAGAATTGATCAGTGAGTCTTAGACCTTTGAAAAAACCAAGCATAATAAAAATGAAAGGCCGGGCGCGGTGGCTCAAGCCTGTAATCCCAGCACTTTGGGAGGCCGAGGCGGGCGGATCACGAGGTCAGGAGATCGAGACCATCCTGGCTAACACGGTGAAACCCCGTCTCTACTAAAAATACAAAAAAAAAACTAGCCGGGCGCGGTGGCGGGCGCCTGTAGTCCCAGCTACTCGGGAGGCTGAGGCAGGAGAATGGCGTAAACCCGGGAGGTGGAGCTTGCAGTGAGCTGAGATCCGGCCACTGCACTCCAGCCTGGGTGACAGAGCAAGACTCCGTCTCAAAAAAAAAAAAAAAAAAAAATAAAAAAAATAAAAATGAAAAAGGCAGAACACAAAGACATGTACACACCAGTTAAAATCATAACGGGTTAATAACAGATATAGAGAAAATGAAATTAATGATAACATAATACTTTATAAAACTTATCCAAATACATTGAAACATCTATTTTCTATGTATAATTAAACTGACCAAATAGAAAAGATGAAAAGTCAAAGCTAATGATTCTGTTCCTGGCACTTTTCTATATTAACTAATTATTTGGTATATTTCTCAGTTGATTCCACTGCATTTACTAGGTATACAATTATATAAGCAGCAACTAACAATAATTTTTTTTCTAAAAAGATTCAATGCCGCATGGTTTAGATTAAGCTGGATCTACGAAACATTGAATTCATCTTTTATTTTCTCTGTGAGCAGGGGCTCCTCCTTCTGTTTTTCTACCATCTAGAGATGAATCTATATTTGTCAATATTTACATAAATCAGAAACATAAATCACGTAAGAACCCTAGACACGGCCTCCAGGATAATCTGACTCTTGCCCGTTTCTCTTCTCAATTATGTTGTCAGAGAGAGATACCTGAGATGAAGTCTCTCAGGAATAGAACTAACAATAATTCTTGTCTCTTCCTTACCAATACCTATACCTTTAATTTTCATTTCTCATGTTGAATTACATGTGCTATTTCTAGAATAATTTTAGTGGTGGGGATAGTAGGCATTACTATCTTATTCATAATAAGAATATAAAACTTAAAAATTTTTATCATTTAACTTGATGCTGAATATTTATTTGAAAACATACATATTCTTGGTTAATGATAGACAATTATTTTAATATACCACCATTCATTTTGCTAACATTTAATGTTTTGGCCCCAACAGTAGTATGATTATATTACATAAGACTGTTAAAAGATTGTCCTATTTCGTCATCTCTATCAAATTTCTACTTAGATGTTATATTGTCTTTGTATAAAAAATTCAGAAGCTGCATTATGTCTCTATGTTTGGAAAGTTTAAGTAATTAGTAAATTGGTTCTTTAAATTCAGAAGAATTCCCCTTTGAAAACCATTTGAGTCTGGAAATTTCTTTTTGCTACACTTTTTAAATAATTTTCTAAATAATTTTTGTAGTTATTCATCAACTTGAGTTTCATCTCCTCTCTAGAATCACTTTTGTTAACACTTGGTTCCTAAAATTTTGAGAATTGTTAACAGGCATTTTTGAAGAGCTTTATAAAGACTATTTTATTATTCTTTTAACTTCTAATGTAACTCTCATTTCTTTTATGCTATTTTAAATTTTATGCACTTGTGTTTTCTTCCTTCTTTATGTAGTGTTTCCAAAAAGTACTTAAAGTTATTAATATTAATCTACTTGAATATATTTTTTCACTGTTTAATTCATTATTTTTACATTTGCCACTTCCTTTTCATTCTGCAGGTTTTATTTTTTAAGCTTTTCTATTTCCAACTTTTTCTTAGATACTCAATACTCTTTTATGGCCCAGAATATTTCTGAAACTTCATTTTTGGAAACTCATTTTAGAATCCCTGTTACATTCTTTGAATTATTTAAATGGTGACAAATCCTTCCCTTTGTGTTTATGCTGTCATATAAGAAAAGTGGCTGAATATTATTTCAAACAAAGCTTGCCTGATATGAATGTTGACCAGCAGGGTCATATGATTTTACGTTAGGAATCATGTGCCTCTGTAATTAAATGAGGCATTGTTTCTTGTGGGTCTCATACACTGACTCTGAAGGCAATCCAAAACATAGTTCAAAACATGCTTTCAACCAAAGGCTATTCTTTAGAAGCTAAAACTCCTTTGAATGTGTAAGCACTTCTTTTTGTCATTTTAAGAGCTCATTACCATGTAGTCAGTTGCTTGTTCACTGTGGCTAGAAATCAGAAAGGCAGATAAACCAGGGATGAAAAAGCAAGGATTCAGCAAGGCTGGAACTTCTGTAGAAGTCCTGAGCTGATCTTTTTCATTCAGCCTAAAATGCAAAGTCGCTCATTTCAAGGGAAGAAGTAGCTGCATTTATTTATAGCTATTAGACAAATATGCAAAGCAAAATGCTTTTCTAAGTGAAGAATGAAGCACAAGCCAATATAAATACTTCAAAATAAAGTGTGCTTTTGATAAAGGGTAATGAAGAGAGAGACTACAAAAAACAATATTGGTAAACATTAAGTTTTAATGTAACCTTACACCAATGCTAGGGTTTAAAACGCCCTCATAATATATTTACATATTATAGGTCTGTCATTTTAACTTGAACACCTAATATCATTTATGGAGAAAGCAGTCACATTTCCTGAATAATGACTGTATACCTATTAAAACGAATTGTGTTTCTTTTTAAAATGTACATTTATTCTGTTCTTATTCCATTAATGCATATCTTTTCCTTCTTTATATCTGCAAAATGTCAATCCTGCTATGTTGGGGAAATCAATAATTAAATAGCTTTACAGTAATTACCTCTTAGTAACACATTTTCCACCTTCACTACATAAACTAACTCTACTAACATCAAAATTAAACAAATACATTGGTGAGAAGGTCATCATGTGAAAACGTAACTCAATTTACAGATATTTTGAATCATATGTTAAACACCAATTGTCGTGCACATTCGTGTGAAGAGACCACCAAACAGGCTTTGTGTGAGCAATAAAGCTTTTTAATCACCTGGGTGCAGGCGGGCTGAGTCCGAAAAGAGAGTCAGCGAAGGGAGATAAAGGTGGGGCCATTTTATAGGATTTGGGTAGGTAAAGGAAAATTACAAGTCAAAGGGGGGTTGTTCTCTGGCGGGCAGGAGTGGGGGTCACAAGGTGCTCAGTGGGGGAGCTTTTTGAGCCAGGATGAGCCAGGAAAAGGACTTTCACAAGGTAATGTCATCACTTAAGGCAAGGACAGGCCATTTTCACTTCTTTTGTGGTGGAATGTCATCAGTTAAGGTGGAGCAGGGCATTCTTCCCTTCTTTTGTGATTCTTCAGTTACTTCAGGCCATCTGGGCGTATACGTGCAAGTCACAGGGGATGCGATGGCTTGACTTGGGCTCAGAGGCCTGACACCAGTGCTTCCTAAGACGAAACAATGAGTCGGCCTGCTGAGCCCCTCTTAGGAACTTCAGCTCTACTATTAGGAAGGAAAAGTCTTCATATACTTGTGGCTCTGGAAATTTAGTTACCCTTAAAATATACCCACAACAACAGCAACAAAACTCTAATAATCTCAGCAATGGCAGTTAAGTGTGGCATTTCTTGTAAATTTCCCAGGTGTTTTCTAAGGTTTTTAGTAAACTGTTCACTTTGTGTCTAAGCTACTAGAATCTAAATGGAATCAATGGCTCCAGTGATTTCACCGCCTTCATGGCTAATCACTTCATGGACAGATCACTATCCAGTCAAAGCAACTAACTATTCGTGCTCAAATGAGCTGCCTGTGGATACGAAAAGATTAAGGAATTATCCTCAAAGTCATTCTCTGCCTTTGTTAACACCAGACGGAAGCGATTACATTAAAAAGAGTATATTTCTTGAAAAAGTGATATAGACTTAAAATATCAATTCAGAAAAGTAAAATATAAAAACGTTGTAATTCCCCCAAATTCAGAAATACCCATTGTCATCCTTTGGTAAACAGCATTTCATACAGCAGTAGGCTTATTCACAGGAGAGAAGATTAAACTTGAATTTAAGTGATAAAAAAGTTAAAAGATTTTACATAACATTTCCATAGCACAAAAATTTTATTTTCTAAAATATTTCTTTAAATCTTTTAAAAAAGAAAGATTTTTAAAGCATTTTAAAAGTTGGAGTCAATATGTGCAAACTATGTATTTCCCTGCCCAACCATAAAAAAAAACAAAATCATTCCTTTGTAGCAACATGGATGCAGCTGGAGGCCATTACCCTAAGCAAATTAACACAGAAAACCAAATACTGCATGTTCTCACTTAGAAGTGGGAGCTAAACATTGGGTACACATGGACATAAAGATAGGAACAACAGTCACAGGGGACTCCTAGTGGGGGAGGGAGGAAGGGGAGCTAGAGTTGAAAAACTACAGGTTGGGTACTATGTTCACTATCTGAGTGATGGGATTCATTGCCACCGCAACCTCAGCATCACACAATATGCCCATGTAACAGACCTATGCATGTATCCCTGAATCTAAAATAAAAGTTGAAATAAACAATAAATAAGTATGTAAATAAAACTATGTATGCCAACAGTAAAAAATGTTTCCTTGGCCTGTAATCCCAGCACTTTGGGAAGCCGAGGCAGGCGGATCCCTTGAGGCCAGGAGTTCGAGACCAGCCTGGCCACCATAGTGAAACCCTGTCTCTATTAAAAATACAAAAATTAGCTGCACTTGGTGGTGCATGCCTGTAATCACAACTACTTGGGAGGCTGAAGCAAGAGAATCGTTTGAACCAGGAGGCAGAGGTTGCAGTGAGCCGAGATCACATCACTGTACTCCAGCCTGGGCAACAGAGTGAGACTGTCTCACAGAAAAAGAAAAAAAAGAAAAAGAAGGAAAAAAAAAAAAAAGAAAAGTTTCTTTATTCCTACAGTAAGGGATACAGAAATTGGCACACTTACACTTTGTACGCCATCTCAATCACTTAATTTTGATGATTACATGAGTTTTTTGTATTATCAAGGTTTAAAATGTTTATATTCTATTTATAACTATAATCCCCGTTATTGTTTTATCTGCTTTCTGCATTTAAATGTATGTATTGAGTGACACTGTTTCTTTACCTTCCTTATCTCTTTATTTTCAAGAATCCAGATCTCTTGGTTGGCTGAACTTCACAGCCTTGTGTCCACTTGCCTCTCACACCAAAAACGGGGCAAGTCCACTCTCGCCCCTCGGTTCTTGCATATGTGAGATAATTTGTTATTTGACTTTATATTCAAAAGAAAAGGAGGAGTATTATCTTTTCTGTTATTTTTTTCCCTTTATCTTTGTAGACAATAACCAACTATCTTCTGGCATCCGATGCTATAATACATCAAGCATCACATTTAATTTACTTTTTCTGCTTACATAGAAATGTGATTTTTTTTTCTTTATCCTTGCAGTTCAGTAACTTCAGTATTATAATGCCTTGCTATTGAACATTTTCATCAATTTTTCTGGCACATACTGTGTGCCTTTTTTTTTTCCCTCACAAATTAGGATCATGTTTTTCAACTCATGTTTTCTCATTCTATCTTCAAATATAATTTTTTCTCTTCCACTTGTTCTCAGCAACATAAATCATTAATTCATTGGCTATCTTTTGACTTGTCTATAATAGCTGTCATCTAATCCAGAATGATTTGCCCTTGCTGGGTTTTTTTTTTTAATATTGTTAAGATTTTCTCAAATTTATCCCTTTGGTCTTTAATTTTAGTCCGTCTTTTTCTCCTTTTGTTATTTTTAATGGGGCTTAACTCGAATGCTTTTATGTTATGCCATTACTTTTTATTTGAACCCTTGTATCTATTCTTAGATCACTTGTTTTTGATAAGCTATATGAACCAGAACTCTGCGCATATGAAGAAGTATTTCATAAAATATTCCTGTGTCTCTTTGGGTACTATTTCTGTGAGATATGATTTTCATCTGCTTTATATTAATATCTCTTAATTTTGCTTTTATTCTTTTAATTTCTCTTATTTTTTCAACTGGTCTAAAAGTATTCTGGATTTTAAAAATTCGGGTGGCTACTCTGTGCAGAAGAGTATCGGGATGAAGAGAGAGCATGGTGGGATATGTATGATGAAACATGCACAGTGGCTGCTCAGGAATGTTGGACACCTGAGGACCTGCCTCAGGGAAACTCTGGCTAAAAGCCTTTCAGTTAGGGCTCTCTGCTTCAATCTGACACTCCCTGCCTCCTTTCTCTCCTTGACACCCCTTCACCTCAGGGAACACTCCTCCCCTTAAAGATCTAGTTACAGAACGTAGAAAATAACCATGCTGCATAATTCCTCCCTAAACTTACCCTCGTTCTCTGTTTGCCTTATTATGTTTTTTCTCCCCTACTGAGTCACTTAACTGACCCGAGGTTTTATAACTCGATGTAAAGAATTCTTAGATACGTCTTTCAGGATCACGACACTCGTTGTGGGAGGAGAGGGAATCTATATTCTCCAAGAGAATCGAGATGGCAGAAGTCAGTTCTCAGTTCCCATGTATCCATCTGGACTGCACGATCTCTGACAGGAGTGAGAGCTTCAGAGCTACTGCTGTGTTTTTGTTTTTGTTTTGTTTTGCTTGGAACTTGTGTTCTAACTACTTTTAGTGGCTCTTATTCAGTTAGAGACAGGACGGTACTACAAAACTTCTCTTTACTCCATGATTTTTAATTGAAAACAATAATCATTTTCCAATAGTTTATTGTGTAAATTTTCAAAATTCAGAAAAATTGAAAGAAATCTACAATGGCCCCCCATTTATCCACCATCTAGATTCTACCAGTAAAGCTTTACTGTTTTTGTTTAATCATATGTCTATCCACTCATCTATTTCTCCACCCATTCATCAACAAATTAATCATGTTTTATTATTATTTTATTTTGCCAAAAAAAAAAAAAAAACTGAATAGCAAGTTGTCAGAAGAAGATGATCAGGAAGTAGTAAAATTTCATTTACAGTAGCAGTCAGTTTAAAAATAAGATGTATAATAATGCTCTTGTGTAGCCTTTTGACAAAAATGAGTAATGCTTTCAAGTGAATTATTTTACATGTAGCTATTAGGGGCCAAATATGTATTAATGACCAGATGCATAAATTTCTTTTCTGTGTAACTTGGTCTGTTGGGGCATCTGACTTCAAACAAAAAGCAAGTTTACTCAGATGTGATTCATACCATATAAAATAAAAGTAGAAAAAAATCATTCCTCAGAGCTAATTTTTCTTGATTCTGGTAGCATGAGCTACCAGGCATCTGTTACAACACTCCTTACTGTTACATCGGAGAGGATAGTGGTTCTCAATACACACGTGTTGCGGGGGTCAGAGATACTGCATGTTAAAACCAGCTACAGTGCTTTTTTCAAACTGTAGAGTCACACACTTAATCCCCCAGAATTTTTTATATGCTTTGCTCTCTACCACAGATTTGACATTTGAGACAATTACATGGAAGATCCACTAACAATTAACCTTTCTTTCAAGGAATATAGCAAGAAATGTTGAGGAGGAAAAGTGCAAACTATTTAATATTTGCACTTTTTGAAGGAGGAGGGAACTGAGACATAGGTAGCCAGCTTGCCTCCCTTTCCTCATCATGGGTCAGCAGCCGTGTGAAGTGGGAAGAGAAAGTATGAGTCTATTTTAAGTGTATTTGTTTCGAAGCATAGTTTCTACTAATATCAGTGTAACTTGCTTCCCCTGGGGTAAACTCTACCAGTCTGGAGGAGATGGATCTGAAGATGAAGGTCTGACTATGGGGAAAGAGAGGCAACTGGAGACATACTGGTTGCAAAAGCTCCAGGTATGGCATCACTTGAGTGACCATATATCCTCACTTTCCAAAATAGTTACTTTTTTTGTCTTATTTATTATTACACATTATTAACAATGTATCTTTATCCTAAAAGTGTCCTATTTTGGATAGTAAGCTGTATCCTTACCTAAGGCATCATTGAAGAGAAAGATAGTGGAATTTTCATGACTTTTAATCAATATAGATGACTGACTAAACCAGGAGGAGCCTTTTAATGAATGAGACAAATACCCCTCCAATAGAATTGGAGACTCCCCAGAGTGATAGGTAGAAACTCCAGCATGGTGATGAGAACCACAGGGTGTATCTAGAAATAAGGTCAGGTGAACACAGCAGTCTGATACATTCTTTGCAAAACAAACAAGACAAAAACCATGACGTAAAGTATTTATCAACTAGGACTGTAGGTGCCTTTCCACTTTGCTAATTATAAACCTCCAGCACACAATCCTCAGCTTAAAAGTTAAAGCTGCCCACATGAATGGGGGAGAACTCATGCTGCCCAGGTCTCAAGGAGAATCTAGACAAACAATTTTTGTGCAAATAGAAAACATGGATAGACTGTATATACTTGTCATCCTCAAGAGTCAGTCAAGAAAAATAAACAAGCCACATACAGGCATACATATGCATAACCAGTATGTTTGAAAACATTCAGCAACTAAAAAAGAAAATTAAAAAAAAAAAGAATATAAAAGATAAATAAAGAGTATAATTTTGAAAAATATTTACCTCAGCCAGGAAAATAAATTAAATTTCTGGTAACTGCTGTTTTATATTCTCCGGGACATCAAGGGGAAAAAACCCTAAAATATAGATTTACTACAAGATAGGTAAGACTCTGTATGAGACAGAAAGAGCTAGAGAAAGAAACTAACAAAAATACAAATGAAGAATGCCATTTAAGGAATTAAACTGGCATTAGATAATTTTAATAACTGGTATGCAGTCTCCAAATATGGTCACCAACAATTTTTTTTTTTCCATTTCTCTATCTGCATATGTCTCCATCTATTTCCCCTCTCCTTGGATTTAGGTTGGCCTTGTAACTGATTTGACCAATTCAAAGGTGAAAGGAGAAAGGTTATTGGGCTTCTGGAACCACACAGGAAGAGCATTAGCATCTTCCACTGTCTGCTTATTAGAGCCCAGCTGCCATGTTGCCCAGGCTAGACCAGTGAATGACTACAGCCTGTCTGAAAAGAGGCCTTGGAGAAAGACAGGCCATTCTTGCAGCTCCAGCCCCACTCCAGTTGGAATTGAATGTAGCTACATAAGTGACCTCAGTCATAATCAATTAAATCAAATTTACTTGCAACTGAAGACTAGAAAAACCACCCAGAAGAGCCCATTCAATTCACAGATTTAGGAGAAAATGATAAGTATTTGTTGTTTTAAGCCACTAAGCTTTACAATGAATTGTGAAACAGCAACAGACATCTGAAACAATATTTCTTATGCAGGTAATATATGCCAAACTTTGTGCTGAGTGCTTTATATGTCCTGTCTCACTTAATCTTCAAATTCATCTTTTCTTCATCTCTAACACCATTGCTCTGTATCAAACCATCATTTTTCTCCAATAGAAAAATAAAAATACAAGTTTTCAAATTGTATTTCTCGACTTCTGACTTGAGCCCTCCCCAATTCATCCACTCGATATACGACCAAGAGATCTATTTGAAATAAAATTGAAGTACATCTCTATGAATACCAGACCTCATCTCTGTAATCTATCTCTTTAGCCATATTTCCCATCAATTGTCCTCCAATACTATCTCATTATTTCTCCCTGCTCTTACCCCACTACATAGTGTCCTTTGCATATATGTTCCTTTACCTGAGAAAACCTTCCTTGCCCCCATTAATTCCACCAGGATTTTTACCTTCTTTCCAAAGTGTAGCTCAGGTATCATCTCCTCCAGAAAGCCTGTCTTCATTATCTCTGCTGCTATGATTTGACTGTGTCCTCTCTAAAATTCAGATATTGAAACTTACTAGCCAATGTGTACATATTAAGAAATGAGACCTTAAGAGGTGATGAGGTCATGAGGCCTCCTCTCCTCATAAATGGGATTGAGGCCCCCACTAAAGAGACTTCAGACAGCATTTGAAGGGCACTTCCACCTTCCACCATGTGAAGACACGGTGTTCTTCCCCTCTAGAGATGCAGCTAGAAGAAGTCATCTTGAAAGCAGAGATAGCTCTCATCAGAAACAGCCTGCTAGCATCTTGATCTTGGACTTCCCAACCTCTAGAACTATAAGAAATAATTTTCTAGCCTTTATAAATTACCCAGTCCATGGTATTTTGTTATAATAACACAGACATTTGCCCAGGGCCAGATCAGTTTCCCCTGCATGGGTCACATAGAAGATCATTGATACCATTATTAAAACAGCTTTGCCAAAGCATTGCATCTGTTTGTTTGTAAGTCTTCCACCTGCATTTGACTGTAACTCTGTAAAGCTAAATGCTTGCTCTTCCTAGAAATTGCTATATAGCTGTGTGACCTTAGGCATGTTATGGGTGTTCTCTGTGTCTCCATGTTCTTTATTTGTAAAGAGGATTTCTCCTATAGAGTTTTATTGGGAGGATGAAATAAATTGGGCACATACAGTGTTTAGAACCACTCAAAAATTTTTAACTTATTATTTTAATTATTACTCAATATGTTTATTAAACATGCTAAATCTGAAAAGATAGCTAGGATTTAGAGAAACATGGTAAGGAAAGGGAAAAGGACGAATGAGGGATAAATTAAGAAATACATTCAATGTATGCAAGGTATAGATGATGCCCTCGTCATCTCAGTAAATAGTGTCACCATCTACCCAAGCACTCAGACCAGAAACAAGGAGGGCATTCATGAGATAGTCACATAGTCCTGCATCCCTCACATTGAATTCATACAACTCTCAGTTTTCCCTCAAAAATGCATCTTGAATCTGTCTACTTCTCTGTTTCTATGGATACCACCCTAGCCTAAACCATTACTGTTTACTTTGTAAACAACTACGGAAGCCTCCCATTGAACTTCCATTTTGGCCCTTGCCCTATAGCAATCCATTCATCAAATAATAGAATGATCTTTCAAAGTGACAATTAGGTATTTAAATTCCTCTGCTTCATACTTTCACTAGAGCCACAATATTATTAAAGTCTTTTATGATAAAGCCTTGCCTACCATTGCATGCCATTGCCCTCTTCCTCCTTATTTTTAAATACCTTTTTGGCAAGGTGGGCCTCTTCCCGTTCCCCACAGTTTTTTCAAACCACAACAATTTCTGCACAGCCTAGTCTTCTTCCTTTGTTCTCCCAATGGTTTTACTGTCTCATCCTTCAGGACTCAGCTTAACTATCTGCTCAGAGAGAATATACCAGACCAGTAAACTTAATGTAAGCCATTCTTAGTCTATTGTCTCATGTGGCAAGGCTATTCTCTGTCCAGTTAAAAGATTTACTAGAATCTTACATAAATATTTATTTTTCTGTTTGTTTAACATGTGTCTTTCCCACTAAACTATATATTAGAAGGCAGAAGTGGGCCAGGCCATAAAATGTTGGTTAATTACAGTAGTACTAAGTGGAATTTAAATATCAGTTCTCAAAGATTTATATTCAGAGGGCAATTCCCTGAGAAGACAGATGTGTTTTTTAAAAATAATATGATTTACAAAGAGGCACTTTTGTAATGGAGCAACTCCTCTAAGCTAAATGTGCTAACCATGCTCTGATATGCTAAAATTCATTATAACTTATCTCTTTCCTGGTTTTCATACAAGAATGGCACAGCAGAACATAGCAACACAAAACATCAATAAGGTTCCAACACAACTAGAGATGTCTTTTTGCCCAGTGCGGAACAGTTGCAATGGTTTTCAGGATATCTCCTGTGGCAGGTTCTTGGTTGTATTTTCTACAATAATGGGAGTTATACAAATCTATTTCTTTCTCTGGCAGAAAGGCAAGTCTTTATGGGAAGAAGTATCAGGAAAAGTGACTTCTGTTTTTCTGACCTTTCTGAATCCTTAGGCTGTGGAGGGGAGTACAAACAAACAAACAAACAACCTTAAATTCCCTGAGTGAGGTGGAGATTATCATTTTTTTTTTTTTTTTTTTGACCAGCCAGTAAGTTTTACAGAGTCTTAATAAACCTCTAATTGTTATTGGCTGCAGAGAACTCTTTTCCTGCTGCTACTTGGTATTTGGATACATGGGCACATTTTCAGACTGTTACTGGTTGAGGTTTCACAGCATCACACTGAATTAAGCAAAGCAAAATATCTCAATGGACAGCTCACATTGCCTAACTCTTTACCCAAATATCAGGAACTACTGGATGAACCACTGGAATCATCATTAGGACTGAAGCACAAAAATGCCTGTTTGATTAAATCAAAGTTCAAGAGCATCTCTAATGTAGCTGTTCTGCAATCTAATGCATATAAAGAGATAATAGCTTCTTAGAACATCAATATCAACGTGTATGCAAACAACTCTAGGGAGAATTTCAACAATAAGAGTGGCATTAATTCCAAATGTTCTCTGAACAATAATGCAGAGTCTCCAGGTAACTCCTGGGATCCCCACAGGATATGACAATTAAAGGACCAGCTTAAATTGAATTATCATTGTTAGTCTCTGTGTGATCCCTACTTGCTGTTTCTTCCACTCCTCTCCAATCTCTCTTTGTTGTTACATTTTTTTCTTTTACTCGTAGCACCGCAATCTTTGATTAGATTGCATAGAATTCTCAGCACTTAAAGTTTCCATAATATTTCATAAAACCTAGATCCTTTATCAAGACAGCGTATGAGCTATAAATCTCTCTTCTTTCCATTCTGTCTTTGGTGGTCAGTTCCTTTAATTATGACTGGAAGTGGTTGTTGAAGATATTCTGCAACATATTCATACATCAGAGAAATAAGTAGACATACAGAACAAGGATCTGAGACTTTTGCTTTATTTAACCTTGCTATTGGTATGCCCGGGGTTCCCAGAATTAATAACTCTGAAAATACTGGTGGAGATTTAAGATTCAGATAACTGGACTTCCCATGTTTGGGCATCTAGTCCATCATCTGTCTCCTTTCAATTAATAGTCATAGACTAAAGTAGAGTCATCATACTAAAATGTGTGTTTCTTTCTCTGCTTCTTTAGGCTCCTAGAGCTCAATTGTCCTTTAGTGGTTAGCTAACAAAAGAAGTTTGGACAACACTATCATCTGACTTTTGGGATAAAACAAAATATGGAATGACAATGAGAGAACTCATCCAGTGATTCTAAACTTCTCCATCTTCTCCACTGATAATGATATTGGTGATATTAATGACAATTAACTCTGTGAGTGTTTAATATGTGCCTAGACTGTTCTGTGTGCTTTATGCTTTAGATATAATATTCATTGCGTCATCACACTAGTGAAAGGTTAGATATTATTATCTTACTTTAAAAATAAGGACAACGGAGCACAAACAGATCAAGTAATTTCCCTGAGTTCACACAGATAAATGTCTGCAGCAGGGAAAAATTAAACGTAGTAACAGACAACCAGCCATTCAGTAGCTGTATCTTTGCAAAGTTACTGGACTTCTCTGAGCCTTTCATTATCTGTAGATTCATGAGTTCACTCTCTCTCAGAGTTCAGAGAGATGTCACTCATCTCATATAAAACAGAAACAGAAAATGCTGTATCTGTTAAAGTGTATACCATAACCCTTGTTCAAAATTTATGTATTCATTCAACAAACATTGTTTAGGCATCTACTATGTGAAAGGCTTCATGCCCAGCTGTTGAAGGTAAAGACATGGATGAAATATCCCAAGAAGTTCCCAGTCTATTAGGCAAAATAATTGTATACTGTGTGATCCAGTAAATTAGCCTGAGGTATAGTAGAATATCATATATGCAGCAGTGGGAGCCCCTTCAGAATACAGAGGCAAAACGTGGAAAGAGCTTATTTAACTACATGGTTTAGCAATGCCAGTAAGGTATCAGGACTGAGTTTTGATGAAAATACACAGGTGTCAGTTCCCCCAGGTAGCCACAGTCATGATTTTAGAAATCAAGGCCTATGCCAATGGCAGGTAAGGAGGTGAAGAAGCACAGGGCAGCAGACTGCATTCAGGAAACTGGGAAATGTAATATGACTGGATCTTTATGCCCATAAAGTGGAGTGGTACAAGAGGAACTTGGAGAGGTGGAAGTCATGATGGCCTTGTAGGCCACACAAAGAATTTTGGACTTCTCCCTCTACCTGTTGCAGGACCAGAGAACCAGGGAATAGATACAGTTGGATTTGCATCTTAGAAAGATGACTTTGGCAGTAGAGTGGAAGACCAGTTGCAGGAGGCAGACAACAAACCTGCAGTCAGGGAGAACAAATGAAAGGCAATTTCACAACCCAGACATGAGGCAATGAAAGAGAAATGCCTATGTGGGCCTCTTCTGCACATTCCTCTTGAAAATAAGGTAAGAGGCCAAGCGTGGTGGCTGGCGCTCGTAATCCCAGCACTTTGGGAAGCCGAGGTGGGTGGATCACCTGAGGTCAGGAGTTCAAGACCAGCCTGGCCGACATGGTGAAACCCTGTCTCTACTGAAAAAACAAAATACAAAAATACAAAAATTAGCCAGGTGTAGTGGTGCGCACCTGTAATCCCAGCTACTCGGGAGGCTGAGGCAGGAGAATCATTTGAACCTGGGAGGCAGAGGTTGCAGTGAGTCGAGATCACGCCACTGCATACTAGCCTGGGCGACAGAGCGAGACTCCATCTCAAAAAAAAAAAAAAAAAAAAAAAGAAGAAGAATAAAATAAAATAATGTAAGAAAGTTACAACAGGAATATGAAAGAGAAGGCAATTGGAGCATTCTGTTCTTTTAAATGAGATGGTTTTAATGGGATTTGGTTACTGATTAAGGGTTCTGGGTGAGAAGATGGCAGCATTGTAAGGTAAATACTAGGTTTCTCACTTCAGCAATGGGAAAGCGGTAGTGTCTCCAGATCACACAGGAAATATATGAGAAATATAAATTTGGGGTGTGGTAGACGAATGAAGTTCCAGAAGTGTTATGTTCACTGAGCTTTTGGGACATTTGAGTGGAACCATCAGGTCAGCAGTTCATCTTCAGCTTTGTGGAAAGATTTGCCGTAAAGATATAAATATGGAGGTTATAAGCACATATGTGTTGTTCAAAAGTATGAAGGAAGGTGATCATGTGAAGAAACAGAAAGTGATAGGACAGACAGGAAGAGGGACATGGAAAGATGCCTGAGAAACGTGAGGATTCAAGGAGAGCACAGAAGAGGTGGATCCACAGGAAGAAACAGAGCTGGTTGTCAGAGGTGGGAAGAGTGACCAAGAAGTCAACTCAACCAAAGAGTGGAATACCACATTAAATTGGTCTCACAAAGTGTTTATAGATAATAAATCCTCAAATTCCCTTCTCATGTTGAAATGGCATACTATCTAAGATAACAGTTCATTCATTTCAACCATTCTGTATTTTATAGCCTCTGTACCTTAAGTAAAATATTTAAGGTTCAAAGATCTTTTGCTAAGTTTTTGCCTATATAGGTAAATGAAATTCATCGAGGGATTAAAATAATCTAATCAAATCTTCTTCCAGGCCCTCAAAATCTGTGAAGCAGAAATTGCCCGGATGTCAACTTCAATTTAGCTGCAATTGTTCCTTTAAGAATTAAGTTCAGAAACACGTACAATATTTATGTGTCAATTATGAATACAATTTAAAAATTTTTAAAGAATAATAGAGCTCAGAGTAATATAGAACATTTAATAAATATACCATGATCAAATATATTTTGGTATATTATTTTATGCATGGATATAGAAACGCACACAAAGTTGGCTTTTGTGGTCTTAGAATAGACCTGGAAAAAAAATGGTTATGAGGAAAGTAGAGAGAAGTGGATAAAAGTACAGTTATTGACATTGGAATTAGATTAAATTAGGCTTGAATTTTTGACACTGCACTTTGTAGCTGTGCAAACTTGACCAAGTTACTTATCTTCCCTGAGGGTTTTTATCCTTTTCTCTAACATGCGTAAGATTGACCTCATGGGGTTAGTGGGATTATCACCTCAGGAAATTCACTCTTGGCACAGTGTCTGTGCATAGCAAACAATCAATAAATATTGGCCAAATATAGTACAAAGAACACTTGCATAGGAGTTGGGAGCCTTGTATTCTAAACCTGGCTCTGGTGGGGCACAGTGGCTCATGCCTGTAATCCCAGCACTTTGGGAGGCTAAGGCAGGTGGATCTCTCAAGAGCAGGAGTTCAAAACCAGCCTGGCCAGCATGGTGTACTGAAAATACAAAAATTAGCCATGTGTGGTGGTTCATGTCTGTAATCCCAGCTACTCAGGAGACTGAGGCAGGAGAATTGCTTGAACCTGGGAGGCAGAGGTTGCAGTATGCCGAGATAGCGCCACTGCACTCCCGTCTGGGCAACAGAGTGAGACTCCATCTCAAAAGAAAAAGAGAGAGAGAGAGAGAGAAAGAAAGGAAGGAAGGAAGGAAGGAAGGAAGGAAGGAAGGAAGGAAGGAAGGAAGGAAGGAAGGAAGGAAGGAAGGAGAGAAGAAAATCAGCTTGGCTCTGTCACTAACCAACAGCGTGATGAAAAAAAAAAAATCATCATGTCTCTCAGTGGTCTCTTCATGTAGAAAATAGGAGAGTTGGACTAGATTAGTACTTTTCTAAATTTTACTTAACCAAACCAGCACTTTCTCTTTAAGTACAATCTTATATCTTAAAAAACTAAATAGAAGAGTAGCTGCTGCCCTGGTTGAAGTAGAAGAGTTTTAGAATATGTATGTGTGTGTAAATATACACAGTATACATATTCAGATATACATGTATATTTGTATATCATAACATATTTATGCTGTGGTAACAGGAAAATCCGTGTTCCTAAATTCTTATAACCTCCACAAGTAACTGCACCAGCAAAAGAGCAAAGCAGAACTTCCAGGCAGTTCCTTAAACAAGGACTGTTGTTTTTACAGAATCTAGCGTTGAATCACAATGAGCCGAATTTCAACTTTCATTCATAGTTAAATGGACAATAGGCAGACTAATCTATACTAAAGAGGCTTCCTTTCCTCTCAACAGTCGCATTCTTTTCATGTAAGCAATGCAATGCTAAGTACTTATAGTGATTGCAATCTCTTCCAAGAAAATTTTCTATGGCACTTAAATATAATCACTACCTAACTCAGGACAACTTGTGTCATCAATACACTCTCTTGTTGAGTAATCAAGACATGAAATTTAGTTTTGCTTTGGTTTCTTCTCACTCTCCTGTAAAACAGAAATGTATTTTTGGAACGAATATGTTGCTGTTAGGCAGATTTGAAAATACGAACTTTTAAAAGGGAATGTTCTCATTGTCATGTAGTTTAGAAAGAGACCACTCTTGTAGGTGTGTGTACTAACAGTATCAATGTATATCAGCACAGCATAACAGTTTAATTATTTTATTATATAATTTGATTTAAACGACTGCCAAGTTGACATTTTGGGTGGTCTGGAGTATGGTCAAGATGACAGCCTGGGATCCACAACTGGAAGAAGCCAGTACCAAATGGAGCAGAGAGCTGAGTCAGAATCAGCCAGCGTCAGTCAGCAAAGGCAGCCAGACAGTTCAAACTTGTCCTTCAGGTGAGAGAAGCCTCCTAGAAAACACAGCCCATCACTCCGGAGAACATTTTGGGACAGGACAGGGTCCTGCTTGATAAATAGAACAGCAAGGGAGGTACAGCAGGTCAGGGGAGTAAGGGAAGAGTGTCAAGAGTCAGATACTTGGGAGTATGTGTGTGAGGGGATGGTGGGTAAGACATGAACACATGGACCAGGTGAGTTCGTGTTACTGCCGAAAGAAGTAGCTGCTATTCAATTCTTGGGTATGTGTGTCCAAGTCTTCCAAGAGAAGCCAGAAATATGTATTTTTAAGTGAAAACTTCAATTTTGAAGCATTGTCAATAACTTCATTTTGTTTTTTTAAATACTGTGAAAATGGAAGCAATCTTATGCCAACCAACGTGAAATACATTTGCCCTAGGTCTTTACGTTTGAGATATCAGGCCTGGAATTCCAGACTTGTAGGTGTATGCTTATAAATTTGGCTCTGATTCATGGGTACTTTTCCAGTTTTGTTGTAATTTATTTCTTTGGATCTAAGTAAGCATCACCAAATTGCCCTAATATTTATGGGAGGCCAACTTTATTCTTACTTTGGCATTCCAAAGAAACTTCCTGAAGCTCAAGAAACATGGCAGTCTGTTCAAGGGTGGTCTTGTCTGCCTCATTATTTGACTTCTTCAAGATATCCTGGGATGAATTCTCTGACCTTCCCCTCACCCTGAAACAGCCCCATTCTTTCATTTGCCAAACATTTCACAATCTAGCAAAGTGTATCATAAAATATTTGGCTATTCCATATGTAAACTAAACATAAAATTCTAAGCCCCCCAACTGACTGAACAGATCATCTCTTGGCCAAAAGGACCCCACAGTAAGCTTGAAAACTGCTTTATTGGTCATAATGAAATGGGAGGTCAGACACGCCTTGTTACACCCCCTCCCTGGCTAATCACAATTAGGCTTTATTCCCTAAGGGCTAAACAGAAACCAGTTCTTTCCAAAGACCACAGTACTCATCTGCCTGTGGCTGCCCTTCGTTTTTTGCCTGATAAGAGAACACTGACCATGGGGTGGTTCTCTCCAGTCTATGGAGAATGTGCAGTCAGAGTTTTTGTGACCTTGGCTTCACCTCTTGATGTTAGAGCACGGAAAACACCACCCTCGGCTCATGCTTGTACTGCCATTTTTTGTAGAGAGACTCAGGAAGGGGCATAAAGCTCCGTTGGATCTGTGCACGTTTCTTCTATCACAAATATTAATGACTCCTTCCTCCTACAGCTTATTAAATATGTATATTCGGTCACCAGCTCAGCATAAATTCCTGTTCCCTTTGCCCCTCCTCAAAGTGTCCATTTCTGGCTTCCGACTGGAGGCTACACTTCTCAGCCTGTCAGAAGGGCCACCCTGAAAGCTGCAACCCTTTATGAGAAACAAACTGTCAGGCCTCTGAGCCCAAGCCAAGTCATCACATCCCCTGTGACTTGCACTTATATGCCCAGATGGCCTGAAGTAACTGAAGAATCACAAAAGAAGTGAAAGTGCCCTGCCCCGCCTTAACTGATGACATTCCACCACAAAAGAAGTGAAAATGGCCGGTCCTTGTCTTAAGTGATGACATTACCTTGTGAAAGTCCTTTTTCTGGCTCATCCTGGCTCAAAAAGCTCCCCCACTGAGCACCTTGTGACCTCCACTCCTGCCCGCCAGAGAACAACCCCCTTTGACTGTAATTTTCCTTTACCTACCCAAATCCTATAAAATGGCCCCACCCTTATCTCCCTTCGCTGACTCTCCTTTTGGACTCAGCCCGCCTGCGCCCAGGTGATTAAAAAGCTCTATGGCTCGCACAAAGCCTGTTTGGTGGTCTCTTCACATGGACGCGCATGACACAAACCTCTCCTTTTCAAATTTATGAACTTTGTCATTCTTAAATTTCCAGATAGCGTATGGCACAGGAGCTAGGAGCACAAACCAATTTAACTGGGTGTGAGAAGAGGATCAAATCCAAATTCAATTTAAATTTTTCACATTTATATAGTCATATTGTTCTTAGAAAGTCATCAACACAATTTTTTTTTTCTCTGTTGAAGAAGAACAGAGGGGAAAATATCACTGCTCTCATGGAAAATGTTTTTTCCTTTTTTCCTCTGAAACTCTATTCTCCTAGCAGTTCTTTCAGAGTGGGTGGCAATGAAAATGCCCAGGTGAGGCAGTGCAGTGTGCTGTCCTCCTCCCTGGCCAGTGCTCCTCAGAGTTTCGCCTCACTCTCCAGTTAGTAAGAGCTCTCTGAAGTCTGAAGTGAAAGACTCTTCCCTTCTTTCACACTCAGCATGAAGGGAGGAAGCAGACCTTTACCAGGTCCTTGGGGAATTTGGACCCATCAGAATCTCTAGAAAGTGTTCAGAAGTAAACAGTTGATCCTTCAAGGGACAGCCTTTGAGATTTCAAAGTAAAAGAGACCAGGAAAACTCTAAAAAGCACAGTATAAAAAGGAAAATATACTAAATAGGAGTCACTGAGAGAAAAGTGAGTTCTGGAGGCCTAAGGCTCCCACTACAGGGGAGCATTATGAAACAGCAATTAACATAACTCTCTTGAATTCCTTAGAGTCTTTATAGCTACTTTCCTATAACTTCCCTGCTTTTACATATATATAACTTCCTCCCTTTAGGCACCAGTTAATACCTCCATTAAAACTCCCCAAAACCAAAAGCAAAGTGGTTTCAAAACAAGTGGTTGCAACTGTTTTAGAGCGCAGGAAAGAGAAATGGCAGAATCCTTTGACCTCCAAGGGAAACTATTTTATTACATTAAAGAAACACAGGAAGAGAGAAAGAGAGAAAATATTTTCCTTTTCAGGAGCCGTGAATTCATGTAGATTTTACTACGTGCAAAATGTATATCAATATTGCTTTTCTTTGATGGAAGACATTTGATTCATTGCTCCAAGGAAGATGTTAAAAACAAAACAGCAGCAAAATATTGGGAAAAGAAACGAAATGAAGACTGTATCTCCTCATCTTCTTCTTCCTTATTTTGCAAACTTTGAGATCAATGGTGACTCTCTTTTAAGGACAATACTGTTCATAACATCTACTTGAGGGAAGAGAGAGACCCTCTCATATTGTTTAATATTGTTTTGTACTCAGAAAAGGAAAGAGAAGTGAAACTAAAGGCAGGTAGCCTGGCGCCTAGGAACCAGAACCGAAACCAAGGAACCAGACCCGAAACCAGGCCTGGGCCTGCCTGACCTAAGCCTGGTAGTTAAAAGACCCCTGACCTAGCAACTGATGTTATCTATAGATTCCAGACATTGTATGGAAGTACATGGTGAAACCTCCCATTCTGTTGTTTCACTCTGACCACTGGGGCTCGCAGCCAGTGTCACGTACCCCCTGGCTTGCTCAATCGATCAGATCATGACCCTCTCATGTGGACCCCTGTAGAGGTGTGAGCTGATTAAAGCCACTCCCTTCACTATCTTGGTGTCTGAGGGGTTTTGTCTGCAGCTTGTCCTGCTACATACTCACTATTTTGTATTTTTTAGCATTTGAGGATGTAGCTAGCACCTCCTAAAAGAGTATCTTTTATCAGCTGTCTTCAGGAAAAACAACCAAAACAAAACTATAAACACTGCTTGAAGTTTATAATGCTTAGGTTATCAACCTGTGACTAAAATGCTGCACGGTTCCATTAAGCGTCAAAATAAATCACTGTAATATACTTGGCTAACAGGGCTTGGACTATTAGGATGAGTTAAAAGGGAATTGATCTGATTAATTAATTAGCAATAAGATTTTAGACGAAAGCCGTGCCTTTTCAAAGAGCTCCCAGTGCTTTGTAATCATCATCTTACTTTTTCCTAGATGATTAAGAGAGTAAAATGAGATGTCAGAGCCCCAAATCACATAGCTGATTTGCAGCAGAATCAAGTTTAGAATCTCTGTCCCCTCATTTTAAATAATATGTTCTAAACACTGAATCATCATATTTCTCTGATTAAAAAAAATAGCACTCCCTGATTTACAACTTAACATCTGTGACATTCTAAAACTGTATCATGTCACTTGAGGTCAAGTGAAATCACAAAACAAAACCAATTATTTGTAGACAAGATAACTATTATTTAATCATCTGATGGAAATGAGGTTCAAAGTAAGAGCAGATGAAACAAAGTACAAAAAAGGATAATAGCAACCTCCTCATTATCTGGTAGGGCTTTTACTACCTCTGCATCAAAGAAGGGATTTAAACGACTCAAAAGGAAGATATTTTGAAATACCACTGGTATGGTTTGGCTCTGTATCTCCACTCAAATCTCATCTCAAATTGTAATTACCACCCATTAAGGGGGAGGTGATGTGCTCTCCTCGTCATAGTGAGTTCTCACAAGATCTGATGTTTTCTGTTTTCTCCAGGAAATAAATATCTGTTATCAACGCTTAATTTCTTTTTATAAATTTATTTTGTACTTAAATCGATTTTGGGAAACAGGTGGTGTTTGATTATATAAGTTCTTTAGTGGCGATTTCTGAGATTTTGGTGCACCCAATAGTTGATGGTTTTATAAATGTTTAGAAGCTCCTCCTTTCTTCTCTCTCCTGCCACCATGTGAAGAAGGTCCTTGCTTCGCCTTCGTCTTCCGCCATGATTGTGGGTTTCCTGAGGCTTCCCCAACCACGCGGAACTATTAAGCCTCTTTCCCTGAGTCCGGGGTATTTCTTTACAGCAGTGTGAAAACATACTAATACAACCATTCTAATCACATATTTAATATTAGAATCAAATCATAACAGTAGCCAAAACAGCTTTTGGTGTGCTGTGAATCTATGATTACTTAGCTTCCTTGCCAGTTGAGAAAGAGTTAAATGACCGAGAAACTTAGCTCTGCTATAGCCCTATGACCTTGAAAAATTCATGTAATTTTTCTGAGCCCCAGTTTTCTCATCTACAAAATGCTAATAGCATGACTTACTATGTGGATTAAGTCATGTATTACTTGAAAGTGCTGAGCAAATCCTGTGTTTCTCTAGTGATGCAATATTGTAACATCATAGGTACACAGTCCTTAGTTTTTAGGAAAAATCTACACAAGCTTAGGCCAAAGAGCTTGACCATGCGTTAACTCTGCCTGGGGCAGGATGAAATCATGGCCTCATTGAATACAAAAGAAATATTTTATTTATTATTATTATTATGTTTTTTGAGATGGAGTCTCGCTCTGTCGCCCAGGCTGGAGTACAGTGGCGTGATCTCGGCTCACTGCAAGCTCTACCTCATGGGTTTATGCCATTCCTCTGTCTCAGCCTCCCATGTAGCTGGGACTACAGGTGCCCGCCACCATGCCCGGCTAATTTTTTTTTTTTTTTTTTTGTATTTTTAGTAGAGACGGGGTTTCACCTTGTTAGCCAGGATGGTCTCGAACTCCTGACCTCATGATCCACCCACTTCAGCCTCCCAAAGTACTGGGATTACATGCGTGAGCCACCATGCCAGGCCCAGAAAGATTTTAAAATTATTTTAGATGTGTAATTATAGGGTCATATATTGGTAAACAAGAGAGATTTCTAGTCAAAGCTTGCAAATAACAATCTCAAAATTGTATCTGTTCTGCCGATGCTTTGTTTTACTCAGACATACATATTATTTTAAAGTAAGCTGCTTTCTAACTTTTTTTTTAATAGAAAACTTAGACAAAAGACTGTGACTTTCTATCTCCCCTCTCTGAAAATCAAACTCTGGCAGGGCGTGGTGGCTCACATCCATAATCCTAGCACTTTGGGAGGCCAAAGTGGGAGGCTCACTTGAGCCCAGGAGTTCGAGACCAGCCTGAACAACATGGCAAAAACCCATCTTTAAAAAAAAAAATAATAATAAATAATTAGCCAGGCGTGGTGGTGTGTGCCTGTAGTCCCAGCTACCTTGGAGGCTGAGGTGGGAGGATCACTTGAGCCCAGGAAGTAAAGGCTGCAGTGAGCTATGATTGTGCCACTGCACACCAGCCTGGGCGACAGAGGGAGACCTTGTCTCAAAAGGAAAAAACAAACACAACAAGAAACATTTGTCCCTGAGGCTGAGTCTCTGCTGCCTGATTTTGATGGTGTGTTCCCTCTGCTGTTTACTTAATTCCTATCCATTTCTGGAGGCATTTCAGTGTATGATACTTGTAGCAGAATATGGAAAATTGGATTATTGTTCTGCAAATATCTATGGCTTTTCCAAATCCCTCCTACCCGTGGACAGAACACATTCTCATTCCTCATTGATTTGGAGTTTGATCACAAGACTTGCTTTGGCCAATGGAATGTCAGCAGATTGGACATGAGAAGAAGGTTGAAGTGTGTTTGGGTGTTGGGCCAGGACCTGTGTTTATACTGCTTGCCAGGAGGAGGGTGTGTCCCAGGAGGTGGCCCCTTTATCTAAGGGCTTAGATTAAGACACAGGGAGTGGATATGAGCCCTTCTTTCAGGATCTTAGCCTGAAGCCAAGGTTGAGTGACCTATATCCTAAGGCAGGTCTGCTCCAGCACCCCTGAATTAAAAAAAACAAAACCTTGTTGTAAGCCACTGAGTTTCAGGAGGGTCTGTTACGCAGCACTAGCGTGCCAATAGCTGACGGATACCCTACATTATTGTTTTCTCTGTCTGTCTTTCTCACTGTTTGCGAGTTTGTGTCTTTCTTTTAAGTTCCTGACGAGAGTTGAGAACAAGAGTGAAATAGAAAAGCTGTAATAGAGTCAGAGATGAGTAACAATGGGAAAGTCTTGTGGAATTATTTTATCCAAACCCATCATCTCTCCAGAGAAGTGAAGTCAGTCTTTCAAGCTTAGCTAGAATCTACTTTTCTTAGTCCTGATTCAATGATCTTTATGTCCACCACAATTCTTCCTTAGACTTAGAAAGGTTTTGCATGACCACTGATAGAGGAAACATCTCTTTCTTCTCAGAAGATATAAAGAAGCGGGGGTAAAATTAGAAATTTGTGGGCAAGGCTGGATGCAGTGGCTTATGAAGCAGAAGGATTGCTTGAGCTCAGGAGTTCGAGGCTGCAGTGAGCTATGATCATGCCAATGCACTGCAACCTGGGCAACAAAGCAAGACCCTATCTCTAAAAATATATATATATAAAAATTAAAATAAATTTAAAAAATAAATTTATGGGCAAGAAAACCTAGCATTCCTTTCCTTCAAATGCAAAACTAAAACACATCATTATGTGGGGGCGGGGGGGTGCACTCACACACATGCATGTGTGTCTACCTGCAAACTTTAATAATTTAAGGAATGTGAGCCAGTTGTTGATGAAAATACATGTATTTTTAATTTACAAACAACCCTCTCAGGATGAGATTCACAGATGTAAAACTTTTCTGACCTTCCTTATTTCTTGTACACTCACTCTCAAACACAAATTTTAAAATCCTTTAAACTCTTCGAACAGAAGTAAATATACAGATTCAGTGTTACTTTTCATAATAACTTTAACTATATATACAGTCATGTGCCACAAAACGATGTTTTGGTCAATAATGAACTGCATATTCAGTGGTGGTCTTGTAAGATTTTAATGGAGCTGAGAAATTCCTATTGTCTAATAATGTCATAGCCATCATAATGTCAGAGCACAACTACTCATGTGCACTATTATCATTGCACAATTATTCATGTGTTTGTGGTGCTACTGGTATAAATAAACCTACTGCACAGCCAGTCACATAAAAGTCTAGCATGATTCCATCCTGGCTAACACGGTGAAACCCCATCTCTACTACAAAATACAAAAAAACTAGCCGGGCGAGGTGGCGGGCGCCTGTACTCCCAGCTACTCGGGAGGCTGAGGCAGGAGAATGGTGTGAACCCGGGAGGCGGAGCTTGCAGTGAGCTGAGATCCGGCCACTGCACTCCAGCCTGGGCGACAGAGCGAGACTCCGTCTCAAAAAAAAAAAAAAAAAAAAAAAGTCTAGCATGATTATGTACATACATAATACTTGATAATAAACAATTACATTAGGTCGGGCGCGGTGGCTCACACCTGTAATCCCAGCACTTTGGGAGGCTGAGGCGGGCGAATCACCTGACGTCCGGAGTTTGAGACCAGCCTGACCAACATGGAGAAATCCCGGCTCTACTAAAAATACAAAATTAGTCGGGCATGGTGGTGCGAACCTGTAATTCCAGCTACTTGGGAGGCTGAGGCAAGAGAATCGCTTGAAACCAGGAGGCGGAGGTTGCGGTGAGCTGAGATTGTGCCACTGCACTCCAGCCTGGGTGACAGAGCGAGACTCCGTCTCAAAAAACACAAAAAACAAATAAAAAAAAATTATGTGACTGGTTTATGTATTTACTATATTAAACTTTTTATCATGATTTTAAAGTGTACTCCTTGTGTAATTAAAAAGGTTAATTGTAAAACAGCTTCAGGAAGTTCCTTCAGGAAGTATCCAGAAGAAGGTGTCATTATCATAGGAGCTGACAGCTCCACGAGTACATCACCCCTGAAGACCTTCCAGTGAGACAAGATGTGGAGGTGGAAGACAGTGACATCGATGATCTTGACCCTGTGTAGGCCCAAGGTAATGTGTGTATTTTTGTTTTAGTTTTTAACGAAAAAGTCTGAAAAGTGAAAATAAATACATACATGAAAATTAATAATTTTAAAAATGGAAGAAAAGCTTATGGAATAAAGATACAAAAAAATAAAATATTTTTGTATAGCTGTACAACGTGTTTGTGTTTTAAATTGTGTGATTACAAAATAGTCAAAAAGTTAAAATAAGTTAAAATCTATAAAGTAAAATATGTTACAGTAAATTAATTTATTATTGAAGAAAGAAAAATATTTTTTCTTTTTTTTTCTTTTTTTTTTTTTTTTTTGAGACGGAGTCTCGCTCTGTCACCCAGGCTGGAGTGCAGTGGCCGGATCTCAGCTCACTGCAAGCTCCGCCTCCCGGGTTCACGCCATTCTCCTGCCTCAGCCTCCCGAGTAGCTGGGACTATAGGCGCCTGCCACCTCGCCCGGCTAAGTTTTTGTATTTTTAGTAGAGACGGGGTTTCACTGTGTTACCCAGGATGGTCTCGATCTCCTGACCTCATGATCCGCCCGTCTCGGCCTCCCAAAGTGCTGGGATTACAGGCTTGAGCCACCGCGCCCGGCCGAAAAATATTTTTTCTAAATTTAGTGTAGCCTGAGTGTACAGTGTTTCTGAAGTCTACAGTAGTGTGTGGTAATGTTTGAGGACTTCACATTCACTCACTACTCACTCACTGACTCACCCAGAGCAACTTCCAGTCCTGCAAGCTCCATTCATGGTAAATGCCCTATAAAAGTGGACCATTTTTATCTTTTTTAACCATATTTTTACAGTATCTTTTCTTTATTATTATTTTTTTATAATAATACTTTAAGTTCTAGGGTACATGTACACAACGTGCAGGTTTGTTATATATGTATACATGTGCCATGTTGGTGTGCTGCACCCATTAACTCGTCATTTACTTGAGGTATATCTCCTAATGCTATCCCTCCCCCCACCCCCTCCCCACAATAGGCCCCGGTGTGTGATGTTCCCCTTCCTGTGTCCAAGTGATCTCATTGTTCAATTCCCACCTATGAGTGAGAATATGCAGTGTTTGGTTTTCTGTTCTTGCGATAGTTTGCTGAGAATGATGGTTTCCAGTATCTTTTCTATGTTGAGCTATGTTTAGACACACAAATATCACTGCACTACAATTGCCTACCGTATTCAGTACAGTAACATATTGTATAGGTTTGTAACCTAGAAGCAATAGGCTATACTGTATTGCCTAGGTGTGTAATAGGCTATAACATTTAGGTTGGTATAAGCACAGTCTATGATGTTTGTGCAAAGATGAAACTGCATAACATGACATTTCTCAGAATATTTCCCCATTGTTAAGCAAAGCATGACTAGACTACACACACACACACACAGACACACACACACACACACACACACACAGCCTCGTTTTCTTTTTGCAGTGACTTTAATGCTATATAATGCTAATAAACTGGTATTAATGTCACTTCCCTGAATTAGTTTCTCTCTCTCTCTCTCTGTCTCTCTGTCTCTCTCTCTCTCTAGAATATTTTATTGCTTCCATGAAAGGATACTTTTATTTTCTCTATTGCCTATGTTTTTTGCAACTGAAGCTAATATGCTACCTAATTCTAAGATTTGATACAGCTTTATAAATAATGGTTGCTCATAGACTTAAGAAAAACTTTCAGGTTTTCAATTTCAAAGGATGAAAAAATTTTACTTAACAAAGAAATAAGCTAACACAGGGGTTGTGAATGTCTTTGGCAATCAGTGGTTAAAGGGATTAGCAGAGATCCCCTGAGAGGAAGAAAGAACTTTATGCAGTGAAACAGAAAAAGAAAAATCATTTAGAGTAGAACTTCAAATAAAAATGAGTCCAGAGAGAAACAATTTCAGATTTGGAAAATGAACAAGGTAGACAAGGTACTTGAAAATTGTGAAATATTTGGCTTGTAAACATGAATGTGATCTAACACAATCTATGAGACTTAAGGCTAAAGTGACTTCATACTCTAGAAAACAGGAAAAATCAAGCATTTCAAGGCAGAAGAAATGAGGGGCTAAAGATAATCAATACAAGGTGGAGAATTCTTTGCCATTTGTTAAACAAGTCTTTCTTCATTTAAGAAAGGATGGCTTGTCAGCATGAGTGGCAAATCAACAAGTCATTTTTGTAAGAATGAGAAAAAAGAAATCCTTCTCTCTAGAAATGTAGCTATTGTTTGACAGTATATCAATAAATATACAAAACTGGTAAGAATATGGCATGAATAGCATCTCCTGCATCATGCAGTGCACAGACCATACAACCTCAGGCAGCTGTCCTGGGCTGAATAAACTGTCCTCAGCATTCTTAGAATGTGGTGTATTACAAGGGCTTCACTATTCATCTCAAAAGATGATCTATACAAGTTTTGGGGAAAATCGAAAGAGAAAACATAAAATATAGTTACTCATTGTGTAGAGAAATTATGTACTTGTGTTATTGTATAAGCTTTATTTTTTAAAAAGAGAAAAAGCTGGCCTCTCCTATTTGTGGTATCAATAGACTGCTGAAATGTACATGAATTCTTGGCAGCACTCCCCTGAGAAGTGAGAGCTCCTTCCTTGAATCTGAACTTGAACATGTAATTGGCTTTGGTCAGCGAGACAGTAGCAAATCTTACGCAATCGGAGACATGAAAAGTGTTGTGCAAGGGGGCTCGCCCTCTGGATAGGTGGATCCTTTCTGTCACTATGAAAACAAGCCTGGGCCAGCCAGTTGAGGTTAGAGACCCCACACGGAGAGACTTCCCAAGCCAAAGAGTCCTAAAATATAATAGATGTCTGTTTTTAAGCCATTATATTATGAGGCGGTTTGCTATGTAGCAAAAGGTAACTATTACCGTGTCTCAAGAAAAGAACTGTTGTAAATTCCACATCATCACCATCGATGGTCTAAGTAATAAAAGATGGATTGAGTCATCTCCCTTGTTTGCGATTCTTCTTGTGTCCATAAAGCTTGACCATGAAGACATCTTCTTTTGTTGACCACCCTTCCTGGGGTTTGAGGGTGATTCTTAACTACTTTAACTTAACTTTTTTTTTTTTTTTTTTTTTTTTGAGACGGAGTCTCGCTCTGTCGCCCAGGCTGGAGTGCGGTGGCCGGATCTCAGCTCACTGCAAGCTCCGCCTCCCGGGTTTACGCCATTCTCCTGCCTCAGCCTCCTGAGTAGCTGGGACTACAGGCTCCCGCCACCTCGCCCGGCTAGTTTTTTGTATTTTTTTTAGTAGAGACAGGTTTTCACCGTGTTAGCCAGGATGGTCTGGATCTCCTGACCTCGTGATCCGCCCGCCTCGGCCTCCCAGAGTGCTGGGATTACAGGCTTGAGCCACCGCGCCCGGCCTTAACTACTTTAACTTTTTAAGGGAAAGGAATCTCCTTAGCAGCTGGTCAAGAAACTGGTATTAATGTCTGCCATTAACTTCAGGAGAAAATAAGAGACTTGTTTGAAGAAGGAAAAAAGTTTACTTGAGTTTTAAAAATTTGACAATTGTGAGTGGTAAATGTTATCTTACTGTTTATGAAATAACCAATCACTTAATTAAGGCCTAGAAAAGCAAAGAGAACCTCTCAATTTCTGAAAAGGAATATTAAGACCTGTAGCCAAAATATCAGTCCATCCCTCAGAAGGGCAGCTTGCTTCTATTGTGAAGAAGGTGTAGTAACTGGCAAACGATGAGAAGGAAACCGTAAGGAGAAATGGTTCTGATGGAGACAGATTCTGATAAGCAGAACTTTGCTTCTAAGAAATAAATCTCCAGGTTAGAAGTGTTATTAGACATTACCAAAGGGAACACACAGAGACCCACACTAAAAAGCATACTTGGTTGGGAGAAAAAACTAAGAAATAAAAAACATAAGAGAAATATGACAATTATTTCCATCATCGTCTTCAGGCGGAGGAGTAAGAGTGATATTTATTTTCTTCTTCTCACTTCCCTGAATTAGTTTCTCTCTCTCTCTCTCTCTCTCTCTCTCTAGAATATTTTATTGCTTCCATGAAAGGATACTAAAAACAAAAGCATGTGCATTCATTTTATATCTGCTTTTCTTGAAAGTATAAAAAGTACAAATACTTGCATTGTATAGATTGTCATTGCAACACTGGATGAAGGCATGCCAAGGACAAGCTCTATTATCTATCTATCTATCTATCTATCTATCTATCTATCTATCTATCTATCTATCTATCTCACCAATCTGTCTACACACATGTATATATATCACTGTGATATATCTATCTTGACATATTCCTTTCTTGTTGCTGTTGTAAACATGTTCACTTTATTTCACTTTAGGATCTCATTAACTTTTTAAGTTTTTCCTCTTTAACACAAAAAACACATAAATACATGCAAACAGTATATGAAGGATAATCAAACACAGAATTTATAATTGAAAAATAAAAATATTATTTCCCACTGTAATACATTTGCACGTACATTTCGGTTTGCTTGTGCCATTTTTTACACATTTACAAACGTGCACAATACACTGTTCAACAATGAATGTTTCTGTTATGAAAATTAGGTCACGCTTTATTGGTAAACAGGGGAATCATCAGTATAATATGGAAGTCACATTGGTTCACATATTTGTTGTTTACAAGGCAAGGAGAACCAGAAGAATGGGAGTAGAATTATAAATTTCAGCAGGAAAGAGCAGAAGTCTGAACTCAGGATTTGAACTGGCAGCAGAGGCCATTTTGTTTGCATTAAAAATAATAATAAGGAAAAGCTAGCAATTGCATCCAGAATTCCTTTCTTTGAGAGGAGCACTCAGCTGTCAATGGATGGCAGGTTGCACTGCAATGAAGGCCAAGGGATAAGAGCCTATAGAGCATGGAGGCTATGTCGGATAGGGTAGCTAGACAAGACCTCTTTGAGGAAGTGCCATTTGAGAAGAAATGTCACTAGAAGAAGTGAGAGAGCAAGGCAGCAAAGAACGGGGGTGGTGTGTGGTTTTCCAAGCAGAGGGAACAGCAAGTGAAAAGGCTTGAAGTGGGCACAAACATGGGACATTTGGAGAAGAGCAGGAAGGCCAGCATGGGTAGAGTGAGCAGACAGCAGAAGGAGAAAACATTAGAGAGATTAGCAGCGACTCAATCATAAAGGTCATTGTAGGCTGAGATGAGAAATTTAGACTTTATTCAGAGGGTGCTTGGAAACCACTGGAGAGTTCTGAGCAAGAAATTGATATTATCTGATTTCGTGTTTAAAAACTCACCCTGGATGCTGCCTGAGAATTCAATATAAGGGGGAAGAGTCAAATCAGGAAAACCCATCAGGAAGCTTTTAAAGCAGCTTAGATGAAAGACAATGATGTTTTGAACTATGGTGGTAGCATAGAAGAAGATGTATTTTAATAATAAAACTGGTAGGGGGCTGGCACATGGATTGGAGGTGGAGAGTAAGGGAAGGAGAGAAATCAAGAACAATCCCTAGGCTTGGGTCTGAGTAAATGGGTGAATGATGAGGCCATTTATGATGGTGGGAAAGGCTGGGCAAAAACAGGTTTGGTGGAAGGGAAGGAGTCAAGAGTTCCTTTTAGACAGTTAATTTTAAGATGTCTAGTAGACATCCCTGTAGAAAACTATGAATTTGAAGGTGGTATTAAATGGATGAACAGAACAAATAAACATTCTTTCTAATGGTCAAGTAATCAGAACTTGCTAATGATATGTGACAGTGTTCATCTTAATCAGATCAATATAACAGAAAAAATATATAAAATAGAAGACATAGAAGAACTTCAAAATAGAACATAAACACTAGGTCGTATCTAATTGGGTGGCAAGTTTAATAAGGCAAAAATGGCAGGTGACGGTGCACAGCACCGCCAGCTTTCTCTTCATCACACACTTATCTTCTGTGGAATGGCAGGGCTTTGTTTCAACTGGCTGGCCAATTCCAGCCTTTCTTCCAATAGAAACATCTCCCGCACATTTCATCTCAAACCACCAAGGAGGAAATGGATTATTTGGTTCTAAACCCTGCAACCTTCCCACTTACAAATGCAACTCTTTAATATGTTATTGAAATTACACAAATCTTGCTAAAAATCTAGCTCAAAGTATGTTTATGTCTTACTTTGATATTAGAAAATTAGGTACGTTTCACAGATTTCCAACTATCATAACATGTATCTTTTTATTCATGCATTCTAAAAGTAATTTTTTTGCAAACATCACCTAAACAGAATCAATTAGCCATAAAACTACATAGCCTTTGAATGCATTAGTCTATATTTGTAACAATTGACCCAAATTCAATTTTCTCAGTTGAGTTAGCATAAAGCACGTTAAATAGAACATTGAGACAAAAATTTGTGGTTTTTTAAAGGCAAGATTATTTGGATCTGATTTCTGTCAATATTAGGCCAGTTCTTCACTTCATCTAATATACTTAGTCATAGTCTAAGCATGTAGCTATGACTGTATCAAATATTCATTGCTAGTGCCAGATAGGTAAATATATCAAAAGCCAAAGTTATACAGAACCCTTTCACCTAGTCACAATCTGAGAACAGCTTCAAATGCCTGTGACGTTTGCGTGTATGTGTGGGTGGTGAATATATAGTTGCACACCACACTTTTTTTTCCTTCTGCATTCAGCCTCTGGTGTCTTACATCATAAAATGATATGATACCACTCGATGGCAGGCTTTGATGTTGCAAAGTTACTTCCCAATTCAACTCACTGCTGATGTTGTTCAAAGTCAAAACCATCTCGGGTGGTTCTGCCGCTGAGTGCAACCAGGATGGGCTCGACAGAGAAGCTGAACTGTCACTGCCCTTCAGGGGTCAAGATGTCTCCCTCTTACTGAGATGTGTCTGTGGTGGTGCACAGAGGGTCTCTTTAAGTATCAGTTATCAGGTAAAATTCATCAAAGACCAAAGCCAGAGCTAAGCAGCTACACTGTCTGAAAACATCCTCTTGGCTTTCAACAAGAGAACTGAGCAGGAAATAGAATGGTTACAGCTTTCTAAAGAAAAACCAAAATACTGAAATTCCCTTACCTTTGATGTCAATGAACTTATTCTTACCAGATGGTTATCTGGATATAAGACACCAAGACTTTCACTCCATTTGGTATGTGTATATGTTGTGCACGTGCCCATATACGCATTCATTTGGCACATATTCTTTAAAATAGACCTTATAGATGGTACAGTAATTGTAACAAGCAATGACAAAACTCGGATAGCAATGATCATTGATTAGTGCTCAGGAATATCTGGATGGTCTTTGGTTATTAGCAAGTCACCAGGGCAGTTTTATCTTACATTTCCCTCACCCCTCTCCTAGGACCAGCAGGCTGGCCAGGAATACTCTTATAGCCATAACAGGGTGCAAGAAGAACAGTAGCTGCACCAAGGCCAATGAAAGCCTGGACTAGAGGCTGGGCGTGGTGGCTCACGCCTGTAATCCCAGCACTTTGGGAGGCCGAGGAGGGCAGATCACGAGGTCAGGAGATCGAGACCATCCTGGCTAACACGGTGAAACCCTCTCTCTACTAAAAATACAAAAAATTAGTCGGGCGAGGTGGCGGGCGCCTGTAGTCCCAGCTACTTGGGAGGCTGAGGCAGGAGAATGGCGTGAACCCGGAAGGCGGAGCTTGCAGTGAGCTGAGATTGCGCCACCGCACTCCAACCTGGACGACAGAGCGAGACTCCGTCTCAAAAAACATAACAAAACAAAAGAAAACTGAAAGCCTGGGCTAAGAGTCACAAGCAGGCTGTTATCTTTGCTTCTTGCTATTGGACAAAGCAAGTCACATGGTCGAACTCGTGCTCAAAGCCGGTAGGGAAATAGACCTGCTCCATTAGTGGGAGGAGCTCCAAGGTCACATGGCAAAGGGTGTAAGAACAGGAAGGTTTAGGTAGGATGATTAGTAATTTATCTACCAGAGCCCACCTATGCATCTTTTAATCTGAAGAAATAACAGTAGCACAAGGTCTAACAACATGGAATTGAGGGCAGACAGACCTGAGTTCAAATGCTTGCTAGCTCTGGCCCTGGAGTAATCAGTGTCACCTCCCTTGTCCTTACTTTCCACGCGAGTAAAATGAAAACAGTAACATTCGCCTCACAGGATTTCTGTGATTACTGAAAAAAGATATGAACAGTTGTCTGTAGTATTCTCCTAAGAAGTTACCGCACTTGTTATCATTGTTATTGCTATTGCCATTATTTCCATTATTATTATTATTCAAACCTAGAAATAGTTGGGGCTTTTATTCTATCATCTGTCAAAACTGGCATACTCGATTTCTTCCTTAAATGCTTCAGATAGAAAGCCTATCACCTCTGCCCAAAAAATAACCCAAAGAAAACAAAATAAAAAGTATGGATTGCACGTCCTTGGGCATCATTCCTGTCCCACACAGCTATTGAAAGAAGAATCAGTGAGGTGAAATACCGTGTGTAAGTAGGGAAATTCGAAGAAAGCTTTAGAAGCTGAGAAGGAAATCAAAGGTCTTCCTGCAGTCATTACTGGGAAAATGAGTTGCTTTGCTTTTGCAGGCATTAGTTTCTTTTGAAATCATTTGGAAAATAGGTTATTTGCAAGGCTCAGTGATTGAGTGGTTGGCAAGGACTGGTATGTTTTTTGGGGAAAAGCTCTCTAGCTTTTCTGGATTGGATCTTCTGTAAAATATGAGTCACCACACCGTAGCCCCAACCCTGTCTCCTCATGTCTTAGTTTCATGTCCAGTGACATGCTTAATGTTCTCCTCGAATTTTGCCTATAAGAAAATGTGGATATACATGTAACACATACTCTTGAGTTGGTTAAAATAGGCCTCAATAGCTTTTTTCTCTCCCTCAATTGATCAGATCATTGAAGCAATTTTTGTTATCTCTTGCGCAATTAAAATAATTGCCTTAATTACTTAGTAAGCTAAATTCTTCCCTTTTGCACTGAGGTTGTACTTGAGTGATAATAATTTAGGTTATTTTTAAACACGATAAGTTTTTAAAATTTAAAACTTTTGGCCTGGCACAGTGGTTCACACCTATAATCTCAGCACTTTGGGAGGCCAAGGCAGGCAGATCACCTGAGGTCAGGAGTTTGAGACCAGCCTGGACAACCTGGTAAACCCCGTCTCTACTAAAAATACAAAAATTAGCTGGACATGGTGGTATGTGCCTGTAATCCCAGCTACTCAGGAGGCCAAGGCAAGAGAATCACTTGAATCAGGGAGGCAGAGGTTGCAATGAGCCGAGATCACACCACTGCACTCTAGCCTGGGCAATAGAGTGAGATTCCGTTGCAAAACAAAACAAAACAAAACAAAACAAAACATACTTTTATGTAAATGATTGTACGTAGTATATTTCATTCATGTTATGGACTGTTGATAGTTTCTATATATGCAGAGTCTGAAATTCCTTTCTAGGTTTCATTTCAACTCAGTTTTCTGAATCTAGTCTTCTGTTTTTTCTCCTTCTGTGATAATAGTCCTTTTTGGCTTTCTTCATATCTGATCTTAACTTCCAAATCCCTAATTTTTGTTTTGTTGAAATAGAATTGCGAATTCGGTCCCTTTTGAACCACAGTGTCTGTGTCCATTCACATAAGGTCACTCAGGAAATATGAGCTGAAAAACAGTGTGCAGGGCACTTCCAGGCATTTTACTAGAAGATGTTGGTGTGTGTATGCTTGAAGTAAAAGCATCAATTGCTACTTTTATCTTCTCCTCCCTCTCCTGGGGAGTCCTCCCTGCACTCTGCCCCCAGAGATGGATGACCTATTCCGTAGTGGGAAGCAAGGAAGGAATGTGTGGGGTTGCCGTGCAGTGCCTGGTTTTCCTGTCCCAATGACCAAGATGAGATCCAGAGTTGCCTTCTGTGATCCCAGAAATGCTTCCTGCAGCAGCCACTGGGCTGGAAAGGCAGGTGCCTACTGAGCTGTGACTTTCTCAGCTGTTTGCCGAAGCTGCGCTTCTAAACATAGCAGAGCCCCCCTCCCTGTAATTTCAGCCCCATCTGGTAAAGCCCACCTGGCTCTCTTGAGGCATTCCCTTTGTGTAAGTGGCTGAGAAGCAGCTGAGATACCCCTCCAGGAATTGGCAGCTGCTGTCAAGCCTTTGGTTTCTCTAGCTTCAGCGAGCAGCTCTGGGTCATTTTCACGAAGCCGAGGCAGTCTTCACGATGATTCAATCCAAAGGATCAGATATGACCCTGAGGTCCTTTTTTGATCCCACGAGTGTCTGAACATGCATTACAGGAAGACGTTTTGTGATTGGCTTACAGGGGGTTGATCTTTGTGGCGCTCCAGTCAAGAATTTCTCAAAGGGAGAATGGTTCTATTCTCTGTTTGTCCTGTGAGCACAATATTGTCATTATTATTTGCACTTTTCTGAAGCTTTACGTGACAAAAATTCAGCCCTCCTCTTGGGAAAGGCAGCTTTTCTTTAAAGCAAGAATTGCAGCGTTTTCCTGGTATAAACGCCTGTACGGGTTTTGTAATATAAAACTCCTGTAGGCATTCACTGATGTTTCCCTTCTGGCCTAAACTGCTGGGTGTGACTAGTTTAAAAGCTGTCAAAATGACATAAAACAGTTATTAAAACCACTGGCTGCCTCACTGCCAGAGGGCAATATTGTTCCATAAATAGTCTACATCGCAATAGTGCTCAAAGCGAGACTGAGCCATCAAACCTAAGGGCAGAAGGCATTTTAAACTCACAGTAAAGTGCAATCATATGTAGAGTCCCACATAAGCAAATGGACACATTTTTTGCAGGTGCAATTTGGACAATAGGTACAAGTGAAACATAGGCATTTCCAGTATCTATCTGAGTACCTAAGTGAACATGTAATTGCACAATGAGCCTTTCATAGCAACTCAATTAAACATGTAAATTATTGCCAAATGTTCCCAGCAGCCACAGAACATTTTTGGTGTCCAACGTCATTATCCTCTATCAGGCATTTGTGCATCGGAGTACACATTTCTGTAATTAAATAGCAATTATTTTTACTTCCAGTCCCATTAGTAATATATAAAATCATAAGTACTATATTGTCTTTTTTCTTTTTTGGCATGGACTCATTATATTCTTAGTGAAAATGCTTCTTACGGAATTAGTGGGTTCCCACAGAGGCATCTTTTAACATCTTTGTCTTTGGAAAGGTAGAATGACTACGGGGTCCTTTTTTTTTTTTAGACGGAGTCTTGCTCTGTCACCCAGGCTGGAGTACAGTGGCGCGATCTTGGCTCACTGCAACTTCCAGTTCCTGGGTTCAAGCAATTCTCTGCCTCAGCCTCCCGAGTAGCTGTGATTATAGGCCCCTGCCAGCACGCCCAGCTAATTTTTGTGTTTTTAGTAGAGATAAGGTTTTACCACCTTGGCCAGGCTGGTCTTGAACTCCTGACCTTGTGATCCACCTGCCTTGGCCTCCCAAAGTGCTGGGATTACAGGTGTGAGCCACTGCACCTGGCCTGGGGTCCTTTTAAAAATAGAATTAGGCCAGGTACAATGCCTTATGCCTCTAATCCCAGCACTTTGGGAGGCAGAGGCAGGAGGATCACTTAAGGCCAGGCGTTCAAGACCATCCTGGGCAAGATGGTGAGACATCATCTCTACCAAAAAATACTAAAAAATTAGCTGGGTATGCTGGAGGATGCCTATAGTCCCAACTACTCAGGAGGCTGAGGAAGAAGGATCACTTGAGCCAAGGAGTTGGAGGCTGCAGCGAGCTATGATTGTGCCACTGCACTTCAGCCTGAGGCACAGAGCAAGACACAGTTTCTTAAAAAAAAAAAAAAAAAGACTGGGTGCAGTGGCTCACACCTGTAATCCCAGCACTTTGGGAGGCCGAGGCAGTTGGATCACTTGAGGTCAGGAGGTCGAGACCAGCTTGGCCAACATGGTAAAACCCCGTCTCTACTAAAAATACAAAAATTAGTTGGGCGTGGTGGCGGGCACCTGTAATCCCAGCTACTCAGGAGGCTGAGGCAGGAGAATGGCTGGAACCCAGGAGGCAGAGGTTGCAGTGAGCCAAGATCCCGCCACTACACTCTAGCCTGGGCGACAAAGCGAGACTCCACTTCAAAAAAAAAAAAAAGAATTACAGGAATGTATTATTCCGAAACGTCTTTCTGAGATACCCTTATCATATAGACATGAGCTGTTGGTAATTTACACAGAAATTATTAACTTTTAAGTAATAAATATCCAACAATTATTTGCTCACAGTATTTTTAAAGCAACTGTCTATTCTAAGAAACCAATGATAATAGTGTCTTCTGTTTTGGAATCGCTTATAAAAAGTGAATGGATAAGCCAAAGGCAATATTTTGTGACTTTTTGTGGGCATGATTTGGGAAGGACTAGAGATACAAAGTCAGAACCTCATTATTGTAGGCTAAATGTTTGTGTCCTCCCAAGATTCTTACGTTGAAGTTCTAACTCCAATGTGATGGTATTTGGATGTGGAATATTTGCAAGGTAGTTAAAGTTAGATGAAGTCTTGAGCATGGGGCCCCCATGATGGGATTTGTGTCCTTATAAGAAGAGGAAGAGAGATAAGAGTTCTTTTTCTTTCTCCTCTCTCTCTCTCCTGTATTTGAAGACACAGAGAGCAGAAAATGGGAAAGAGGGTTCTCACCAGGAACCAAATCTGATCTTGGACTTCCCAGCTTCTAGAAGTATGAGAAATAGATGTCTGTTGTTTAGATCACCCAGTCTATTGTATTTTGTTATAGTAGCTTAAACTAAGACACTCATGGAGGTATTTTCTACAGTAGATGGTAGAATTCAGTATTAGATTGGTCAGTTTTGGATTCTTCCAAAAGAAGATTTAAATAATGAAGTATCAACATATTCATCCGAAAAATAATCTCCTTTGATATAGGGCAGTATTATTGCCAGCATCCTGGCTAATAATCCTTCTAGCTAAGAACAGAAGTCCAACAGAATTAGAAAAAAAAATTGCCCTACTAAGTACAGGTAACTTTGCAAAATGAGATGGAGGTGAAACAGTGAATTTAACTGATTGATCTCTCCTTCTATTGAAAAATAACTATTACTGTTTCTACTACTAATTTTAACCACTTATTTGCATACTACAGAAGTTCCAAAGACATGAACCATACAGATTTCCAAAGAGAATGCCTTCCATTTTGTTTTGTTTTGGTTTTACTTTCAAAAAAATTACGCAAAGGAATGTGTTCTGAAGTTCCAAATGATTTCAAAAATCAAACCAATCCAATCAATTTTTCAGTAATTGGCTTTGAAGAAACTGAGACAAGAGCAATGCAAACAAAGTGCTTTTAAATAAATCATAATTACCCATGCAAATGTCTCCAATAATTTGAGGGTTTAATCAGATGACTAACAATTTGGAAGCCTGCTTGCATTCAGTAATGTGACAGGCAGTGGGAATGAGGAGAAAGCAGTCTGGTAATGACGATCTGAGATGTGAAAGGGAGGAGCCAGATTAACATCTAGAATTATCCAAACTTGGAAAACTGTCCTACCAGAAGGTTTTTAATGCATTCACCTTGATAGTAAAGACTTGCATAGACATTAAACCTTTCCAACTTGTTTTTAAGCCTTGAATTCATCTGGAATGGTTGTAGGTTTTTCCTTTCCCTTTCAGATGATAAAAACATTTTTGTGTGCAAAAAGGAGCAGGTGTTGTTGGTTATTCAAATTCAGAGCATGTTGCCAGCTTCCCCCCTTTACCTACCAACCCCCTTTTATGACGGCATCCTCATGTCTTCTCTTACTAACCAATCTTCTATATTCTAATTACAGCAAATCTTTTAAAGAGGTACACTTGTGTGGCTCCAGATGATGCAACCTTTAACAATGTTATTTTACTCCTGCTTAGGGGGTTAAAAATCAATATGATATGTGACCTCCTTGTAAATTTTTTTTTTCTAAAACCAAGAAGCAAAGTACTCCACTTAGTGCAGTTTTAATTAAACTGAATACATTATAAAACACTCTCCTAATTTGCTTTGCCTAGAAAATGTTTTTTAAAGTGTTACAAATCAATCAACTAATTGAGCTATGTAGTAGGAAATGCAGATGGCATCTCGTTACTCTGTGTTTTCACTCTGCCAACCAAGTGCCTCTTCATAGACAGGGTTTGTGTTGAGGCTGGCAATTTGCATTCCATAGTATCAGTGGGGGGTTGTCATAGGCAGTGCCAGAGGCTACCAAGGAACAGCAACACAAAATGCATGGACCAAGAGCAGGGATTGTGTGTGGAGAATGTGGCAAGGAGACAGAGGTGGCATAACCAGGATGGCTCCCTGCAGCTTGAGGTACCATCTATTCTATATTGGACCAAGAGCAGATGGTTTTATCTACCCATTTGGAGTGGCTCAACAGGAAACAAGATCATACCTGCTTTGGGGATTTATTTTTTCCCAGTATCTAATACAGGAAGAGGTTAGAGTTTATTTCCTGCTGTTCCCTTTCCATTTAATCCAATAAATACTAATTCAATATGAGGCACTCCACCCAGTGCCGGGAAGACATGTTGACTGATAATGGACAATTTAATAGCTTTGCTCTTGAGGGGCTTTCATGCAACAGCATTTATTGAGTGCACATGTTTTCAGGCACAATGTTGGGTACATGATAATCAAAGTCAAATCTCTCTCCCTTCAAGGGTCTTCCAGTTTAATAGAGAAACATATGCCAAAAGTCATTGTACAATATTATTTTATGTTATTCATGAATGAGACAAGCATGGAGAAAGAACTAGTTTTGCCTGGGAGGTTTTTGAGTCCTTTGTAGAGGAATCAGAGGGTAGAGTATATTCCAGTGAACATGCATATGGGCTTTAGTGATGAAGGAAGTGTACCATAACCTGAAATGTAAAATCTACTCATTTTTGGAAGCTACCCAACAAGCTTCTCTTTACAGTTCACATTATGACTGTTCTCTCCAATGTTGAATTACATACTTAAACTTCTTCTTACATTTGAGGTTGTTCTAGTTTAAAGCACTGCTTTGTTCTACACACTCAGGATTCATGGCAACCGACATCTGAAATGCACCATGGCGAATTCTGATGACTCAGCAGCCATATCCTCACCTGCTCTAGAACCATTCCCAAAGCATGGCTCCCAACCCAGAAACATCACTGTCTCCCGATAACTTGTTAGAAATGCAAATTCCTGGCTGTGTGCGGTGGCTCATGCCTATAATTTCAGCACTTTGGGAGGCCGATGCAGGTGGAGGAGGTTCACCTGAGGACGGGAGTTCAAGACCAGCCTGGCCAACATGGCGAAACCTCATCTCTATGAAAAATACACAAATTAGCTGGCTGTGGTGGTGTGCACCTGTAATCCCAACTACTCAGGAGGCTAAGGTAGGATAATTGCTTAAACCTGGGAGGCAGAGGTTGCAGTGAGCCAAGATTACACCACTGGACTCCAGCCTGGGAGGCAGAGCTAGATTCCATCTCAAAAAAACAAAACAAAGCAAAAAACCCCAGCAAATTCCTGGGCCCCATCTCAGACCAACAGAATCAGAAACTTTGGGGGTGGGCTCAACAATCTTGTTTGAAGAATCCCTCCAGGTGATTCTAATGTAGGTTAACATTTGAAATATAATTCTTTAGGGTATACATAATGGCCAGGGCAACAACATGCCACTGAGATGAGTTCTATTTAGATGGCACTTAAAAAAAAAAAAAAAAAAAAGATTGAACACATTCTTTCTACCCAAGTTAGACTAGGCTCTTTTTTTTTTTTTTTTTTTTTTTTTTTTTTTTTTTTTTTTTTTTTTTTTGAGACAGAGTCTCACTCTGTTGCCCTGACTTGAGTGCAGTGGCTCAAGCCTGGGCGACAGAAATCTCAGATCACTGCATCCTCTGCCTCACAGGCTCAGATGATTCTCCTGCCTCAGCCTTCTGAGTACCTGGGATTACAGGCACACGTCACCACACCCAGCTGGTTTTTGTATTTTTAGTAGAGATGGGGTTTTACCATGTTGGCCAGGCTGGTCTTGAACTCCCGACTTCAAGTGATCCATTCACCTTGGCCTCCCAAAGTGCTGGGATTACAGGCGTGAGCCACCGCGCTCGGCCCAGACTAAGTTCTTTAGGAATGTCAATGGACCAATTTTGCTGATTTATGTTTTCCCTAAAGAAACCATGATTTTTGGCTACACGTAAAAGGAAAGAAAAAAACACAAAAAACAAACTTTAGTTGGGAGTCATGTAGAGAAAACATCTTGGCTATTTCACTTTTCAATAAGTAATACTTTACATTTAAATATCTATTACAAATTATGCCTGTAGCACTAAGATAGATGCAGTAATTTGATCTATACCATTCATTATGTATGTTAAGTAACTATTACATGAGTCATTCATATCTTCTCTTTACATGTTTTTTGTAAGCTTGATCTATCAGATTTTGGGAGAGATGTACTAAAATATCTTGTGATGATTATAGATTTGTCAACTTTTCCCTATAATTCTGACCATTTTTACTTCATATATTTTACATTCAAGTTGCTAGGTACTTGCAAGTGTTTATTTATTAAAAATTCCTTTAAAAATGTGAGCCATGCAAATCAAACGCACGATGAGCTACCATCTTACACCAGTCAGAACAACTATTACTAAAAAGTTAAAAAACAACAGATGCTAGTGAGGCTGCAGAGAAAAAGGAATGTTTATACACTGCTCGTGGAACGGTAAATTAGTTCAGCCATTGTGGAAAGCAGGTTGGAGATTTCTCAAAGAACTTGAAACAGAGTTACCATTCAACCCAGCAATCCTATTCCTTGGTATATATCCAAAAGAAAGTAAATCATTCTACCACAAAGACATATGTACTTGTATGTTCACTGCAGCACTATTCACAATAGCAAAGTCATGGAATCAACATAGATGCCCATCAACATTGGATTGGATAAAGAAAATGTGGTACGTATACACCATGGAATATTACCCAGCCATAAAAAGAATGAAATCATGTACTTTGCAGCAACATGGATGCAACTGGAGGCCATTATACTAAGTGAATTAACACAGGAGCAGAAAACCTAATACTCCATGTTCTCACTTGTATGTGAGAGCTAAATATTGGGTACTCATGGACATAAAGATGACAACAGTAGACACTGGGGACTACTGGGGATAGGGAAGGAAGTGGAGCTTCCTATTGGGTGCGATGCTATTTTGATGACAGGGTCAATTTTACCCCAAACCTCAGCATCATGCAATGTGCCCATTTAAAAATCTGCATGTGTACCTCCTGAATCTAAAATAAGAAGTTGAAAATATATTTAAAAAATTAATATAATACCATATATGCTGTCATCCCAGAAAAAAATGCCTTAAGATCTACACATGGTCAATTGCATTTGCTTTGCAAAAAAGTATAAATTTGTTTCTCATTTACAAAGTATATATGTATGTGTATAATCTATACATATACATACATATGTAACTATACATACATATACAAACACACTCCTTCTCCCACTCTAATTCAGCATTACTCTCTTCATAGGCTAAATCTTCTCGTAGTTCATCCTCCCATCTCTAAGATTGGCTCAGCACATTGGAAGGATCCAGTGTGCACACAGTAATTAAGTAGGAACAATTATGAGAGAAACAGAACCTTGGTGAGGTACTGTGATTTAGATGCGCTTCCTGTGAGAGGACATAATAAAAAAATATACAAGTGATTCCAGCAAAATGGAGTCCCCCACCACAGAGGGGTAGCTATAAAGTTTCATACAAGAAATGACATTTGGGTTTATTTCAGTTCAGAAACGAAGATTTTTCACTAAAGAAGAAACCATGCAATGAAAAAGATAATCTTGCATAGTGAGTGAATCACCAATCTTCGAAGTCAGGACCTTTGATAGAGAAACTGGTACAAAGAGTGGGCAGGTTCTGTAATTGGACTGCTCATACTGGAACAGAAATCCATGTATATGTGGTTTGTATGATTCTTTTCCTGCCATTGACACAAGAGAAATCACAATTAAAGGGAAACATATTTGTCTTGACAGGAGCAGGGGCTTTGATTTATCTCTAATTGATTATGGGAATAACACTATAGACTACTTTTCTTCCCAACTATTCCCCCCCCCAAAAAAAAAGAAAAAAAAAAAAAAAAAAAGGTTGCAGTTAGGCAGTTTAAAGGGTTCCTAAAAGGAAACTGGTATATTTTCCTTGGGTCGAAAATGCTAAAATACCTATAACCTAAGCAGCTTTGAGTTCAGATCAACTAGGGAAGAGCTGCTCTGAAGATTAGATATTTGTAAAGATCTTTGCAAACTAAAAACTCTAATGCAAATATTAAACATCTCTGTACGCATTAAGTATTTATAATCAACTAGGTGCAAAGCCTGAACTACATAATGATACTCCAAGTTAAAGATGTCGGTCCGAGTTCCAGAACTGTGGAAATTTATGGAACCTTGATATAATTTCAGCTTCTCTACTACAGAGTGGAGAGTAATAGAAATGGAAGCCATGTACCTCATTCTTTTTTTCACAGCACATTTGATGTACACTGATTGAAAAAAAAAAAAACTCTGACATACGCAGCTAACACAAAAACCAGCTGCAATCTAGATAGGATGGGCTGCAGCTGGGTTTCGTGTCGCTCTTACCCCACTTTTATGACACTTTCTCATTATATCATTCCTGGATGTTCCGGTCAGGAGAGAAATTCTGAACCAAGAAGAGACTTCCATAATATATTTTAGGCCTTATGTAGAGCCTTCAAAGCTACAGTTTTCTGTTACATCTTAGCAATTTATGCTCAAACAATATAACTAACTTGTCAAAAGGGTAAATCTAGAGACAATATTAGGACATTCTTAGAAGAGGATAAAAGGGAAGCACCTCTCGTCTTTGTCCCCAAGAAAACATAGTTTTCATAGATTTAATTTAACAAAAATTTAAAAACCCTGGAAATAGTAAGTATGTTACTCTTCAATGAACAACTGATTAATAGCTTGGGAAAGAGTTCAGTTCATACTTCTAGCTACATAGTGTTATTATTTTCTTCTCTTTCAAATATCAATATACATATGTTATGATAAAGTAATAAAAATGTTACTTTTACTGTGGATAAACATTAGTACCTGAATCATGTCATTGTTTGAATTTATTTTTAAATTGATACATTATAATTACACATCTCTTTGGGGTAAAATTTGACACTTTAATACATATACATGTGTTATAAATGATCAAATCCAGGTATTCAGTGTGACCATCACCTCATGTATTCATCATTGCTTTTTGTTGAGGACATTCACATTCAAAAGCTTATCTTCGTGCTATTTTGTAATATATCATATCTTATTGTTTATCTTTGCAATAGAATCCCAGATCTTATTCATCTATTCTAATTGTAACTTTGTACGCGTTGACCAATCTCTCCCATTCTCTTCTCCCTCATCTCCTCCCATCTCTGGTAACCACTGTTCTACTCTCTGCTTCTTTAATAAACAAACAAAACAAAAAAACTCTTAAAATATTTTCTGTTATTGTTGTTGTTTTTTTAGATTCCATAGATGAGGTATTTGTGCTGTCCTCCAGATCCATCCATGTCGTCCCAAATGACAGGATTTCATTTTTTTCTAATAACCAAATAGTTTTTCATTGTTGATTAATAGATATACCACATTTTCTTTATCCATTCATCCATTTTTAGATATTTGGGTTGATTCTATATCTTCACTGTTGTGAACAGGGCTGCAATAAACATGGGAATGTAGATATTTCTTCAACATACTGATTTCATTTCCTTTGAATATACAGTATACCAATAATGGGATTGCTGGATTATATACTATTTCTATTCTTATTTTTTTTTGAGGTACCTCCTGTGTAGCTAGAAGTATGACTGAACTCTTTCCCAAGCTATTAATCAGTTGTTTATTGAAGGGTAACTTATTTACTATTTCCAGAATTTTAAAAATTTTGTCAAATTAAAACTATGAAAACTGTGTTTTCATGAGGACAATCCCACCAACAGTGTGTAAGTATTCTCTTTTCTGTACATTTTAGCTGACACTTGTGGGTTTTTAAAAAGTATTTTTAATTATAGCCATTCTCATTGGAGTGAGATGGTATCTGATGGTGTTTAGACTTGTATTTTCCTGATGATCAGAGATGCTGAACACTTTTTCATGTACCTGTTGGCTATTTGAATGCCTTCTTCTGAGAAACGTCTGTTAAGGTCTTTTGCCCATTTTTAATTGGGCTATTTGTTGTTTTGCTCTTGAATTGTTTAAGTTCCTTATATATTCTTGGTATCAGCTCCTTGTCAGATGTATAGTTTGTAAATATTATTTTCCATTCTGTAGGCTGTCTCTTTACTCTGTTAATTGTTTCCTTTGCTGTGAAAGAGGTTTTTAGTTTAATGTGCTCTTATTTGTCTACTTTTGTTTTTGTTTCCTGTGCTTTTGAGGTCTTATTTTAAAAGTCCTTGCCCAGGCCAATGCCGTAAAGCATTCCTCTGTGTCGTCTTCTGGTAGTTTCATAGTTTTGAGCTTCTTATTTAAGCCTTTAATCATTTGAGCTGATTTTTGTATGTAGCGAGAGACAGGTGTCTAGTCTCATTCTTCTGCCTTTGGATATTCAATATTCCCAGGACTGTTATTGTTTCAATATAATGAAAGAGCCCTACATGTGTAATCACCTCTCATTTTGTAAGAAGATTTTTTTTTTTTTTTGAGACGGAGTCTCGCTCTGTCGCCCAGGCTGGAGTGCAGTGGCGCGATCTCGGCTCACTGCGAGCTCCGCCTCCCGGGTTTATGCCATTCTCCTGCCTCAGCCTCCCGAGTAGCTGGGACTACAGGCGCCCGCCACCTCGCCCGGCTATTTTTTTGTATTTTTAGTAGAGACGGGGTTTCACCGTGTTAGCCAGGATGGTCTCGATCTCCTGACCTCGTGATCCGCCCGCCTTGGCCTCCCAAAGTGCTGGGATTACAGGCGTGAGCCACCGCGCCTGGCCAAGAAGAAGATTTTTAACCCATGTCACAGATAACGGCTGATCTTCCTCACTCTCTGAGCCAAACTTCAGCCTTTAGGGAAAGTTTATATTCTCAATAAATAAAACAATTAGCCAAACTAAGAATAAATATCTTCCAGAAGTATAGGAGCTGAGAAAAATGACAGATACCAATGAAAAGTCAATGTCACAAAAAGCTCTCACTCCTTGATTCCTATAAATTTATTCTTTTTTTAAATTCAATACATATCCATTAAACACCCACTTTGTGATAGGTAGTCTCCTAAATTTTAGGGATAAAAATTAATATTCTATTTGGAATAAACAGGAAATAAGCAAGTAAATATATAACAGAGAAATATAATTTCAAATAGTGATAAGTGCTATAAAGAAAGTGAAAATGGCTGTTGTGACAGCAAGTGATTGAGAATCCTTGCACATAATCACTCAAAAAGTTTCATACTCTTTCATTACAGACCAGCAATTGTCTGGATGCATTGAACAAACTGAAAAAATTAATAAGCACTTACTCTATGCCAGCTAATACAGAGGATTATAAAAAACAATGTAAGATATTCCATTGTCCTCAAGAAAGCAAGATGTTAAAACAGACAAGTTATTAATCCAAAAGTTAATTAACAGTTCAAGTCAAGAACATATAAAAATGTCATGGAGACATGAAAATAATAATGGTGAGAGCTAACTTTTATGTGCTAGGGAGGTGCTTTGTATCTATTGTCACTAATTCTACATTCCTTATATTACAGATGAGCAAACCAAGGTTTGAATGTCTTCACTGACTTGTCCAAAGTTATATGGCTGACAAATGGTGGAATGAAGATTAAAGCCTGCTCTTCTTACCACAGCCCTCTGCCTCCCCACACAGCACATATGTGTTTGTCAAAATATCATTACAGACAATTTCTCCTGGGTCTTGATTTAGAATAATGGTGGGCAAAATTATTTAGATCAAACTTCTTAATAAAATATGAACAAAGTTGGAATACACTTGAATGGAAGCCTGTAACTAGACAGAAGTGGAATATTAAGGTAACAAAGATGCTTATCTCCTGAAGTCACTGGTCAATACTGCACACGTGGGCTTCAATTCAGAGCCACAGGTGGTGAGAGGAACAGAAGTCAATGTCCATGGCCTACCCCAGGTAGGAGTCTTATAAGAAACACTTCCTTTTGAAGCTTCAAAAGGCTACATTTTGAAAGAAGGCTGAACTAATTATAACCTACACTCCACCACAAGCCCTGAATACAAGGGGATAACAGAGAAGTTTTCTGTGGTGATGAGTGGAGCAGGACAGAAAAAAAAAAAAAAAAAAAAAAAGAGAAAGAAACAAAGGAAAGAAGGAAGAAAGGAAGGGAAAAAGGAAAATTCCTTGAGCGATTGTGGACATTGATTGGCTCTTTAATGTATTTGAACCCAGAGCCTGGACTAGTGATGGAATTTAAGTCACAAAATTGGACTGAAGTAGTCCCAGACTGACAGTGCCCCATTCTCTGTAGGAGGTATATTTTAGATCTTGAGGAATCTTCCCAAGTTATTTCTAAGGGCAATGGCCAAGAAGCTGTCTTATATAAGCAGATGCATTAAGAAAGGAAATAACACGGTCAGAACTAGCATGGCAGACAGCAGAAAGAGATCTGCACACACTTCAGACACTGGGATTTTTAGTACACATTTTAAAAGAGCTATGCTTACCCTGTGTATAAGAATAAATGAAAAACTTAAAAATATCTGCAGAGGACAAAACCCTGTAAAACAGGATAGCAGAATTTAAAAAGAAAACTAGAAAAAAGAAATAAAATTGAATTATCTACTCAAAGCTTTTCTGCTAATGTCAAGAAAGCAAAGATGGCTCCTCTCACCACTCTTTCAACATTGTACTAGAAGTACTAGTTAGCGTAATAAGATAAGAAAAGGAAACAAAGGTATACAAATTGGAAAGGAAGAAATAAAGCTGTCTTTGTTCATCCACGCTATGATCGTCTATGTGGAAAATCCGAGAACTGACAAAAAAAACTTCCAGAAATAATAAGCAATTGTAGTAAAGTTGCAGGATTCAAATTTAATATATAAAAGTCCATTGCTTTTCCATCAACAAGCAATAATACAAGAGCCCTAAACAAAATTTTCCTGACACATTAAAATAAACATAACAATACTATTTTAAAACATCAATTGTATCATGTTACTACTGGGTTTGTCCAGGAATTCAAATTTAGTTTTTCTTTAAATACAGTTATCTTCATTCAGCACTAAGGAGTCTCGATACTGGCCAAAAATCTATGTGTGATCTTTCAAGACTGACCATAGGTAATTGCCAAACCTTTACCTGAGAGGCCTCATCAGTGAAAACCATCTTCCCCACACCTGCTTTGGTATACATTGCCGTCTTTGAAGAGTATTGCAGTCAGGGACTCAAATGCTATCAGCTGGCCATGTTCTTACTCATGTCTGCATTCTTAGTCTTGGTACCTACATTCAGAGGCCTCCTAATTGGGGGCCTTCAGCAGACATTTTTCTCAGGTGCTGAGACCTCCTTATTATGGTAGAGGGAGGAACCTTGAGGATAATCTTTTTCACTCTGACTCAGTACTCAATACCTTCCACTACTAACCTTCCCACCCTCCTGTTTATGGTCCATAAACAGAAGGAGCTTTTTGTTTTGGACTCCCTTAGCAATAAGGAGATTCATCATGTCTGTGCTGATCCATCTGACCATGGTTGGTGCCATTCTAAACAAACAATGGAACAGTAGGGAAGTCAGTGCTTTCCCCAGTTGAGCATCTTGCTTATATTATTGCACTACTGATGAAAATCTTGACTGTTACTTTCATTTTGGCTTATTTTCTTCATGGACCACTCGAACTGACAGCTCAGCTCTCAGTCTGGCTCAGCTCTTCACAAGTTCATTAGCACATTAGGAGAAAAAAAAACACAACCTCAATAGATTCAGAAAATGTATTTGATACAATTCAGCAAATTATGTCAGAAACCCTCAGCAGACTAGGAAGAGAAGGAACCTAGCCTGAAATAAATGTTTTCTACTAAGCTTACAGAGCAAATACATCCTTAATTTTGAAAATTATAAAATGATGAAAGTTTCACCATTTCTTTTTTTTTTTTTACTGGAAACCAAAGAACCATGCCAAACTCAGTCTTTACTATTTCACTGGAAATAAGTGCAATAAGGCAAGTAAAACTAAATGGTAATAGAATTGGAACTGGAGAAACAAATTGTCATTTTTCAAAGATAATATGATTGTATTCATATAAATTCCAAAATAATGTACAGAAAAACTTATGGAATTGATAACAAAGTTTACCAAGGCTATGCATAAAAAACTTGTACAAAATCAATACATAAAAATAACAGATATTTAGGAAATTTGATTAAAATACATTATTTACAGTAGTATCAAAAATAATCTATCATCTGGAAATAATTCTCACAAAAGGTATGCAAGATTTTTACAAAGAAAATTATAAAGCTCTATTGAAAGACACTAAAAATAACTTAAATGAATTATATACATTGTTCATGAATAGTAAGACCCAATGTTTTTACAAAATTCTCATCAAATTTATATACAGTTAAGGCAATCCTAATCAAAACCCAGGCAAGATTGTTTGTGAAGCAGACAAACTAATTCTAAGACTTATGTGGCAATAACGTAAGACAAGAGTAGTCAAAAGGCTTTTGAAAAACCAAAAATTAAAAGGTGAGACTTGCTCTGCCAAATATTAAGATATATTTTAAAGCTGTAATAATCAGCACACTAGAAATTACACAGATGTAGACAAACATATAAGTGGACAGAGACCAACACATATGTAGGTCTTTAATATAGAGCAGAGAAAGCACAGAAGCTGATGGGGAAATGTCAGTCTTTTCAATTTATTATGCTGGAAAAAACTGAATAGCTATGTACAAAATAAAATATACCACTACCTGTACTGTACACTGGTGTGGATTCAAAGTGGATTAAATACCTAAAATAATTAGAAGAGAATATAGGGGAATATTGCCATTTCCTTATATAGGAAAATACTTTTAAGTGTTAAACATAAAAAAGATTAATAAATTCAAAACAAAGAGCTTTTCTTCAAAAACATTCAGAAGAAATGGAAAAGACAAGCCATAGGAATCATAGAAGACTTTTACAAACACAAAATTGACTGAAATAGTATCCAAGCTATAGAGAAAATTCTTGCTTCACAATTTTTCTCACAATGAGAAAAAAAGGTTGACCATCCTAAAGAAAAGGAAAAAAGCTTGAAAAGGCACTTCAGTCAAATGAAATCCAAATGCCTAAAGTCATGCAGAAAAATGTTTGGCTTCAGAGTAATTAGATAAATGCAGTAAGATGCAGGACCACCAGGTTGCCAAAATGTAGAAGTCTGATAAAAGTAGGTAATGCTTACCTATGACCTAACAATTCCAGTTCTGTGTATGTGTCCAATATAAATGTGTGATGATGTGGAAAGACATGTATGTCAAAGAATATTCACAGCAAGAATATTTACATTTGCTGAACGTTAAAGCAATCTAACTATCTCCCAACCACACAGTGAATAAACCGTGGTATATGTACACAGTGGAAAATTATACAACAATAAAAACAAATGGACTGTGGCTACCACTAGAAAGTTAAATGTTATAAGTAATATTGACGAGGGAAAGTCCCCAAATACATAATGTATTGATGTGCTTTAGAGTGGTTAGTATTTAGTTTTATCTTTCCTTGTAGAACATAAAAAAATATGTACACTTCAAAAAGAGATACAACTAAACCGTATTGTTCAGGGATGCACACATATAGGAAAACTATGAACTACAAAGGGCAGAGGTTAGCTCTGGTGGAAAAGAAGGGGTTGTCAATTAGCTAGGATGCTTGGGTGCTTCTCATATGCTGGCAACAGTCTAGTTTTTCTCCTGGGGTAGTTACACAGGCGTTCCTTTTTAAACCACCTACCAAACTATAAATTTAAACTTATGCCTATTTTTTTGTATAAGTTGATATTCTATAATCAAAAGAATTAAAAATCTAGAAAGAATGAGAAAGAGAGAGATAGAAGAGTGAAGGGAAGAAGGGAGAAAGAGCTGTGCTGAGTGGATTCAGAGATGGAAGCCATTACTCTGTGCTAAACGAGAGAACTTTATTGAGGTTTCTGAGCTAGACTGGGAAGTGTGGATTAGATGGACTCACACACAAATGCAGGGAGAGGCACTCCAGGCAAAGGAAAAGATATATGTAGAGGCCTGGAGGTAGGAAAGCTCAGGGATTTTTCAGGGATCAAAAAATAGATTAGTCAATTTGGGCAGAAATGTCACCATGGAGAGGAGTGAGAGAGAAAGCTGGTTAGGATGGTAGGTAGGTTAGGATGGAATCAAGTGGAATCTTAAAAGTGAAAATGAAAAATTGAGGTCTTGACTGCTAGAGACATAGACGTGGGGAATAGTTTTGCATTCCAGTACCCTTTTTTCCTAGGCTGTGTCAAACTAGCTGTAACCTCCACGTCTACTTGTATCACTTCCTGAAAAAATTGTAGAATATTTCTGCTTGATTTTAAATTCTTCTGATGAATCTATAGCCAAGTGGTAGACGAGGGATAGCATTTGAGGTAAGTGAGCAATTGGGGTACACAAGGGTAAGGCTGGTGTTATCTGAGATCCTCGTGGGGATTCTATTCTTTGCCCGCTGAAATGCTCATATATCAGGAAAATGCAGGCCTGGTTAACTACAGAGGCCTAATAACTCAACCAGCCCAGCCTTGCAACAACCTCGCCTAGGTTCTCCTTTCTTTGTCATTACTTCATGTGATAGATGATAGAACATGGTGGTGGTTGAATGGGGGGTGAAGGCGAGCTTGAATATGAAATATTAAAGTTAATAAATAGCCTTACTGGAAAATATCTCAGGGGAAAGAGATTGAAGATATCAAACAAATGCAATTGACCTGACAAGGCACTTAATAAGGTACACAAGAACAGTGGGACCACCTGCAAATTCCTCATTATCACACTTACATTGGACATACCCTAGGGAGCTGGCTTTCATGTAAATCAGAATAGCCCACGCTTATACTGATTGTGGCTGCATTCTCATTGAAATGAATGTATGGTGATTAATATCCTATTTATTTACCTGTTGGCTTTTGAAAACTGGATCTAAAGTTACAGTCCAAAAAGGGAGCTAAAAGAAATTCAAACTGAAGTTATTTTAGTTGAGATCAAAAGGCAGGCAGGTATCAAAGCACAACTTCAGTAAATCAGTTAATTTTCAACAATTCCTTAGAAGGTCTTTAATTTTTTTAAATGTCTCCCCTGCAACAAAGTTTAGTGAAAATAGAAGATACAGACATACACATGCTGGATGGTGAATTTCTTCTCACACTGATTCCCTGTGTTATGGGCTGTCCCTCTCTATACTAAATTATTATCTATCAGTATAAAATAAAATGAAAACTAAAGGGGAAATTACTCAGATAATTTAGATCAAAAATAAGTTCTCTAGAAACATCCAGATTGAGGGAAACATGTTTTCTATGGCTCATATCATCCTGATAATTGCCTTAATTCTCCATTTTGTTTTGCTTCCGTAGACAGCTTAATGGCAGTTAAGATTTCTTGGATCTTGCAGCATAAGAATAAATACTCAATTAAGGCTTTTTAAGATGAGTCAGAGATAGAAAATCACTGTAGCTGTTAGTGATGCATGCTCCCCACTCCCAACCATTTGCTGGCCTGTAAGTTTCCAGACACAATTTGAAACACAGATAATATTTATACTATAAAGAAAAGAGAATAAATCAGTCATTAATGAAAGGAGAAATTTATTCCTTACCAAAGTGTCAAATTATTCAGCTGCTGTCTGTGTTGTGGGATCCAGACCATTACTATAACAATCATTTTGCAAAATGTAGAACATTGCTACTTGTCAAGCAATGTAAGAAGTATGAGGGCTCGAGGCAAAATCAATCAACCAATCAATCCAATCAATGTATTTGTTTATTATTAACTCATTCATTCATTCATTTAACTAGTATTTACTGAACCTCTACTACATGCCAGATGCAAAGACCCCTGATCTCCTGAAGTTTAACATTCTAGTGGGGAGGAGTCAGTTGGACTAAACATTAGACGTAATAATTAGGTAATGACATCTTGTGTGTGAGGCTGCAACACGCTATGAGAAATGAAGAAGTAAAGCAGATCAAGGGATTAAGGAGCTATTGGAGTGGCGGATGTTGCTTGCTTATATATGGTGCCCAGGGGAAAGTATCCAAAGATTCCAATTAAAATGTGTCATCTGAATAAAGATGTGAAGGAGATGAGGGAGTAGCCATGTGAATATCAGAGGACAGAGGGTTCCATACTGTAAAAACATCCAGAACAAAGGCCCCAGAGCAGGGATATGGCTGACATGTGTGAGGAATGACAAGGAGGCCAGCGTGTGAGGTGAGGCCAATATTAGTCTGAAGCAGTGTAATGATAACTGGGCTGGGCGTGGTGGCTCATGCCTGTAATCCCAGCACTTTGGGAGGCTGAGGCGGGCAGATCATGAGGTCAGAAGATTGCCACCATCCTGGCCAACATGGTGAAACCCCGTCTCCACTAAAATACAAAAAAACCCAAAAAAATTAGCTGGGCAGGGTGGTGCGTGCCTGTAATCCCAGCTACTTGGGAGGCTGAGGCAGGAGAACTGCTTGAACCTGAGAGGTGGATGTTGCAGTGGGCCGAGACTGTGCCACTGCACTCCAGAGTCTGGTGACAGAGTAAGACTCCATCTCAAAAAAAAAAAAAAAAAAAAAAAAAAAAGATATGATAATTGAGAGTTTTATAGACCATTGCAAGGAGTTCTTCCGCATTTATTTTGAGTGAGGTGTGATCCATTGGAGAGCTCTGAGCAGAGATGAGACATCATTTCCATTGTGTTTTGAAGGACCGTTCTCACTACTGGGTTGAAAAGAGGCTGGGAGGAAAGAGATGGCACAGGTATAGTGGAGGGCAGCACGCGAGCAGTGGAGATGGTAACGAGGGATTGCATTATGAATACAATTTGAAGGTTGAGCTAACGGGATTCCCTGATTAACTGGTTACTGGATATGAGGGTCAGAGAGGAGTCAAGAGTGTCTGTAAGAGTTGTGATTTGACTCCCTGGAAGAAAGGTGTCACCATGCATTGCATTAAAAAAAAGGCTCCAGGTAAAGTAAATTTTGTTGGGGAGTGAAATGAGTTGTTTTAGGTATGCTAAACTTGACCTATCTATAGAAACCCAAATGGAAATATAGAGTAGCAGTTGACTGTACAGGTCAGAAATGCAGGGCAACTCTGGACAAGAAGTATAGCTTTAGGATTTTAATGCTGTCCTCTCTCTTCCCAGTGCTTGTGGTTCTTCTCAGGATGACAGTGTTTCTTCCTCACTTCCTAGGCTTCCATTTGTTGTGTTTATGAGTCTGACTTTCCTATCTCCAGCATCCATTAAGGTGTATCTGTCTTTTATCTCATCTTCATTCTGCAGGGAATTAATTTGACTAAGACCCTGCTATAGACAGTAATAACAGTAAATCATACTAGCTGTTACAAAAACTGCCATTGTTTTTACCAAACTTGCTTCTTTCCCTCCAGGGCTCACAGTGAGACTGCATTTTCTAGCCTGCCCTGCTGTTAGAAGGAGGCATGTGACTGACTTTTGGCCAATGAAACAAAGACGGAAATCACAGATAGCATTCCAAGTCTCAAAGAACCCTCCCACATATTCTTCCACATATTCTTTCTTTCCTTGTCTGACAGCTGGTCATAGAGCCTGAGACTCCAAAGGATTGTGTGCAGCAGAGCTCCCATGTCAATCTACATTGGAATGTGACTTGAAGTGGACATGATAAGCTACTAAAATTAGGAAATTGTTTACAGCAGTTTGCATATCTTGACTGATAGAGAAATTGAATGTTTCTTGTGTGTCAGACAATATCCTAAGTTCTTGAAATGTAATATCATTATTATGCCAATTTTACATCAGACCTTGAAGGCAGTGGGTAGAACAGTGGATGACTTAGCATTTCTAAGCCTGTGTTTAACTTCCTCCAAAATGTTTTTGCTTTTCCCTTATGCCATTCCTTACCCTTCTATCATCTCTGTCATGTAATCTTTCTACTGTTTTCATCCTATATTTGTTGCTTAGCAGACTTCTGATTTTCTTTCATGAAGGAGTCTATACAAACATTTTTAATATTCACATCCATTTGTTCTTCATCTCTTTGTAGCCTAGCTTCTATTCTCACTACTGGGATGAAATTGTCCTTACTAAGATTAACTTCAATGGGTAATGTGTGCTCCTAACCTATCTAATACTTCTGGATCTTTTGCTCTACACTTCCTGTCTCTTGGCCTCTGAGAGATGACTATTTTCTGCTGGCTCATTTTTTTGCATCTTCATGTGTCTCTTCTATGCCTCCTTACCCTTTAAATGTAGTCTGATGTCTGGCTGTCTTCTCACAGAACATGTTCTCTCTGAGTAGAAATTGAATTTATAAACCAATGACTTCCAAATCCAGATCTGAACCCATATCCCTCATGTGAGCTCCAAATTATTTACAATTGTGAAAGGGCATCTTTAACTTAGTGTTTGTTTTGAAAGCACTTCTCACTCAACATCATCAAAATGTAATTCATCTTGCCTCCAATCAACACAGACAAATCCACTCCTTCTGTGTGACTAATTTGTAGCTTAAGTACCCAATAAATATTTGTTGACAGAGACTTCCTTTCACCTAATCTCTCATTCTTCACTGTCACAAGCCCCCATCAAGCCCAAGAATCTTATCATTCCTCTCCATCCACATAGCTATTATCCTAGCTTGAAATAATCATTTTGGCCTAGATTTGCATTGTATTTGCATCTTACCAGTGTTTCTGCCTAAAATTTTAGCTACATACAAATTTACCCTTCACCCAGCTATCAAAATGATTGTAAAAAACAACTCCATCAACAACTTCAGTTGGATTTTCAAACTTCTCAAGTCTCTCCCATGTAATACTGGGGATGATGGCTCTCCTCCCCAACAGAACATTTGTTTCGAACTTCAGTCCTAGGAACTGACCTACTCTGCTTGACCCCAAGATCCACTTCCTGTGACAAACCTACTATGAGGTGGTTCTACTGAATGTGCTTCAACTTCTGGGATTCTGTATGCTCCCAACTACAACTTATCCATCCTGCTCAATGTCTTCATTTCTCTTTCCAATATACAACATGTCATTTGCTTATAAATAAGCCAGTAAAAACTTTGAGTCATTTTATGCTTTCTTTTACCTGTGAATGTCATTTTCCATAACCCCAACAATATTACCTTCACTCTTCTCTATTTTGCTGAACTGCTCTTTCAAAGTTTCAGCAGTGAGTTTCCTTCCAACTTATTAACTCTCACTCTGTAGACCTGTCTATATCATTAAATTCTGTGAAACATGTCCTCTTCCTTAATTTTTTCTTTCCTCAGCTTCTGTGGCACTGTCTCAACTGACTCGCTTTCTAGTCCTCTAAATTCTCTAATCTTTACTTCTCCCTATCTCCCTCTCTTTTTATATAGTAGGTATATTTATTTATGGGGTATATGAGATTTTTTGGTACTGGCATGCAATGCATAATAATACATCAGAATAAATGAGGTCTCTATTACCTCAAACATTTATCGTTTGTGTTACAAGCAACCCAATTATACTGTTTCAGTTACTTTAAAATGTACAGTTATTACTGACTGTAGTCACCCTGCTGTGCTATCAAATACTACTAGATTTTATTATTCTTTCTATTTTTTTGTACCTATTAACCATTCTAACTTCTCTCCCATCTCCTTTCCAGCCTCTAGTAACCATCATTCTACTCTCTATCCCCATGAGTTTAATTTTTAGCACCCTTTTAATCTATATATTTACCTGTCTGCCTGCCTGTATCTGCTGTCTATTTGTTTATCCATCTATCTGCCATTCATCCACCCATCCATCCATCATCCATTCATCATCCATCCGTCCATGCATCCATCCATCCACTGATTTATTTACTGGCCACTTTTCCAGTCCATTACATATGTCTATTCCCCAAGGTTCAGTTTTGAGCTCCTTTGTTCGCTTCCTAACCTCTTCTTAAAGCAGAGGTTCTCATCTAAGATGTTGACATACAATGGTTGTCAAGGCAAATTATTTCCAATGTTCTCAATATTTGTGAATGATTTGCTTTCTTAATAAATTAGAATAGATTTAGAACAATATTCATAGCAATACCACTGTTCTTCACTTCCGTGCGGATAGGCTTTCTTGAGAGACATCGTGTTAGAGCTAACAAATGGACCTGAACAATTTCATGCACATCAACTACCATGTTCTGACTGCTCCATGATGGTAGGGACTTGGTTGGTGTTTCCCACCATATCCCTGGTCCACAGATGGGAGCTTGGCATGTGGCACACGCATCAGTGTCTCAGTAAGTACTTATTGTTGAATGAGGGTGTTTAATAACACAAGATACAGTTGAGAAATACTGCCTTAGAAAACTCATCTTCTTTTAGGTGCTTAGTAACTCCAAGAGGTTGTATAACTCACATCTTGATTTTCCAACATGTCTGAAGTTTCTCCCCTCATATACCAACTAGTGTTTAGAGCTTTCCACTTGGATGCCCAGTAATTACTTTAAATTGAACATATCTAAAAGCAAACACATTATCTTTAAAAATTCTTTCAACCTTCCTCATTTTCCCAGTTAACAAGCCTTGAATAGTTGGAGTCATATAAAGTTTCTTCTTTCTCTCTCGCTTCGATATACAATCAATAATCAAAGCCAATCAATTCTTTATTTAAGTCCTACACCTCTTTCTCCCATTGCTCCTGCCATCAGCCTAATTCATGCAGGCCTGGATTATCAAAACTCTGGTTATTTACTTTTTGACTCACTTTGCATTGTAAAACTGGACTAGATTTCTTAAAAATACTAGCCTCAACTCAAAAATCTTTTGTGACTTTTATTACAATACAATTGTCCCTCGATATCAATGGGAGAGTGGTTCCAGGACCTTCTGCAGATACCAAAATCCACAGAGGCTGAAGCCTCACCATAGGTCTTGTGGAGCCAATGGCTACTTAAAGTCAGCCCTTAGTATCTACAGAGCCCACATCTCTCAAATACTGTATTTTCCATCTGCAGTTAGTTGAATCCACACACGCAGAACCTGCAGACACAAGAGGGCCAACTATATTATGTTTTAATGTCCACAAACTAAACGTATTTTAATGTCCACTCAACTTCATGTATCTATAAAATTATATCTGCTCCCATTTACCTATCTAAATTATCTCCTCTACTCAAATTAGTCTACTCTCAGTTCTTATCAAGTGACATGTGTAGTCCTACTCCCAAGATGCTGCTCACACTTTTTATCCAACCAGGATTTCCATCTCATATTCTCTGTACACATCTGGAATCCAGCAACACTTAAGGCCCAGTTCAAGTATTGCCAACTTCATGAAGCCTTGCCTGGTAGCCTCAACTCCAAGAAACAGCAACTATCTTCATACTAGTGACCCGCAAGCCAACGATTCCTAAAACCACCACAGTTAATTATGCCGTGTGTGGAACTTGCTCTAGAGTCCTTTGAATTCTGGTTGGAGTGTGGATGTGTGTCATTCCAATGTGACTCTAAACTAGTGATGTAGAGAGAATGAGAAACCAACAGGTACTGAGCATCTGCAATGTGGCAATGCTATTCATGTTATTTAGTGTCCATAATAGCTGTATATGCAGGTATTATAATTTCCATTGAACAGAAATCTGAGGCTCAGATAAGCTAAGTTTTATTTAGTAAGAAGCTGTGAGGGCTAGATACGCTACAGCCCAAGCCCCTTTCTCTCTACCATGATGCCATATCTCTTATACATCTATATCCCTCTAGGAGTTTAGTATAGTGTACAGCACATGCTAGGTGTTCAATAAAGATATGTTAAATTAAACGTGTGAGTTTGGGGTACTTCTTTGGGGATCATGAGATCTATAATCTGCACTGATTTGTCTTCTAAGGGTCAAAATGACTTTCTCATTTCATGCAAAGTAACAGAAAAGAGACGTGGGTAGTCAGTCTGTTCCTCAAGTTATCTCTGTAGCTCTGTTAAGTGACAAAACAAGTATATAGTCAAAGACAGGAAATGGAAACATGCACTGCAATTCTTTGCCAAGTCCTGCCAATATAAAAAGTAAAATTGACACTTACACAGTGGCATATCCTGGTACAGTAGGTCATTGTCCCAGGTTAAAAGCAATCAATTCCATTTATTGAGCTGACTACCAAAAGTTAAAACTGTTTCAAATGAAACAGCATGTTAACAATACCCTTCTGATTTCTCATGAAAGTGGTGAAATCTGGCATTAAACTTCTGAAAGAACCAACTCTTGCTTTTATTTCCCAGGAACACTGCTAATAAAGTGACTTGTGTTAAACTAAAGGGATTCTAGTCCTTATTAAAAGCAATTTATCTTTATTAAAACAATTCTCTCATATTTATTATGAGTCAGACAAACAAATAAATTAACCATTAGTGGTGACATCATGGGCTTTTGTGCACAAATATTTCAATTAAAAAACTCCTGGTCAGGTGCAGTGGCTCACACCTGTAATCTCAGCACTTTGGGAGGCCCAGGCAAGCGGATTGCTTGAGGTCAAGAGTTCAAGGACAGCTTGGCCAACATGGTGAAACCCTGTCTCTCTTAAAAAATACAAAAACTAGCCAGGTGTGGTGGCATGCACCTATAATCCCAGCTACTTGGGAGGCTGAGGCAGGAGCATCACTTGAACCTGGGAGGCGGAGGTTGCAGTGAGCCAAGATCATACCACTATACTCCAGCTTGGGCAACAGAGAAAGACTCCATCTAAAAAACAAACAAACAAACAAAAAAACAAAAGCACAAAACTCAAATTGTTCAGTTAAAATGCTCTCATTTTTATTGTTGTTACAATTCAAGATAGTAATTGGTATATTTTCCCAGAACTGAGTTATTTTGCTATCATAATGGAAAGCATTATGAAAAATTAGCAGAATTGAATGTATTTCATTGAATCACAGAAAAGGATAGGTTTACTAAAGAAAACATTGGCAAATGTATGTTTGTGCAATTAGTTAATTAAAGGAAATTTCTTTTTTTTTTTTTTTTTTTTTTTGAGACGGAGTCTCGCTCTGTCGCCGGGGCTGGAGCGCAGTGGCCGGATCTCAGCTCACTGCAAGCTCCGCCTCCCGGGTTTACGCCATTCTCCTGCCTCAGCCTCCCGTGTAGCTGGGACTACAGGCGCCCGCCACCTCGCCCGGCTAGTTTTTTGTATTTTTTTAGTAGAGACGGGGTTTCACCGTGTTCGCCAGGATGGTCTCGATCTCCTGACCTCGTGATCCGCCCGTCTCGGCCTCCCAAAGTGCTGGGATTACAGGCTTGAGCCACCGCGCCCGGCCAGGAAATTTCTATATACAGACACATATGCCAGAAATTATATAAAAGGGACAAGAAATAGGTAAAAGGTATCTTGTTGAAGATGATTCTTGTTTTCTGGAGGCATCCTATTTATTCACTCTAGTTTCAGGGAACAAAGTACTATGGCTATATATGTCTTAGGCAGATACCTCGCACAGAATCTGCTCTCTTCCCTAATGCGTCTCGTATTTCACAGAAAATTTATTTTTATCACATGAAGTCTTCTGGTGATAGTGCTTTGGGCCAAGGGAAAATAGAAGAAACTTGAGACTGGATTGCACCAATGTCTTGTCTTCTCAGTTCCTTTACATACCTCTCTGCCCCCTGCCTTGTTAACTTCCATCAGTTGTGGTGGCTTTTTTTTGATACTGGAAGATTGTCTAATCCTTTGGTTTATGACATCATGACCTATGGTACTCCTATTTGCTGACTCTGCATGAAATCTGGACCTTCCACCCTATTCTTCTCTCTGGGGTCATGCTTCAAATGCACCCTCTGCACTGACTCAGAATGCTAACCTCTCCCAGGTCTTTGTGCCTTTGCATAGGGTACTGATATCCCTATCCTACTTTTTCACGTGTCAAACTCCTATTCCTCCTTCAAAACACCCTCTGTAAAATTTGTCTGATATTCCTGCCCCCTCTCCCTTGCCCAGATCAGAGTTAAGTAAGTTTTCTCCAAGTTTCTACAGCACTCTGTATACATCTTTAACACACATTTCCTAGCACATAATTCTTGGTTCTTGCAACTCTCCTCCTGACCACACAACTCTCCATAAAAATTATGCCCTGTTCATCATCCTAATGATTTCAATGGCTGGCATATATGAGGGGCCTTTCTATCTCTGGCTCTCCAGTGTGTCAAGGTGAAAGAAGTTGAACTCAAGTGAGGAAATAAGGCAAAAATTCAGATAATAAAAATAAAATACAGAATGTTTCTGCAGTTCAGATTCCACTTCTTATATTTATATTAGTGTGTCTGTGTCAGGCCTCCGAGTCCAAGTGAAGCCATCATACCCTCAGCAACCTGCACGTATACATCCAGATGGCCTGAAGCAACTGAAGATCCATAGAAGTGAAAACAGCTTAACTGATGACATTCCACCATTGTGATTTGTTTCTGCCCCACTCTAACTGATCGATGTACTTTGTACTTTCCCCCACCCTTAAGAAGGTTTTTTATAATCTCCCCTACACTTACGAGGTTTCTTTGTAATTCTCCCCGACCCTGAGAATGTACTTGGTGAGCTTTACCCCTGCCCCCAAAATATTGCTCTTAACTTCACCACCTCTCCCAAAACCTATAGGAACCAATGATAATCCCATCACCCTTCGCTGACTCCTTTTTCGGACTCAGCCCGCCTGCACCCAGTTGAAATAAACAGCCATGTTGCTCACACAAAGCCTGTTTGGTGATCTCTTCATACAAACACGTGAAACAGTCTGTATATATGTGAAATATGTAGAGTTACAGGTGGACTGAACCTGACTTGCCTAAATATGCCATAGAATAGCAGTTAAGAGCACATACTCTAGCACCAACCTAACTCGGTGTTAACTCTAGGTCAATGAATAAATCTCAATAAATATTTAAAAGTATTTTAAAGTAACTAAAAATTAAACTAAAACTTCTCAATTTTTTTTTATGATGCCATAAAAGCAGGGACAAAATTGCTTTTAGGAAACTTTCTAACCTTTAATGCCTATTTTAGAAAAAAAGAAAGATCTAAAGTCAGCTACCTAAGCTTCTACTTTAGAAAACAAGAGAATAAAGAGTAAATTAAATCTGAAATAACCTGGAAAAAAAGAGACACTAAAAATTAGAGCAGAAATCAATGTAATTAAAAATAGAAAGTTAGAGAGGAGGGGTGACAGGGTTCCAAGATGGCCAAATAGGAACAACTCGTCTACAGCTCCCAGTGTGAGTGACGCAGAAGACGAGTGATTTTTGCATTTCCAACTGAGATACCAGGTTCATCTCACTAGGGCTTGTCAGACAGTGTGTGCAGGACAGTGGGTGCAGCCCACAGAGCATGAGCCGAAGCAGGGCGAGGCATCACTTCACCTGGGAAGCACAAGGGGTTGGAGAATTCCCGTTCCTAGCCAAGGGAAGCCATGACAGACGGCACCTGGAAAATTGGGTCACTCTCATCCTAATACTGCGCTTTTCCAACAGTCTTAGCAAACAGCACACCAGGAGATTATATCTCGTGCCTGACTCCTAGGGTCCCATGCCCATGGAGCCTTGCTCATTGCTAGCACAGCAGTCTGAGATCTAACTGCAAGGCAGCAGCGAGGCTGTGGGAGGGGCGCCCGCCATTGCTGAGGCTTGAGTAGGTAAACAAAGTGGCCAGGAAGCTTGAACTGGGTGGAGTCCAACGCAGCTCAAGGAGGCCTGCCTGCCTCTGTAGACTCCACCTCTGGTGGCAGGGCATAGCTGAACAAAAGGCAGCAGAAACTTCTGCAGACTTAAATGTCCCTGTCTGACAGCTTTGAAGAGAGTAGTGGTTCTCCCAGGATGGAGTTTGAGATCTGAAAACGGACAGGAGCTGGTTTTTTAAAAAGATCAACAACATTGATAGACCGCTAGCAAGACTAATAAAGAAGAAAAGAGAGAAGAATCAAGTAGATGCAATAAAAAATGATAAAGGGGATATCACCACCAACCCCACAGAAATACAAACTACCATCAGAGAATACTATAAACACGCTACGCAAATAAACTAGAAAATCTAGAAGAAATGAATAAATTCCCGGACACATACACCCTCCCAATACTAAATCAGGAAGAAGTTGAATCCATGAATAGACCAATAACAGGCTCTGAAATTGAGGCAATGATTAATAGCCTACCACCCCAAAAAAGTCCAGGACCAGATGGATTCATAGTCAAATTCTACCAGAGGTATGAAGAGGAGCTGGTACCATTCCTTCTGAAACTATTCCAATCAATAGGAAAAGAGGGAATCCTCCCTAACTCATTTTAGGAGGCCAGCATCATCCTGATACCAAAGCCTGGCAGAGACACAACAAAAAAAGAGAATTTTAGACCAATATCCCTGATGAACATCAATGCAAAAATCCTCAATAAAATAGTGGTGAGCCGAATCCAGCAGCACATCAAAAAGCTTATCCACCATGATCAAGTGGGCTTCATCCCTGGGATGCAAGGCTGGTTCAACACATGCAAATCAATAAACATAATCCATCATATAAACAGAACCAAAGACAAAAGCCACATGATTATCTCAATAGATGCAGAAAAGGCATTTGACAAAATTCAGCAGCCCTTCCTGCTAAAAACTCTCAATAAATTCGGTATTGATGGAATGTATCTCAAAATAATAAGAGCTATTTATGACAAACCCACAGTCAATATCATATTGAATGGGCAAAAACTGGAAGCATTCCCTTTGAAAACTGGCACAAGACAGGGATGCCCTCTCTTACCACACCTATTCAACATAGTGTTGGACATTCTGACCAGCACAATCAGGCAGGAGAAAGAAATAAATCATATTCAATTATGAAAAGAGGAAGTCAAATCGTCTCTGTTTGCAGATGACACGATTATATATTTAGAAAACCCCATTGTCCTAGCCCAAAATCTCCTTAAGCTGATACACAACTTCAGCAAAGTCTCAGGATACAAAATCAATGTGCAAAAATCACAAGCATTCTCATACACCAATAACAGACAGAGAGCCAAATCATGAGTGAACTCCCATTCACAATTGCTTCAAAGAGAATAAAATACCTAGGAATCCAACTTACAAGGGATTTGAAGGATCTCTTCAAGGAGAACTACAAACCACTGCTCGACAAGATAAAAGAGGACACAAACAAATGGAAGAACATTCCATGCTCATGGATAGGAAGAATCAATATCATAAAATGGTCATACTGCCCAAGGTAATTTACAGATTCTATGCCATACCCATCAAGCTACCAATGATTTTCTTCACAGAATTGAAAAAAACTACTTTAAAGTTCACATGGAACCAAAAAAGAGCCTGCATTGCCAAGACAATCCTAAGCCAAAAGAACAAAGCTGGAGGCATCATGCTACCTGACTTCAAACTATACTACAAGGCTACAGTAACCAAAACAGCATGGCACTGGTACCAAAACAGAGATATAGACCAATGGAACAGAACAGAGCCCTCAGAAATAATACCACACATCTATAACCATCCGATGTTTGACAAACCTGACAAAAACAAGAAATGGGGAAAGGATTCCCTTTTGAATAAATAGTGCTGGGAAAACTGGCTAGCGATACGTAGAAAGCTGAAACTGGATCCTTCTTCACACCTTATACAAAAATTAATTCAAGATGGATTAAAGAGTTAAATATTAGACCTAAAACTATAAAAACCCTAGAAGAAAACCTAGGCCATACCATTCAGGACATAGGCATGGGCGAGGACTTCATGTCTAAAACACCAGAAGCAATGGCAATAAAAGCCAAAATTGACAAATGGGATCTAATTAAACTAAAGAGCTTCTGCACAGCAAAAGAAACTATCATCAGAGTGAACAGGCAACCTATAGAATGGGAGAAAATGTTTGCAATCTAGTCATCTGACAAAGGTCTAATATCCAGAATCTACAAAGAACTTAAACAAATTTACAAGAAAATATCAAACAATCACATCAAAAAGTGGACGAAGGATATGAACAGACACCTCTCAAAAGAAGACATTTATGCAGCCAACAGACAAACGAAAAAATGCTCATCATTACTGGCCATCAGATAAATGCAAATCTAAATCACAATGAGATACCATCTCACACCAGTTAGAATGGCGATCATTAAAAAGTCAGGAAACAACAGGTGCTGAAGAGGATGTTGAGAAATAGGAACCCTTTTACACTGTTGGTGGGACTGTAAACTAGTTCAACCATTGTGGAAGACAGTGTGGTGATTCCTCAAGGATCTAGAACTAGAAATACCATTTGACCCAGCAATCCCATTACTGGGTATATACCCAAAGGATTATAAATCATGCTGCTATAAAGACACATGCACACATATGTTTATTGCGGCACTATTCACAATAGCAAAGACTTGGAACCAACCCAAATGTACATAAATGATAGCCTGGATTAAGAAAATGTGGCACAGGCCGGGCGCGGTGGCTCAAGCCTGTAATCCCAGCACTTTGGGAGGCCGAGACGGGTGGATCACGAGGTCAGGAGATCGAGACCATCCTTGCTGACCCAGTGAAACCCCGTCTCTACTAAAAAATACGAAAAAACTAGCCGGGCGAGGTGGCGGGCGCCTGTAGTCCCAGCTACTTGGGAGGCTGAGGCAGGAGAATGGCGTGAACCCGGGAGGCGGAGCTTGCAGTGAGCCAAGATCACGCCACTGCACTCCAGCCTGGGTGGCAGAGCGAGACTCTGTCTCAAAAAAAAAAAAAAAAAAAAAAAAAAAAAAAAAAAAAAAAAGAAAATGTGCACATATTCACCATGGAATACTATGCAGCCATAAAAAAGGATACTTCATATCCTTTGTAGGGACATGGATGAAGTGGGAAACCATCATTCTGAGAAAACTATCGCAAGGACAGAAAACCAAACACTGCATATTCTCAGTCATAGGTGGGAATTGAACAATGAGAACACTTGGACACAGGAAGGGGAACATCACACACCGGAGTCTGTGGTGGGGTGGAAAGAGTGGAGAGGGATAGCATTAGGAGATATACCTAATGTAAATGACGAGTTAATGGGTGCAGCACACCAACATGGCACATGTATACATATGTAACAAACCTGCACGTTGTGCACATGTGCCCTAGAACTTAAAGTATAATAATAAATTTAAAAAATAAAAAAATAAAAATAGAAAGTTAATAGAGAAAATCAGTGAAACCAAAAACTGGTTATTTGAAGAGCTCAGCAAAAGTGATAAGTCTTTTGCCAGGCTAACCAAGAAAAAAAAAAGAATAAATTACTAATATTATACATGAAAGAGGAACATTATTACAGATCTCGCAGACCTTAAAGGATAACAAAAGAATAATATGAAAAACTCTACACCCACAAATTTGACAACTTAGATGAAAGGGACTGAAAATGGACTTAGATGTTATGGACAACTTAGATGAAATGGACTTGAAAAACATACTCTGCCAAAATTCACACAAGAAGAAATAATTAATGTGAATAGGCCTATATCTATTAAGAAACTGAATCAATAATTAATAACCTTCCAAAACAGAAAGCACCTGGTCCACATGGGTTTGCTAGTGAATTCTACAAAACACTTAAGGAAGAAATTATACCAGTTGTCTACAATCTCTTTCAGAAGATGGAAGCAGAGGGAATACTTCCTAACTTATTCTATGAAGCAAGAATTATCCTAATATCAAACCCAGAAAGAAAAATGACAAGAAAAGAAAACTACACACTACTATTTCTTATAAACATCTATGTAAAAATCCTAAACAAATATTAGCAAATTGAGTCCAATAATATATTTACAAATTATACACCACAACTGAGTAGAATTTATCCCAAATATTCACAAATGATTCAACATTCAAAATATTCACAAATGATTCAATATTCAAAAGTAAATTATTGTAATCTATTAAATAAAAGTCACATGGTTAATTAGTAGAGACAGAAAAAGCATTTGACAAAATTCAACAGGCATTCATGATATTTTTAAAAAGGCTTCATTAAACTAGGAATAGAAGGGAACATCAGACCTTGATAAAGTATATTAACTCCTGTGCAAGGAGCTGGGAACCCATGTCCGTTGCTCCATTTCCTACTCTGCAGGAAACCCTAGGTGACTCTGCAGCAGTCATTGTGGCTCTGTGACCTGCAGGTACTGGGAAGATGCTAGGAAATGTTTATATGATGCTTGAAACAACAGCGTTTTGACTTGTAGGACAGGATGCATATTTGGGTTTCCATAGTGGCTTAAAAGTCAAGAGATATCCTAGTCATTTCTGCCAGTGGGAATGCACACATGGACACCAGCAATTCTGCTCAACCCTGCACTGCCATTGCCTTTGGTGTGAGTGCAAACACAGACAATGGCAACCCCATCCCCAACTGTGCTCCACTAGTGGTGCAAGGGCATGCAAGAATGCTGCAAACTAGCTTCTGCCAGCAACCTGCCCCAGGCAATGCATGTGCACCCCTCTGCAACACCACAGCTCCTAGCATGCGTAAGTGAGCAGGGATCCCACTGCCACTGCCCCAGTGAAGTGCTTTGGTCAGCACCTCCCACAGGAATGTTGTAAAGAGTAGACTGGAAACGCGCTGGCCCTTCTAGTGCAGCTGTTTTCTAACCTCAAGGGGTCAGAGAACAAATGTGGGGAGCTGGTACCAGCACCCAAGAGTTAAAGCACTCAGACCAGGAGTGCTGTGCTGAGCCTTGGCCCCTTAAAATCTTCCAGAAATCAACCCAGTTGACTGAACCCACCTTATACCACAATCAAACCCCCAAGGCATCAGAGAATATAAAATAAAAAAACCTCATCCAAAAGACAGAAATTTCAAAGAATTAAGGAAAATAAGCCCACACACATGAGAAAGAACCAGTGCAAGAACTCTGGTAACTCAAAAAGCCAGCGTATCTTCCTTACCTCCAAATGACTGCACTAGTTCCTAAGCAAAGTTTCTTAACAAGGCTGAAATGAGTGAGATAATAGAAATAAAATTCAGAATATAGATAGAAATAAAAATAATTGATATCCAGGAGAAAGTCAAAACCCAATCCAAGGAATCAAGCAATATAGTAAAATGATATAAGAGATAAAAGATGTAATAGACATTTTAAGAAACAACCAAACTGATCTGATAGAGCTGACAAACTCACCTCAAGAATTTCAGAATACAATCACAAACATTAACAACAGAATCAACCAAGCTGAGGAAAGAATCTCAGAGCTCGAAGACCAGTTCTCTAAACTAATTCAGTCAGACAAAAATAAAGAAAAATAAACAAAACTTCCAAGAAATATGGGATTACGTAAAGTGACCCAATGTATGACTCATTGTCAGACCTGAAAGAGAGGAAGTGAGAGCAAGCAACTTGAAAAACATATTTAAAGATATCCTCCATGAAAATCTCCCCAACCTCACTAGAAACACAAACATTCAAATTCAGGAAATTGAGAGAATCCTTGCATGATATGGTACGAGAAGACTCTCCCCAAAACGCCATTCATCAGATTCTCTGAGGTCGGAATAAAAGAAAAACAGTTAAAGGTAGCTAGAGAGAAGGGGTAGGTCACATACAAAGAGAACCCCATCAGGCTAACAGTGGACCTTTCATCAAAAACCCCACAAGCCAGAAGAATGCTATATTCAGCATTCTTAAGGAAAATAAATTCCAACCAAGAATTCCATATCCAGCCAAACAAAGCTTCATAATGAAGTAAGATTCTTTTCAGACAAGAAAATGCTAAGGGAATTTGTTACCACTAGACCCACCTTACAACAGGTCCTGAAGGGGGTGCTAAATATGGAAAAGAAAGACCAATAGCAACCACCTGAAACATATTTAAGTACATAGACCATTGACGCTATAAAGCAATACAAACAAGTCTGCATAATAACCAGCTAACAACATGATGTCAGGATCAAATCTGCATATATCAGTATTAACCCTGAATGTAAATAGGCTAAATGCCCCAATTAAAAGGTACAGCGTGGCAAGTCAAATAAAGAAGCATGACCCAGTGGCTGCAGGTGGTGGCTTATGCCTGCAATCCCAACACTTTGGGAGGCTGAGGTGGGTGGATCACTTGAGATCAGGAGTTCAAGACCAGCCTGGCCAACATGGTGAAACCCCATCTCTACTGAAAATACAATAATTAGTTGGGCATGGTGGCAGGTGCCTGTAATCCAGCTACTCGGGAGGCTGAGTCAGGAGAATCACTTGAACCTGGGAGGCAGAGCGTGCAGTGAGCCAAGATTTCACCATTGCACTCCAGCCTGGGTGACAAGGGTGAAACTCCATCAAAAAAGAAAAAAAAAAAAGCATGACCCAACTGCATGCTGTCTTCAAGAGACCCATCTCACATGCAATGACATCCACAGGCTCAAAGTAAAGGGATGAAGAAAAATTCACTAAGCAAATGGAAAACAGAAAAAAAGGAAGGGTTGTTATTTGAATTTTAGAAAAAACAGACTTTAAACCAACAACAATCAAAAAAGACAAAGAAGGGCATTACCTTATAATAAATAGCTAACATCAATTCAACAAGAATACCTAACATCCTAAATATATATGCACCCAACACAGGATCATCCAGATTCATAAAGCAAGTTCTTAAAGACCTATGGAGAGACATAGATAACCACACAATAATAGTGGGAGACTTCCACATCCCACTGACAGTAGTAGACAGAACATTGAGGCAAAAAACTAACAAAGATATTCGGGACCTGAACTTGACAGTTGACCAATGGACCTAAGAGACATCTACAGAACTCTCCACCACAAAACAACAGAATATACATTCTTCTAATCTGCACATGGCACATATTCTAAAATCAATCACAAAATTAACCATAAAACAATCCTCAGCAAATTCAAAAAATTAAAATCATACCAAACACACTCTTGGGCTACAACACAATAAAAATAGAAATCAATACTAATAAAATTGCTCAAAATCACACAACTACATGGAAATTAAACAACATGGTCCTGAATGACTTCTGGGTAAACAATAAAATGAAATTAAGGCAGAAATTAAGAAACTCTTTGAAACTAATGGGAACAAAGATACAATATACCACAATCTCTGGGACACAGCTAAAGCAGTGTCAAGAGGAAATTTTATGGTGCTAAATGCCCACATCAAAAAGTTAGAAAGATCTCAAATTAACAACCTAATATCACACCTAGAGGAGCTAGAGAAAGAACAAACAAACCCCAAAGCTAGTAGATGACAAGAAATAACCAAAATCAGAGTTGAACTGAAGGAAATCGAGATACAAAAAAACATAGAAAAGAATCCAGGAGTTGGTTCTTTGACAGAATAAATAAGATTGATAGGACACTAGCTAGACTAATAAAAAAAAGAGAGAAGATTCAAATAAACAAAATCAGAAATGACAAAGGGGACATTACCACCTACCCTGCAGGAATACAAAATAATCCTCAGAGATGACTACAAACACCTCTATGCACACAAAGTAGAAAACCTAGAAGAAATTGACAAATTTTTAAAAACATACAACCTCCCAAGATGGAACCAAGAAGAAACTGAAACTCTGAATGGACTAATAATGTCTTCTGAAATTGAATCAGTAATATAAAGCTTACCAACCAGAAAAAGTCCAGGATCAGACAGATTCACAGACAGTTCTACCAAGTGTATAAAGAAGAGCTTGTACCATTCATACTGGAATTACTCCAAAAAGTTGGGGGAAAGACTCCTCACTAACTCATTCTATTAGGCTGACATTATCCTGATACCTAAACCTAGCAGAGACACAACTGAAAAAAGAAAAAAAAAATCAGATCAATATCCTTGATGAACATAGGTATAAAAATTCTCAATAAAATACTAGCAAATTGAATCCAGTAGCACATCAAAAAACTAACTCACCATGATAAAGTAGACTTTGACCCTATGGTGCAAGGTTGGTTCATCATGCACAAATCAATATATATGATTCATTACGTAAGCAGAACTAAAAACAAAAACCACATGGTTGTCTCAATAGATGCTAAAAAAGGCTTTTGATAAATTCAACATTCCTTCATCTTAAGAATCCTCAACAAACTGGGCATTGAAAATAATAAGAACCATTTAAGACAAACCAACAGCCAACATCATATCAAATAGGCAAAAGCTGGAAGTATTCCCCTGGAGAACCAGAACAAGAAAAGGATGCCCACTCTGACCACTCCTATTCAACATAGTACTGAAACTCCTAGTCAGAGCAATCAGACAAGAGAAAGAAATAAAAGAGCATCCAAATAGGAAGAGAAGAAATCAAGCTATTCCTGTTTGCAAATGATATGACTCTATACCTAGAAAATCCCATAGTCTCTGCCCAAAAGCTCCTACATCTGATAATCAACTTCAGCAAAGTTTTAAGATACAAAGTCAATGTACAACAATCAGTAGCATTTCTATATACCAACAATGTGCAAGCAAAGATTCAAATAAAAAATGCAATCCCATTCATAAGAGCCACAAAAAGAATAAAATACCTAGGAATACAGCTAACCAGAAAGGTGAAAGGTCTCTACAAGAAGAATTAGAAAACACTCCTCAAAGAAATCAGAGACAACACAAACAAATGGAAAAACATTCCATGCTCATGGATAGGAAGAAGCAATGTTGTTAAAACAACCATACTTCCTAAAGCAATCTACCAATTCAATGCTATTCCTGTCAAACTACCAATGACATTCTTCACAGAATCAGAAAAAAACTATTTTAAAATTTATATTAAACCAAAAAAGAGCCCAAATAGAGGCACTCTTAAGCAAAAAGAACAAAGCTGGAGACATCACATTACTTGATGTAAAAGTATACTACAAAGATACAGTAACCAAAACAGCATGGTACATTTATCATTTGTGATAAAAATAAATTAAAAATAATTATTTATGTTAACATAGAAAAAAATTCTAAAATAAATAAAATAAATCAATCAAAATGTTAACAGTAGTTATCTTCAGAGTGTGGACATATTGGTATTGTTTTTTGTATTTTATGAGTTGTCTACAATGATACATATTTTTTGTACTAATAAATACATTTCTTCAAATACAACAGGGACCAAGAAAGGGTCAAGGATGAAACTATAGCTTTAAAAGTGCGCAGAAATTTGAGAAATTAATCTTTTAGCAAAATGATCACTTAACAGAAGATTTTGGCAAACCTACAATATTTGCAAGATGACTCTGTGAAGTCTGTGAGGAACAAGCCAATTGCTTCTGAGGAAAAAGCTTTCTTGCATATGCTCATAGGTTACAAGACTTCAGATATGTAGACCATTGCAATGCAATGTCCCTGGAAGCATGTCTACAAGCCAGCACCAAGAATGTGCTGTTAAGGATAGTGATATGCTCATGGCATGCCATGAAGGTACTTTCTACAGAGTAATCTGCCCACCCATGTATAGGTTATGAGACTTACTTAACATAGATTGGCCAAAAGTTTTCATGTAGATGGATTTGAGGTTTTAGCAACATTTTCTGGATTTTGGAAATGCATTAATTAACCCCCCAAAATCTGACCAAAGGTCCGTGGAGAGACAACACTAACAAAGAAAACACCGAGCCCCAACATAATGGGTCTAGGAAATTAAACAACTAAGCAATGAACCAGACTGATTCTGATTTTTATACACTCCTGATAAAAGCACTTCTCTCAAATATATTTTTATTTTAGAAAAGCTAAAACAGAAGCCATGGCTTTATATGTCTTAATCATCCTTTTACATCAGGCATTAATTAAGACCTGCAAGGCTTTTTGTCCCTTTGGGGAATAAAGAGGTATCATAAACAGGAAGAAAAGCCTCTCAGTGGAGACTCATGCAGACGTACCTCTCACTGCCAATAGTCCAGGGTGATTCAAACCAAAAATAGTTGATTAAGGCAGACATTCTAGGACAGGAAACCCATAACCGAAACACTAATCAGAACACAAATTGCATCTCTAATGAGGCATTGATTTTTAATCAGCCAATGTGTTGAATGTAAAGATGCGCTGGGTGGTTCTATCAATTGAAACCCTGGGTTAGGGCAATTTGTGATTAGTGCAGAGAAGGCAGAAGGACAGAGAAATAACTAGGCGATATGTAGAATTTTAAAAAATGAAATTTGAGTATACAGCCATTATGGGAAAGAGTATGAAGTTTCCTCAAAAAATTAAAAGCAGAACAACTGTAAGATCCAGCAATCCCATTACTGGGTATACACACAAAGGCAATGAAATTAGTGTGTCAAAGAGATATCTGCCTGCTCATGTTTATTGTAGCGCTATTCACAAGAGTCAAGATATGGAATTAACCTAAGTGTCCAACAACAGAGGAATGGATAAAGAAAATGTGGTAAATATATGCAATAGAATACTATTTGGCTATAAAAAATAATAAAATTCTGTCATTTTTGACAATGTGGATGAGTCTTGAGGTTATTACATGAAGTGAAATAAGCAGACACAGAAAGACAGACACAACATTTTCTCATTCATATGTAGGAGCTAAAAAACTGATTTAATGAAAGTAGTGACTAGAATAGTGATTACCAAAGACTGGGGAGGGTAGGGGACATTAGGAGATAAAGAGAGGACGGTCAGTGTTACAATTAGAAAAAAAGCTTAAGTTGTGAGGTCCTATTGTACAGTAGAGTGACTGTAGTAATTAAAAAGATATTGCATATGTGAAAATAGCTAGAAGAGAGAATTTTGAATGTTCCTATCACAAAGAAATGGTAAATGTTTGAGGTGATGGATATGCTAATTACCCTGATTTGATCATTACACAATGCACACCCGCATCAAAACATCACACTGTACCCCATAAATATGTACAATTATTATGTGTCAATAAAAAATAAATAAATTTAAAAATAAAAGACAGTAAAAAGATGGAAAGACATGATGCCAAGCAAACCAACATTTATTTTTGGTGATTACATTTAAATTTATTAAGTGGGTCATTTCACTGAAGCTTAGTTAAAATTGGTCATTTCTGAGATTCAAAACAAGCTTTCGGAGGAATCTGTGAGGAGATGATTGAATAGCTTTTCCCTAATTAGGAAGGCATATCACAGCTAATCACCAAATAGATGACTTCAAAGACTGCTTAGACAGTAAAGAAAGCTCTGGAGTTCACTCACAACTCTGATGGCATGTTGAGAACAGTACATTTCTGATACTTTGCTGCAGTACCTTCTTAGAGTCGGCAAAGTGCATAAATTCTTCTGCAGGAGTCTCTGCCTCAAAGCTCGTTCAAAATCCCTTTTAATAGAACTGCCAGTCACTGCAGAGCCTATAGTGCTTATTTCTTAAGAAATCATCATCCATAAATTTCTAATATTTACAGCCTGAACAAGAAATAAATATAGCTTTTGTTCAGTAGCATTCGTGAGTAAGCAGTGGTATTTCCCTTAGTGTGTGCAGAATTAAATGCTTTAGGAAAGATTTATCATTGCAAAAGGATAATTTGAAGGACTGCATTGAAAAAAAATCAGGCCAGTTAGGATTAGAAAACTGTTTAATAATGAGCACTGACACTGGCTTGAAGAAGGATAATTAGAATCTTTAATGTGTGGAGTGCCTTTTGAAAACATTTCTGGTGGTTAATACCACCATCTTAACATCCAGAGAAGGGCCACTGAGCTGACAGATGATAACCAACAATCTTATCCGAGGTCATAAGGAAAATCGAAGGACAGACTTTAGTTCTCCTCATATATTCTCTCATTAGATTTACTACTATTCTGCAATATCGTTAGGGGGTATAATTTTCCCCGTAAGTCATGATCTAAGATGGAGACTGCTGATTTCGAAATATCCGTGGACTTCTGAAATCACAGCTGAAAACCAGTACTTCCTACCTCCTCCCTCTGGGCATTCAAGAATGAGAGTCGGTTTTAAGGAGGAAGGCTTGCTGATCCACACCTAGCCTTGGTGATCCACCCTACACTGCTGATCCACCCTACATTGCCTTGGTGAGGACTGAACAAAGATGCCCTTTCATGACCACAGGGCTTGGAACAAATACTGAAATACTACTTGGAACAAATACTGAAATCCAAAATATCTTCATGTGCTCGGCATTACCTCTATGTAAAAATGCAATTGTCACTTAAAACTCATAATCATAATTAATATACAGCTGCGAGCCAATGTTTTTGGTAGAAATTAAGCTATATTTTTATGGCAAGGAAATGAGATTAAAGAATAACTTGCCCGTTTGCTTAGAAAACACAATAAAAGGCCAGCCACGGTGGCTCATGCCTGTAATCCCAGCACTTTGGGAGGCTGAGGCCGGTGGATCACCTGAGTCCAGGAGTTCAAGACCAGTGCAGTCAACATAGTGAAACCCCGTCTCCACTAAAAACACAAAAATTAGCGCCTGTAATCCCAGCTACTCGGGAGGCTGAGGCAGGAGAATCACTTGAACCTGGGGGCAGGAAATTCGTACCACTGCACTCCAGCCTGGGCGACAGAGTGAAACTCCATCTCAAAAAAAAAAAAAAAAAAAGAGAAAACGCAATAAAAAAACATGGACATTGCCATGCTATAAGGACTTTTCAGGACCACAATATCAAAAACCTTCCCCTACTAGTTGTCAGCCTTTCTGTGTCCAACCGCTCTTGCTGATCCCATTTTCCATGCCAGCTATTGCTTCTTTTCACTCCCCACCTTTATAGCAGATCTCCTTGAAAGAGTTGCCTGTCCTTGTTGCTTCCATTTCTTCTCTCAGTCACTCTTGAACCCACTGGAATCAGGCTCCCTCCCTACAATTCCACCAAAGTAGCTGTTCCCAAAGTCCTCCATTCACCCAACGCAAGGGTCAATTCTCAGGCCCATCTGACAATCCATGTCACCCTTTCTTCTTTCTCCTCCTAACTCCTGGCCTGCTCCTTCTAAATTCTTCCCAGCAGGCACTCCTTATATCTCAGGTATCTAGATTAGGGCTGCACGCTCACATCCCTGTTTTGTTCTTTGATCCATAGGTAGTGGCAACAACATATTTGAAGGATTTAGACATTTGGAGGCAAGACTTCTGGCATAATCTATTTAACATTTAATATTTTCCCAATCATGTTATCTCCATAAATCTTGCAGTTATATGAATACATAGTTCCATCCACCAGTGAACACAACAGCTGTATCCCTCACTTCTTCCATATACAGTGTCACAAATAGCAGTTTATGATTTTATTTCCTTCAACTAGGAAGCCCTCAACTCTACCAGGCTGTAGATGCCTGACATTTAATTAGTCACCTAATTATGGCTTTTTGCTGACCTTAGCCTATGTTTTCATTTACGAGAGAAAAAAAAAAATCAAATTGATTGGGTTACAATGAAAAAGAAATACAACTCCAGTTATTAGCCCTAGCCTCTTTAGGGAAGAAATCAGAGATTTTAATTTTTCTCTAAAACTAAAGGGATATAACAAACTACTGTAATTATTTCAGAGGATACATTTAGTATTTAAGTCAGAAAGAAATAGTTGCAACCAACCTAGAGAAGTGGTCTCCTCAGCTGGTGCTGGTTCATGGTTCATCATATTAATATGCTTTTAACAACAGAATGGGAGTTGAGGAAGCAGTCCACAAGAAAAGTCAGTGTGAGCAGGTCATGGAACATAACATTGTCGCCAACAGAGAATTACTTTTCCTTTTCTACCACTATATTTTAATTTCCCATTATACCTTTCAGTATCTTTCATTCCTATCCTTTCCTAATCATGTAAAGTTTCTTTTTCCTCCTTTTCACTTAGGGCCTGTTATAAAGGATAATACCTCCAAAAGTGGTGCTCAGAAAAAGAAAACCTATTGACGGCTTTCATTGTGAGTTTTTATTATTTTCTGATCTTTTTGTTGTTTCTTGTTAAAAGTAGGGTTGTCTTGTGATGAGCGAGAAAAAGAATAAGGTGACTCAACAAAAAAAGTTTTTTAAAACACTGTAAATAGAATTGGGGGTAAAGTATAAAGCTTCTGCACTTTTAAAAACCTTACACTCAGTGTTGAGTACAAAAGGCAGTGCTCCCTGCTAATCTCCTGAGAACTAACCCTTTAAAATGGTCTCCAGCAGCTCCCAGCTGCTTTAGTTGGTGCCTTTCCAAGTAAGTCCGAGAAATATAGAAATGGGTCTGGAACATTTGCTTGTAATCAAAATGTGAACACATATCTAGAATCAATCATGTCTTAAACACCTTACACTGGCTTAAAAATCCATGTATCTGGGGAAGACATTTACTATAGAATAAAACCATTCATAGAAGAGATTCTTCTTCTAATAGTTTGCAAAACAAGCCTTTTAATTGCAAAATAACATTATTTAAATCAACTGATCAGAAAGCATTTTTGAAGCAGATATTTGGGACAAATTTTTAAATAGTTTTTATTTTTAATGGTAGTCACTACTTCAGGCTGGTTGAAAGAGAGTTAGCAGGTGGCCTTCTCTTGCAATATCTGTAATGAATGAAGATAAATAATTTAATAGTTTTATTTACCTTCTGTGCTATTAAAATGTAAAATGTCATAACACCTTACATAATTTGGAGTAAAAATTCCAACCTACTCTGAAGGAGTAGTACTTTTAAAAAAGTTTATATAATCTTAAATTGTTTATTACTATATGCATGGTAAGCTTGGATGAGGCAGAGCAAGTCTTGAATCTTTTTATATGTAAAATGGGGGTTATAAAATGATCTGCCTCCAAAGATTGTGAGACAAAATGACCAATAACACTAACAAAAACATCAAACACTTTGATTAGGGCTTGGCGTTCAAATAAGCTCTCAATACATTGTACTTGTTCCAATTATCAGCATTATTTAATTAAGAAATACTGTATGTAAAATTAGCAGAGTGTCTCTAAATGAAGTGCTGATAAAGAGGTATTAAACTAACAAAATATATGCAACATGTCTATTGCACTATTGTTTGATTTACTAGCAAAACTTATCTCATAGACAGGAAAACCACAGAATACTGTCTAGTTCCTTTCTAAATGCCTAAAAATTTGGTAGAGATGGAGCCTTGATTATCTTTTTCTGCAAAAACATTGATAAAATTTGTATACATCTACATATACATATATAAAATGATGTGCATTTTAATACTGTAAGTTTTTGTTGATTTTTCTTTTGCATTAGTGTGTTTACATTTCTAACTTAGGCAATAATTTTTTTTTTAATCCCCAAGGTAAGATCAGGGTTGCGAAAGAAATACTATTCTCTTTGGTAGAGCGGACCTTTGAAGTACACATTTGCTGACATGACTTAAAGACTGCGCTCCATCACATTCTTAACTAATGCACAAAAATCGCAGCCAGATTTTTTTTTTAAATCACACTAAAAAATGAAGATAATCCAAAGTGAACTGGTTTTCTCATCATTATAAAATACTTGGACATAATGGCGTTTTATACATAAAATTAAATCCTAACAAAAAGGAGCTAAAGACACTAATTACTTTCTAATACAAACCTGTAAACCGTTGGTATTGCTTCTTAAACAACATCATAACCGGCATTTTCCTGTAACAGCGTAACAATGTGTATGTAGTTCCAATTACAATGTATCATTGAGTAGAATGTACTTCTAAGTCCCAGAAGACTTCCTGATCTCTTTAAAATTCATGAGTATTTAACTGAAAAAGTTGGGGAACTTTAAACAAGATACACATACACAATTTAACTATATACTTGTGCACACTCAGTATATATTTATACATATATAGATCACATATATCTTTATCATATTTATAGATGCATATTTATTAGTAGGAATAAAAAAGTATATGGCACGTATTAGTAAAGTACTTGGCACCTATTAGTAAAGTATATGACACATATTTATTGGTAAAAATTTTTAAAAATATATGGCACAAATTTGTACAAAGGTGCTTCTCCTGTAGGCATTTTATTGATGTGTCATAGGAATACACTGGCATTAGATTCAGAGTGCGTGCTTCCCTATGAGGAGGGTGTTAAGACCCCAATCAAGCCTAAAAGCTCTATATCTCATTAAGCAACTACCTAGCTTCCCTGTTTGTCTTTCCATCCCCCAACTTTTCTTCTTAGCAAGAAAGAGCCTCCGCTTGGTTTCTTAAGTATCTTTGGCTTTTGGCTACTTATTCCACTTTTCTTCAAATCTCTTTCTACTTCAAATATTTTGTAAAGTAGCTTCTGGAAGAAGGTGGCTAAAAGGTCCTTTACCAGAGGATTTAAGATAATTTTGTAGGAAAAGGATAGTGGCAGGAGCCAGGGACTTCTTAGTGGAGCAAGGAATCTCATTTCCAGTGAATTTCTCTACTCAGAAAACAGAGGAAGAGAATCCTTACAGATCGACTTAAATCATCTAATTCTGTGGTTGGCCCCTGCCAAGGAGATAAGCAGATCTATCAGCAGGCCTGGGTGCTTGTTTGGTTGGTTATTTTTAATGTGCAGAGGTAAACACTAATTTAGGGCCAGGTAGAATTTCTGGTGGGGCATGGTTATAAACCACTGCCTCTTTTTCCTTCATTTATACCGTGTGTGTGTGTGTGTGTGTGTGTGTGTGTGCGCGCGCGCATGAGTGTGTTTACTGGAACACATCTAGTGCTGGCTCCATATCCCAATTTTGTCTTCTGCTTTGATCTTCTTAATCTTAATAACCTTCAGCCTTCCCTCCTGGCCCCTTGGATTTCATGGACTGTGAGCTTTCAGTGTTGCTGTTTACTTCTGTGTTTACCTTTTCACCCTTTGGTAAGATCATTTTGGTCCCTAGTCTCCTGCAGCCTACCCGCGACCAGACCAGATCCTGCTATGTTTTGGCTCTGTGTCCCCACCCAAATCTCATGCTGAATTTTAACTCCCAATGTTGGAAGCGGAGCCTGGTGGGAGGTGATTGGATCATGGAGGTGGTTTCTAGTGGTTGAGCACTATCCCCCTTGTGCCATCTTATGATAGAGTTCTCACAAGGTCTGGTTGTTTGAAAGTGTGCAGCACCTCCCCTTTCTCTCCCTCTCTCTCTCCCTCTCTCTCTTTCTCTCTGTCTCTCCTACCATCCAGGTGAAGACATGCCTGCTTCCCTTTTGCATTCTGCCACGATTGTAAGTTTCCTGAGGCTTTCCCAGAAGCAGAAGGCTGTATAGCCTTCAGAACCATGAGCCAATTAAACCTCTTTTTTCTTATAAATTACCCGCTCTCAGGTAGTTCTTTATATCACTGTGAGAACAGACCAATACAGACCTGAAGCCCAGTACTAAAGTTCGTAAAGCAGGAGATTCTGCTGCTTTATAAGAGCACTGAGAATCAGAGCTGATCAGAGCATCTTGTATAGCAATGATTTTTTTGAAACTCTGAGATACAGACTCTATATCTTTGAAAATCCTTTACTAAAGATCCTCCTCTGCTGCCATTGGTATTGGTGGTAGGCACCATATATTTTTAAACATTCTCAGCCTGAATGGGTTTCTGTAGCTTTCTTCTTCTCTCTGCAGAATGCTGTCTGGCATCTCAGGGTATTAATAATCTATCCAAGAAAAAATGTGACACAGGAGTGCCTGAAGCCAGACCCTTGATGACTCAGGACTGAGAAACAGCACCAGGTAGAGGCCAGACACCAGGACTTAGAGTTAGAACACTGGAGGTGAAGCCTAGTTGCACTGCATATGAGATACAGAATCTTAAGCAAGTCATTTAGCCTCTCCAGGGCTGTTTTCTTGTCAAAATAGAAAATAATTTTAAAAAATTACTTAAATGATTGGACCAGGACCATATCAGGTAAGACATGTGGACAGCTTTCTTCACTGTCAAAGGGCTAGTATATGGATGGTGTTCTTATCACCAGTGCTAGTGATGCTGTAGAGGCGAAGTTCAGAGACTATGAAGCTCTCAGCCTGCCAGGACCGAAAGAGGGAGAAATGGCAATGGAGACAGGCACTGGAAGCCAAAATGAGAGCTGCCCTTCCAAGCTTGGACGACAAAATAAAGCCACAGTATAGAGGGTTTGGGTTTCCAGGTCTTCTATTTTTTTTTAAGAGCAACTTCCCTGGCTCTTGCCTACCCTGTTAGTGATAGGTCTAGAACAAATACAGTGAAAAATAAGATGTGTAATCTGATCAGGAGAAATTACTAGTGGTGGGGGAGGTGGCGGTGGAACCCGTGGCCACATCTTCTTAATCAACTAAAGGCAGATGGAAACCGGCTGTGCCAGAAGTTCCAAGAAGCATCTTCCAAACCCAGGGTCATTCGGCCTGTGGGCCAACTCCAGTTCACCATCTGTTTTTGTGAATAAAGTTTTATTGGAACACAACCCTGCTTATTTATGCAGAACACAGAGTTGAGCAGTTGAGAAAGACGCAGTACAAGCCACAAAGCTTAAAATATTTACTCTAGCCTTCTTAAGAAAAAGTTTGAAGACGCCTGTTTTATACCTTTTAACAAGGAGAAATGTTAGAACAACATTTTGGCTGCCAGATCACATTAAATTAGAAGGTGGCATCACTGAAGAATAGGACTGGTGTATTCTTGGAAATATACTTGTTCTGCCGTCTTTTTTCAAAGTGAATAACCAAGGATCAGTGCAGAAAGAAATAGTTTCTTAGTCATGCATTTTAAGAAAGGGAGTAGGAAAAAAAATTCAAATCGAATTCTTTAAACCCAGGGGGCTGAAGAGGAAAAAATATGCTAACGGTATTTAGAAAATGTTGTCAGATGCCCACCCCTGTCACAGTTACTCTCTGTTAATCAGTAAGACAAAGATTCAGCAAAATGGGAACCTTCATGATTTTCACCTAAGCGACTTCAAGCAAAGGTGTTATTACTCTAAAGCAGGGAGTGATACAAGCCAGTTGTCAGAAAGCAGATTGAAAGTGTATGCACATAGTAATGTAGTATATACTAGCATTGACCTATTTTTTACATTTCTGTGAAATCAAAGTTCAAAACCCACATGTAGTGGTAAGGAAAACACATTCCATTTCCCCAAGCTGCAGCACCTGCTGCAGTCTTACTGGGATGTGCAGGCAATCACTCCATCCAGCCAGGAGCTCACAGCAAATGGAGGCTCTTTCTCCCGAGGAAGGCCAGCAGTTGATCAAGGCCAAGCAGGGAGACATGAGAATGGCTAACCTGACAGTCAAGGCTTGGTTAGTCTGTGGAGGAAAGAAATCATTCTTGATATACCGAGAAGTGAGTCACTGACAAATGTCCAGAGCCTTACACCTGCACAAAGTAGCTTTCTTACTTTTCTTTATATTTTAGCAATTAACATACCACGAGATAAAAAAACTACTGGGTATTTCCTCCCCTCCCTGTAACTGACCAGAGATGTACAACCCAGTGTACACTGCTTTGGAAAGCAAAGCGATAGATCAATGAGAAAATAAGCCTTAATTCACCTCACCCACACCTCCTATACACATCGTCCCTTGAAAGCCTGTTTACCGATTACCTGTCTTCAACACCCTTCACAGACTTGGAGAATTCAAAACAGGGACACCAGAACAGGAAACATAAATCACTGGAAACGCTAATACAAAATATTAAAACAATAAAATATGAGTGACTTATTTTTCCTTCTCGTTATTCCCAATACAATTTAATTCTGTTTCTATAAAGGGCTGCGGAAGGAAACGGTGAAGATAAATAAAATGACTTCAGGAAAAGAAAACTTTGCTCACGTGTTTGCAAAATACTGGAGCCCCAAAAGTAGTCTCTGGGGGCCAATACATCATTGTCCTTGAGGCCTCTGGAAGGTCAAGACTGGAGGCTACTTAGAAACTGGTAACTCAAAGATCTCGTTGGGACAATTTCCGCCAAAAACAGCAGTGACAGACAAATATGTGTTATGAAAATACTACTTTGCTTTTTTTCAGGTTTATGCAGCCTTGGTGATTTCAAAAGAAATGTTTTGTGTATAAAACAACATAATAAAAGAGAATCCTGCTACTTGACAGGGATGGAAAGACTTTTTCACGCCCGTAAACATTTGATACCCACATCTGTTAGAGATAAAATGAGAGTATGACTTCCCTTTTGGATGAAGATATTCAGGGTTCTGAGAGCCCATATAACATGCTTAATGGAGACAGCAAAAAATGCTGTAGATAAAGTTTCCCTGATTAAATTAGTACTCTATTGGAATTTAAAATTTTATGGACTGCCTCAGGTACTTTATATATGGCTTTGGGAGTGTGTTTATATTTTAATTCTAGTGTATAGCTTGCTATTGTCATTTTAGGAAGTCAAAGAGCCTGTTAGATTTGTAGTTTTTTGAGAACCTCGAGATTATTCTTTACGATGGCAGTACTAGTTCACAATCCCAACAGTGTATAAGGGTTCACATTTTTCTGCATCCTCACCTGCAATTGTTAGTTTTTTGTCTTTTTGATAATAGCCATTATAAACGTGGTGAAATGATATCTCATTGTGGTTTTGAGTTGCATTTCCTTGGTGATTAGCGATGTTGAACATTTTAAACATATTTCTTGGCCATCTGTATGTCTTCTTTTGAGAAGTGTCTGTACAGATCATTTGCCCGTTTTTAAATCAGAGTGTGTGGAAGCTAAAAAAGTTGACGTTATAGAAGTAGAGAGTAGAACAGTGGTTACTATAGGCTGGGAATGGTAGTAGGCTTGGAGGGTTAGTGAGAGGCTTGTTAAAGAATAAAAAATTACAGCCTGATAGGAGGAGTAAGTTCTAGTGTTCTATAGTATTATCGGGTGGCTACAGTAAACAATGATATATTTTCAAATAGCTAGAAGAGAGGATTTATGTTCTCTACACAAATATTTGAGGTGATAAATATGCTAATTATCCACATTCGATCTTTAATACATTGTATGTATTAAAACTCTCTACATACCTCATAAATATGTATAATATATTTTGTTTTTTTATTTTGGAGATGGGGTCTCCCTCTGTCACCCAGGCTGGAGTGCAGTGGTGCAATTATAGCTCACTGTGGCCTCCAACTTCTGGGCTCAAGCAATCTTCCCCCATCAGCCTCCCGAGTAGCCGGGACTACAGGGCCATGCCATCATGCCCAGCTAATTTATTTATTTTTATTTTTTGTAGATGCAGGGTCTCAGTATATTGCCCAGGCTGGTCTCAAACTCCTCGTCTCAAGCGATCCTCCCACCTCAGCCTCACAAAGTGCTGGGATTACAGGCAAGAGCCACCACGCCTGGCCTATGTGTACAATTATTATTTCAAATTTTTAAAAAAGTCTTCTATATTACAAAATATTTAAAAAGATTTCTCAGAGAAGCAATGCTATTCACTTATTAGATAGCGGGAGCCTAGAAAAGCCAGCCTGTTCCTCTCGTTCACCGCCATCTGGAGGGCCACCACAGCCCGACTTTGCAGTGCATCGCCACCTGGTGGTGTCTCCTCTGCATGCGGAAGCCAGCCTCCCTAAGTGCTTTTCCTATAGGTGGGGATAAGATTCCTTGGTTCTTTGACATCAAAGAACCCTGCAATACCTATCCACTCCTCTCAGAGAAAAACTCCTGGGATTATTTAATGAATTTATTATTATTATTATTAGAGATAGGGTGTCACTCTGTTACCCAGGTTGGAGTGCGGTCATAGCTCACTGCAGCTTCAAACTCCCAGGCTCAAAAGATCCTGTCATCTCAGCCTCTTGACTTGCTCAGACTACAAGGATGTGCTACCACGCCCAGGTAGTTTATTTATCTATTTTATCTGTAGAGATGAGGTCTTGCTATTGTGCCCAGGCTGGTCTTGAACTCCTGGCCTTAAACAGTCCTCCTGCCTCAGCACCCAAAGTGCTGGGATCACAGGTGTGAGCCACACATGTTGGACTCAAGTCCGGTCTACCATGCCCAGCTAATTTATTTATTTTTTATTTACATAGATGGGTGTTGATATTGTGCCTAGGCTGGTCTTGAACTCCTGGCCTTAAGCAATCGTACTGCCTCAGCTCCCAAAGTGCTGAAATCACAGGTGTGAGCCACCATGTTGGGCTCAAGTCGAGGCATTATTGAACAGGATCTGGCTCCCTCTCTGGTGAGAGCTCCCACTCTCTTCTCTTCACTTGCTCTGGTTCTGCCTCCCTGACTTCCTTGCTGTTTCTCCAGCACGTCTGTGCTCTGTCCCCACTTCCTAGGATACTCTTTCCCCTACCTGCGTGGCTAATTCCCTCACATCCTTCAGTTGCCTCACATGTCACCTTCTCAGCCAAGACCTCCCTGACCTCCCTATCCCCAGGCTCCTGGTCCTCCTTATCCAAATTTTTCTTCTTCCACAGTCCTTATTTTCCTACAAATTATACAATTTGCATTTTATTAAGGGTATTATTTTTGCCTGTGTTTCCTACCAGGATCTAAGCTTCACAAGGCCAGGGGAACTGGGTCTTGAATAGGCCATGACATATAGTAGCCTCAATACATATTTTGATGAATAAATAATACATTAATTAATAAATGTCTGAGTAAAATAACTATTTCAAATCTCTAATACTGTTACAATGCCTCTTCTGGCAGAACTGCAAAGCTCCTCATTCTCATCTCAGGACCATTGAATTTTCTGCTTCCTCTGCTTGAAACACTTTTCCCCCGGAACTTCGTGACACTGCTCCCCTCTCCACATTCACATCTGAGTTCAAGCATCACCGCCTTTAAGAGAAGAACTCGGTGACTGCCCACACCATGCAGCCTTTGCTCTTCACCCTCTCTTCTCTATGGCATTTGCCTTCTCATCTTCCTTATCACACTAATAAATATCTAAAGGGATTTTTTTTTAAGTTTTGTAAATATTTGTTGTTGTTGTTGTTGTTGAGACAGAGTCTCGCTCTGTTGCCCAGGCTGGAGTGTAGTGGCGTAATCTCTGCTCACTGCAAACTCTCTGCCTCCCGGGTTCAAGTGATTCTCCTGCCTCAGCCTCCCAAACAGCTGGGATTACAGGCACCTGCCACCACGCTCAGCTAATTTTTGTAGAGACGGGGTTTCACCATGTTGGCCAGACTGGTCTCGAACTCCTGACCTCAAGTAATCCGCCCGACTCGGCCTCCCAAAGTGCTGGAATTACAGGCCTTAGCCACCATGCCCGGCCTTGCAAACATGTTTTGATATCTTTCCCTTTCCACTAGAATATGAACGTGGGGGCATGGACAGTCTTATTAATCACCATATTCCCAGTGCCCAGCAAGTGCCTGGTATACTATAGAGGCATAATAATTATTTGTTTTTTGTTTTTTTTTTTTTGAGACGGAGTCTCGCTCTGTCGCCCAGGCTGGAGTGCAGTGGCCGGATCTCAGCTCACTGCAAGCTCTGCCTCCTGGGTTTGCGCCATTCTCCTGCCTCAGCCTCCCGAGTAGCTGGGACTACAGGCGTCCGCCACCTCGCCCGGCTATTTTTTTGTATTTTTTAGTAGAGACGGGGTTTCACTGTGTTAGCCAGGATGGTCTCGATCTCCTGACCTCGTGATCCGCCCGTCTTGGCCTCCCAAAGTGCTGGGATTACAGGCTTGAGCCACCGCGCCCGGCCAATTATTTGTTATTTTGTTGACTAACTGAATACTGAATGATTAACAGTCACCTGGTACAAGTTATCAGGACTTTAGTTACATATCTCCCCTGAGCATACTTTCATGGCAAAATGGTGATGAGCTAATTGATCTCTGGGGAAGACTTTGAGAACGACTACTTAAATTCCTCATACTCATTTCCTTCACCCAGGATCAGGTGAGTGTATGGTACCAGTGATGTTTTAATGTAATTTACTATGCATGACTATATGTATGTATGTATGTATATACATAAAATGAATATGTTACTGTGTAATTTACTATCTATGACTCTTAGGGCAATAGAAGAACCGTGACTTTTTATCTGGAGGTTTGATAACCTTTGTAAATCCGGCTATAAATAAATATTTATTCAGAAAGCCATTCAAGTTAGTCCCATTGATAGCAGCCCTTGGTTTGCCAATTTGGACTTGTAACATCAGGGCCCATGAATCACATCCTGGGCCACTTGTGAAAATCTTCCTGTGATGTCAGTTTCAGAAACTCTGAATTACCATGAATATCATAAATATAAATCTTAGACCCACCTCCTTCTCAATACAGAATGAAATGTTGAATTATGATGGTGATAAAGAAGCTTTTGGTTGACATGAAGGACTGGATTGTTAAACTGGATAAATTTTCATCCCCTATTAGTGTGCTATTTTATGTGTCAGTAATAGAAAGTTATGTGAGTTTTTTGGGACTCAGTTTCCTCATCTGTAATACAAAGCATTGGAATTCATGATGTGTAAAATTCCCTATGAGAGAATCAGAACCAATGAAATTAATCTCTTTTTATTTTATGTTCCTTCATTTTTCATAGGCTTAATTTCACAATCTAGAGACTTTGTGTCTGTTTACTTGAAAATTATCCTATAGAGTCATTGAATTTTTGAGAGTGTGAATTATTTTACATCACTTCTCACAGTGCGTAACCAAGAAGCACTCAACGGACCTTAGTCCCTCACCCCACCGCTTTCCAGGTATAAGAATCTTATGTGCCTTCTGCTTCAACCCTTTCACTTTACAAATGGAGTGATGGAGACTAACAGAAGATAAGAGACTTGCCAAGGGTCACCCAGCTAGTAAGAGGCAGAACTTAAAGGAGAGGTCATGTATTCTGATTGTATGTGGGTTCTAGCAACTCCAGCCGGCTACCTTTATTCTGTCCTTTGCAGTTACTAAAGCTGAGTAAACAAGATAAGTATCCTTATTTCCTCTGAGCTCAAACATTTCTAAATGAAACAAAAAATGCTTTCTGTGGTGCTAACATTTATAAGGCAGGCATGTAACAACATCCTATTTAGAACCAAGACTGATTTTGACTGGCAGATATAAAATATTTGCAAAATATCTTTATGTTTTTAAAATGACTAGGATAATTTGGCAGAATGATCTGATGTGTTTGTAAAAGAAAAAAAAAGTACAACCTACATTAACGAGTTTGGGATAATTAAGAAACCATATTCATTTAAGGAAAAGTTAGTTTGGTATAGAATTTCAAAAATTACTATAGCATATCTATACTTATTTATAAATTGAAGCAGCTACATCCTGTAAGAAAAAAAAAAAAGGAAGGGAAACATTTTTCTCTGAATTGGTCTTCATTGATATTTCCAAATTACATGTTGTGAAATATGCTTTGGGGCTGGCGCCATGGCTCATGCCTGTAATCCCAACACTTTGGGATGCCGAGACTTGAGGCTAGGAGTTCAAGACCAGCCTGGCCAACATGGTGAAACCCCGTCTCTACTAAAAATACAAAAACTAGCCAGGCGTGGTGGCAGGTGCCTATAATCCCAGCTACTGGGGAGGCTGAGGCAGGAGAATTGCTTGAACCCAGGAGGCCAAGGTTGCAGTGAGCTGAGATCACACCATTGCACTCCAGCCTGGGTGACAGAGTGAGACTCTGTCTTAAAAAAAAAAAAATGCTTTGGGGCACAATAAAAAAAAAGTAATTATTCTACCTTAAAATATAGTAGGATGATAATTAAACTGGTGATCCTCAACTTTTGCTTCACTCTGGAGTCACCCATGGGGCTTTTAAGAATAAAAATACCAATACCTGGATCCTCTCTCAAAGACTCTGATTTAATTGGTCTGACATGTGACCTGAGCATGATGTTTTTCTATTAATTTGATCATGTTAATTTACCTGGTATTGAGACCTACTAAAATTTTATTTTTTTATGAGGAATTGTGTTATATATCATAAGGAACTGTAAATAAAATACATCAATTTATATTTATAAACTGAAAGGTATTTCGAATTTCCTATAATATTTTGAGAGGAGAAAACCTGGGGATGTAATAATAGAAATTAATGAATGACCATGAGAATTAACAGCAGAGTAATCAAGTAGTATACATTTATTAAGCAACTACTCCAGAAAGGGAACTATATTTCACCTCTATGGGTGACTGGAGCACCTTCTATCCAAAAGGGCCTATAATCAAGGCTGGGAGAGGTAAAACATACATGTATGTATAAAGATAATGGGCAGTACTAATGAGCAATAAAGAAATACTTGAGTGATTCGTGACTTCAAATATTTATACCTTGCCATTTCTAGTGATTGAACACAGCCATGATTCTCTTCACTACTTTTCTTTTCCATCTACTTTCAATTCCTATTCTACTTTATGTCTATTTTATGGCCAATCTCTAGCATCTTGCTACTCAAAGGTGTTCCATGGACCAGCAGCCTCAGCATCACCTGGGAGCTTGTTAGAAAGGCAGCTTCTCAACCCCACCTTATACCCAGAGAATCTCAATCTGCATTTAACTAGGTCCCTACATGATTAATATAAATATTTAAGTTTGAGTAGTACTGCTCTGGTAGACACTGATCTCTTAACATCTATCAAATACACCATATTAATATTACTCATAATACATTATGTACTACAATACAGCTCAATCTCTGACGGAGGGTTTTGTTTTCAATGCCTTACGCAGGTTTTTGTAGTAGTAGTGGAGGATTTCCTCAAACAGGAAAAACTGAGTTCTTTAGAATGTTTTATTTGTGAATAGGAATTATTTCCTATCTGTGAGTAACTGCTAAAATGTGTGATATTGATAATGAGACCACAGGAGAACAATGGAAGATGCAATTTCTTTAGGCTAAAGGATTCAGAGAAGGTGTCATGGGGAAGATGGGACAGAAATGAGCATTAAGAGGTGGTTAGATTTAGGAAATTAAAAAAATAAATAAATAAACATTTCAAATAGAAAAAAAAATAGCAAGGGCAAAAGCCCTGACTAGAGTAGGAGGGGTTAGGATGGTGTGGCTCCAAGATGGCGCCAGTCATTCTCACCCCCTTGTATTCATGCTCCTGTGTCATTACCACATTAATTAAGACTGATCTGTGTCAAAAATACAATATTGCTGAAATAACAGAGTGTGATTTCTGGGGCTATATCTTAAAAGACACTATAAAGTAAATTTTAAAAATTTAGAAAATAAGACATTGTGGCTTATGTTTTGTTTTCTCACCTCACTTGCTCTGTGAGGAGCAGCCTCCACGGCATGAGGTGAGGTCTAAAGCAATACCAGCACCAATTTGCCAGCTCGACAGTGAACTGAGGATCCCGTAGACCCACTTGAGCCTTCAGATGGATAATCCAGATCAGCATTGTAAGTGCAACTTCATGAAACACCCTAAAACAAGAACTACCAAAATAAGCCACTACCCAAACTCTGTCCCACGGAAACTACAAGATTTAAAAAGCAAAATCTATTATTGTGTTAAGAACACACTTTAGAGATAATCTGTTATTAGTCATCAGTAACTCATATTAGTAGCAAATAATCAATACAGTTTATTTGGAAGATGGTGAGTAAATCAGTGTGGCTTTAATGGAGAGTTTATAGACTGGGGGTTGTAAGTTAAGATACCTCCAGGGTTCTGGTAGAATTACATGAGCGAAGTGACTCCTTCCTGAGTCAGAGAGAAAATAGGGAGTGGCAGAGGCTGTGTCAACGTGGTAAACACAGGCCTTGCCACTCCTGCTAGTGAAGCCCATTGCTATCGCCATTCTGGGCAGGTCCATGCAGAGCTGAGAACGTGGGAAATCTCAGCTAGAAGATATAGCAGTGGTCATGGTTTGGTGTCACAATGTGGAATAATTAGAACAACAGACCCTTATTCTGTCAAGAAGGGTATCTCCTAGGTTTTCCTGTAGAATTCTAACAGCTTGAGGTCTTACATTTAAATCTGTAATCAAGCTTGCGTTAATTTTTGTATTTGGTGAAAGGCAGAAGTCCAGTTTTATGCTCTGCATGTAGCTAGCCAGCTGTCCCAGCACCGTTTATTGAATAGAGTGTCCTTTCTCCATTGCTAATTTTTGTGAACTTTGTCAAAGATCAGATAATTAATTGCAGGTGTGTGGCTTTATTTCTGGGTTCTCTATTCTGTTCCATTAGTCTATGTGTCTCTTTTGTACCAATACTATGATGCTTAGGTTACTGTGGCCTTATAGTATAGTTCGAAGTTGGATAACATAAAGCCTCTGGCTTTGTTCTTTTGCTTAGGATTGCTTTGTCTATTTTGAATCCTTTTTTGTTTTTTGGTTCCGTATGAATTTTAGAATAGTTTTTTCTAATTCTGTGAAAAGTAACGTTGATTTTCCTTGGCAAAGAATTTATGGCTAAGTCCCCAAAAGTGATAGCAACAATAAAAACTGACAAGTGGGATCTAATTAAACTAAAAAGCCTCTTGACAGTAAAAGAAACTATCAACAGAGTAAACAGATAACCTACAGAATGGGAAAAAATATTCACAAACTATGTATCCAACAAAGGTCTAATATCCAGAATTTATAAGAACTTAAACAACTCAACAACAACAACAAAAATAATCCCTTAAAAATGGGCAAAGGATATGAACAGACTCTTCTCAAAAGAAGACATACAAGTGCCCAAGAAACATACGAAAAAATACTAATCATCACTAAATGTCAGAGAAATGCTGATCAAGACCACAATGAAATATCATCTCACACAAGTCAGAATGGCCATTAACAAAACGTCAGAAAAAATAACAAATGCTGGCATGGTTGCAGAGTAAAGGGAATACTTATACACTGTTTGTGGGAATGTAAATTAGTTCAGCAACTGTGGAAAGCAGGTTGGAGATTTCTCAAAGAACTTAAACAGAACTACCATTTGACCCAGCAATCCCATTACTGGGTACATACCTAAAGGAAAATAAATCATTCTGCGGAAAAGATATATGCACTTGTATGTTCATCACACCACTGTTCACAATAGGAAAGACATGGAATCAACGTAGATGCCCATCAATGGTAGACTGGATAAAGGAAATGTGGTACATATACACTCTGGAATACTATGCAGCCATAAAAAAGAATAAAATCATGTCTTTTGCAGTACCATGGATGCAGCTGGAGGCCATTATCCTAAGCAAATTAATGTAGGAACAGGAAACCAAATACCACACGTTCTTACTTATAAGTGGGAGCTAAACATTGAGTACTCATGGATATAAAGATGTGAATAATAGACACTAGGGACTACTGGTTGGGGAGAAAGAGAGGGGGTATAGGCTGACAAATTACCTATTGGGTACTATTTACTACCTGGATGATGAGACCATCTGCACCCCAAACCTCAGCATCACCCAATATGCTCCAGTAACAAACCTGCATATGTACTCCCTGCATCTAAAATTAAAGTCAAAATTACTTTAAAAAAATCTTATTCTGGAGGCAATCATCAATTCATAACTATATTAAGGATATTTTCTCTGGAAATGTTACCTACAATACACTGAAAGGAGAAAGTACTGAGAGGAAAAGAATAGTTTAGAGATATTTTAATCATGCAGACTTGAAGACATTGGAACATGAGCTAGAGAAATATGAATGAAGATGTTATCCTTAAAAGAAGTAAATATATAATAATAAGGTTATGAATAATTGAAAGTAGAATACCTCATTTAAGATGTTCTCCTATACTTTTTCTTTAAATCTCACTAAATTTTTAGTGCCCTGTTAAAATGTAAGCTCCATCAGGACATCAGCTCCATACTTGTGTACATGACTTATTGTGTACAAAACCTAGAATGCAAATTTTTGTGTAGAAAATCATGGATAATATTGTAGGCTTCCAGGCCATAGTCTCTGTCACAACTACTAAACTCTGCCATTGTGGCACAAAAGCTGCTATGGACAATACATAAATAAATGTGATGTGCTCCAATGAAACTTACAAAAAGAAGAATGGGCCAGATTTGGCTCAGGGGCTGTAGTTTGCCAATTCGTGGGCTGGACTAGTGGAGGTCAGCGGTTCTCAAAATTTGGTTCCCAGATCAGCAGAACCAACATGAGCATTGCCTGTTAAAAAGCTGAATGGGGCTCAGTGATCTGTATTTTAATAGGTCCTCCAGGTGGTGAATGCTGGTTTGAGAAACATTTGTGTAGGTACTCAATAACACTTACGTGATAGATGAATGAATTAATGATTTATATCTCCATACATGCTAACTTTTGTCTCTATTACAATCATATATAAGATAGTATTTGGGATCACAAAATTATATGTGTGGTTATTAAGTCTAGCTCTGGGTATTAATATTTCATGGTATCCCACAAAGCATGCCATGGCTTGCAGGCACTTTACCAGCTAACGGACTTTGAAAACCACTAATCTAATACAGCTGCCTTGTTTTTAAAGAAAACAAAATTGAAGCCTTCTACAGTTAATTAACTTGGCCAAGTTACATGTAAATGCTGAGAGAGTTAAGAAAAAACACGCATCTTTATGTAAATAAATATGCCTCACATATAATCTTACGTGTTTGGGCTTGCCAGAGAAACCAAACATTCGGGGGAAAAATAAGAGAAAGAAATAAAAGAAACGGTCAGACTGCTAAGCTCAGCAAATCTTGCAGCAAAGGCACTTCAGAGCCGAGTTGGGGCAGCGGCAGAGCGGGGATTCCATGCCCCAAGGGAACAGATGCCCCTGCGAAACCGTGGCCAGTGCCGCGTTGCCGTGGCCTTGCAGCCTGATGCCCCCTCACACTGGGGACTCTGGATCTCTTCCACCTCCTTTGGGTTGCTCTCTGAGAGAGCTCCTGGGATCATGTCAGACAGGAGGCAAGACTAGATTGCAGATCTAGACAGAGCAGACATGCGGAGGCTTGCACTGTGAATTTTAGCTCCAGAACTGCAAGAACAAACCAGCAATCCCGAGAGGACCCACAGACCCTCTGAAGGAAGCAGACTGCTCCTGCAGGACCTGAGAGACCCCCCAAATATTGAGTGCCCCAACTGTGGAACTGAGAAAGGGAGACCCTCCTCTCCCAAACACACACCCACACTGGAGAAGCTGAAGGTCTGTTTGCAGAAATTTCTGACTTTACCTGGAGCTGAGCCAAGTTAGTGAGTCGAGTGAAGGTAGAGGGGGATAGAGGAAGCAGCAGAAAGGCCCTGGGGGCTTGCTGGGTCCCCAGCCAGCCCATTCCTGCCTTGTACCACAAGGATCCATTGGAAGGATAGCCAGAGGAGCAGGGGATAAAACTCCATAGGGAGAAGGAATTCTCTAGCGAACTTTGTAACAATTTGAAGGGGCTGAGAAGCCTCCTGGCCAGAACTCAGGGGAGGGCACAAATACAGCGTGCAGATGTCACAGGCAGGGGAAGAACTAAAGCCCTTTCTTTCACAGCTGGGAGGTGGATGGCCTTGGGCAAGTTTTCAGGCCGGTCTTACCCTCCTCCTGGAAACAAACTCAGCTGTGACACAGTGGTGGTTCTCTGGTTTGCATGGGAGCTGGGTAAGGCCTGTGACTGTGACTGCTGCGTGAGGCCTGTGACTGCTGGCTTTCCCCTACTTCCCTGACAACCTGCATGACTTAGCAGAGGCGGCCATATTCTTCCTAGGTACACAATTCCAATCACCTGGGAATCTCACCTCCATCCCCTGCCGCAGCCACAGCAAGACTCATCCAAGCAGAGTCTGAGCTCAGACACGCCTAGCCCCACCCCCACCTGATAGTTCCTCCCTACCCAACCCGGTAGTGGAAGACAAAGGGCATGTAATCTTGGGAGTTCTAGGCCCCGATCCACCACTGGTCACTCTCCACAGTACTATAGCTGAGGCTTTCTGGAAAGTGCCCCCTCCTGGCAGGAGGCCAATGAGCACAAAAACGGAGCATTAAACCAGCAAAGCTAAGGACCCTCATGGATTCCACTGCACCCTCCTCCACCTCCACCAGAACAGGTGCTGGTATCCATGGTTGAGAGACCCATAGACAGTTCACATCACAGGACTCTGTGCAGACAACCCCCAGTACCAGCCTGGAGCCAGGTAGACTCCCTGGGTGGCTAGACCCAGAAGACAGAAAATTACTGCAGTTCAGCTCTCAGGAAGCCACACCCGTAGAAAAAGAGAGAGAGTACTACATCAAGGGAACACCCCATGGGATGAAAAAATATGAACAACAGCCTTCAGCCCTAGACCTTCCCTCTGACAGAGCCTACCCAAATGAGAAGGAACCAGAAAACCAACCCTGGTAATATGACAAAACAAGGCTCTACAACACCCCCCAGTAAATCACACTAGTTCACCAGCAATGGATCCAAACCAAGAAGAAATCCCTGATTTACCTGAAAAAGACTTCTAGAGGTTAATTAGTAAGCGAATCAGGGAGAGACCAGAGAAAGGTGAAGCCCGATGCAAAGAAATCCAAAAAACAGTACAAGAAGTGAAGGGAGAAATATTCAAGGAAATAGATAGCTTAAAGAAAAAACAATAAAAAATTCAGGAAGCTTTGGACGCACTTTTAGAAATGCAAAATGCTCTGGAAAGTCTCAGCAATAGAATTGAACAAGTAGAAGAAAGAAATCCAGAACTCGAAGACAAGGTCTTTGAATTAACCCAATCCACAACAAAGACAAAGAAAAAAGAGCAAGAAAATATTAACAAAGCCTCCAAGAGTCTGGGATTATGTTAAATGACCAAACCTAAGAATAATCAGTGTTCCTGAGGAAGAAGACCAATTCTAAAAGCTTGAAAAACATATTTGGGGGAATAATCAAAGAAAACTTCTCTGGCCTTGCTAGAGACCTAGACAGCCAAATACAAGAAGCACAAAGAACACCTGCGAAAATCATCACAAAAAGAGCTTCACCTAGGCACACTGTCATCAGGTTATCCAAAGTTAAGATGAAGGAAAGAATTTTAAGAGCTGTGAGACAGGAGCAACAAGTAACCTATAAAGGAAAATCTATCAGCGTAACAGCAGATTTCTCATAAGAAATCCTACAAGCTAGAAGGGATTGGGGCCATACCTTCAGCCTCTTTAAACAAAACAATTATCAGTCAAGAATTTTGTATCCAGGAAAACTAACCATCATATATGAAGGAAAGATACAGTCATTTTCAGACAAACAAATGCTGAGAGAATTTGCCATTATCAAGCCACCACTGTAAGAACTGCTAAAAGGAGTTCTAGATCTTGAAACAAATCCTGGAACCACACCAAAACAGAACTCTTTAAAGCATAAATCACACAGGACCTATAAAACAAAAATACAAGTTAAAACCAAAACCAAAAAACAAAACCAAAGTACATGGGCAACAAAGAGCATGATGAATGCAATGGTACCTCACATTTCAATACTAACATTGAATGTAAATGGCCTAAATGCTCCACTTAAAAGGTACAGAACCACAGAATGAGTAAGAACTCATCAACCAACCATCTGCTGCCTTCAAGAGACTCACCTAACACATAAAGAAGTAAAGGGGTGGAAACAGGTATTTCATGCAAATGGACACCAAAAGCAAGCAGGGGTAGCTATTCTTATATCAGACAAAACAAATTTTAAAGCACCAGTGGTTAAAAGAGACAAAGAGGGACTTTATATAATGGCAAAAGGCCTTATCTAACAGGAAAATATCACTATCCTAAACATATAAGCACCTAACATTGGAGCTCCCAAATTTATAAAATTATTACTAACAGACCTAAGAAATGAGATGGACAGCAACACAATAATAATAGGGGACTTCAATATTCCACTGACAGCACTAGACAGGTCATCAAGACAGAAAGTCAACAAAGATGCAATGGATTTAAACTGTACCTTGGAACAAATGGACTTAACAGACATATACAGAACATTTCATCCAACAACCACAGAATACACATTGTATTCACCAGTGCATGGAACTTTCTCCAAGATAGACCATTACATAGGCCATAAAAGGAGCCTCAATAAATTTAAGAAAATTGAAATTATAACAAATACTCTCTCAGACCACAGTGGAATAAAATTGGAACTCAAGGCTTCCAGGAACCTTCAAAACCATGCAAATACATGGAAATTAAATAATCTGTTCCTAAATGAGCATTGGGTCAAAAACAAAATCAATATGGAAATTAAAAAATTCTTCAAACTGAATGACAATAATGACACTACCTATCAAAACCTCTGGGATACAGCAAAGGGAGTGCTAAGAGGAAAGTTCATAGCCCTAAATGCCTTCATCAAAAAGTTTGAAAGAGCACAAACAGACAATCTAAGGTCGCACCTCAAGGAACTAGAGAAACTAGAACAAACCAAACCCAAACCCAGCAGATGAAAGGAAATAACCAAGATCAGAGCAGAACTAAATGAAATTGAAACAAAAAAGACAATACAAAAGATAAATAAAACAAAAGCTGGTTCTTTGAAAAGATAAATAAAATTGATAGATCATTAGCAAGATTAACCAATAAAAGAAGAGAGAAAATCCAAATAACCTAACTAAGAAATGAAACAAGAGATACTACAGCCTACACCACTGAAATAAAAAAAGATTATTCGAGGCTACTATGGACACCTTTATGCACATAAACTAGAAAACCTAGAAGAGATGGATAAATTCCTGGAAAAATACAACCCTCCTCGCTTAAAGCAGGAAGAATTAGATACCCTGAAAAGACCAAAAACAAGCAGCAAGATTGAAATGGTAAAAAATTACCAAAAAAAAAAAAAAAAAAAAAGGTCCAGGACTAGACAGATTCACAGCAGAATTCTATCAGACATTCAAAAAAGAATTGGTACCAATCCTTTTGACACACTTCCACAAGATAGAGAAAGAAGGAATCCTCCCTAATTCATTCTATGAAGCCAGCATCACCCTAATACCAAAACAAGGAAAGAGCATAACCAAAACAGAAAACTGCATACCGACATCCTTGATGAGCATAATGCTAAAATCCTTAACAAAATACTAGCTAACTGAATCCAACAGCATATGAAAAAGATAATCCACCTTGATCAAGTGGGTTTCATACCAGGAATGTAGGGAGGGTTTAACATACGCAAGTTGATAAATGTGATATTACGCAAGTTGATAAATGTGATAATGCCACATAAACAGAATTAAAAACAAAAAATCACATGATCATCTCTATATATGTAGAAAAAGCATTCCACAAAATCCAGCATCTCTTTATGATTAAAACTCTCAGCAAAATTGGCATACAAGGGACATACCTTCATGTAATAAAAGCCATCTATGACAAACCCACAACCAATGTAATACTGAATGGGAAAAAGTTGAAAGCATTCCCTCTGAGAACTGGAACAAGACAAGGATGCCCACTCTCACTACTCCTCTTCAACATAGTACTGGAAGTCCTGGAGGGAGCAATCAGAAAAGAGAAAGAAACAAGGGGCATCCAAATCGGTAAAGAGGAAGTCATACTGTCACTGTTTGCTGATGATAAGATTATTTACCTTGAAAACCCTAAGGACTCCTCCAGAAAGCTCCTAGAACTGATAAAAGAATTCATCAAAGTTTCCAGATACAAGATTAATGTACACAAATCAGTAGCTCTTCTATGCCCTAAAAGCAACCAAGCAGAGAATCAAATCAAGAACTCAACCCCTATTATAATAGCTGAAAAAAAAAAAAACTTAGGAATATGCCTAACAAAGGAGTCGAAAGACCTCTACAAGGAAAACTACAAAATACTGCTGAAAGAAATCAAAGACGGTCAGTCATGGTGGCTCATGCCTGTAATCCCAGCACTTTGAGAGGCTGAGGTGGGCAGATCATGAGGTCAGGAGTTCAAGACCTGCCTGACCAACATGGCGAAACCCCGTCTCTCCTAAAAATACAAAAATTAGCTGAGTGTGGTGGCACATGCCTGTAGTCCCAGCTACTCAGGAGGCTGAGGCAGGAGAATTGCTTGAACCCGGGAGGTGGAGGAGTTGCAGTGAGCCTGAGATTGCTCCACTGCACTCCAGCCTGGGTGACAAAGCAAGACTCTGTCTCAAAAAAAAAAAAAAAGAAAAAAGAAAAAGAAATCAAAGACGACACAAACAAATGGAAACACATCCCACACTCATGGATGGGTAGAATTAATATTGTGAAAATGACCATACTGCCAAAAGCAATGTACAACTTCAATGCAATCCCCATCAGAATACCACTGTTATTCTTCACAGAATTAGAAAAAAAAATTCTAAAATTCATATGGAAACAAAAAAGAGCCTGCATAGTCAAAGTAAGACTAAGCAAAAAAAACAAATCTGGAGGCATCACACTACCTGATTTCAAACCATATTATAAGGCCATAGTCACCAAAACAGCATGGTACCGGTATAAAAATAGGCACATAGACTAATGGAACAGAATAGAGAACCCAGAAATAAACCCGAATCGTTACAGACAACTGAACTTCAACAAAGCAAACAAAAACATAAAGTGGGGAAAGGACACCCTTTTCAACAAATGGTGCTGGGATAATTGGCTAGCCACATGTAAGAGAATGAAACTGGATCCTCATCTCTCACGTTATACAAAAATCAACTCAAGATGGATTAAGGACTTAAACCTAAGACCTGAAACTATAAAAATTCTAGAAGATAACATTGGAAAAACTCTTCTAGATATTGGCTTAGGCAAGGATTTCATGACCAAGAACCCAAAAGCAAATGCAATAAAAAAAAGGATAAATAACTGGGACCTAATTATACTAAAGAGCTTTTGCACAGCAAAAGGAACAGTCAGCAGAGTAAACAGACAATCTACAGAGTGGGAGCAAATCTTCACAATCTATACATCTGACAAAGGACTGATATCCAGAATCTACAATGAACTCAAACAAATCAGTAAGGAAAAAAAACAATCCCATCTAAAAGTGAGCTAAGGACATGAACAGACAATTCTCAAAAGAAGATATACAAATGGCCAACAAACATATGAAAAAATGCTCAGCATCACTAATGATCAGAGAAATGCAAATCAAAACCACAATGTCATACCACCTTACCCCTGCAAGAATGGCCATAATAATAAAATCAAAAACCAGTAGATGTTGGTGTAGATGCCGTGAACAGAGAACACTTCTACACTGCTGGTGGGAATGTAAACTAGTACAGCCACTGTGGAAAACAGTGTGGAGATTCCTTAAAGAACTAAAAGTAGAACTACCATTTGATCCAGAAATTCCACTACTGGGTATCTACCCAGAGGAAAAGAAGTCATTATTTGAAGAAGATACTTGCACATGCATGTTTATAGCAGCACAATTCACAATAGCAAAATCATGCAACCAACCAAAATGCCCAGCAATCAACAAGTGGCTAAAGAAACTGTGGTGTGTGTATATATACATATATATACACACACACACACACATATATATGTGTATATATACATATATATACACACACACACATATATATCCTGTGATATATATATATTCCTTTTTATGGCTGCATAGTATTCCATCATATATCATATATATGAGATGGAATACTATGCAGCCATAAAAAGGAATGAATTAACAGCATTTGCAGTGACTTAGATGAGATTGGAGACTACTATTCTAAGTGAAGTAACTCAGGAATGGAAAACCAAACATCGTATGTTCTCACTGATAGGTGGGAGCTAAGTTATGAGGATGCAAAGGCATAAGAATGATGCAATGGACTTTGGGGACTCGGGGGAAGAGAGGGAGGGGGGCGAGGGATTAAAAGACTACAAATATGGTACAGTGTATACTACTCGGGTGATATGTGCACCAAAATCTCAAAAATCACCACTACAGAAGTTATTCATGTAACCAAATACCACTGTACTTATAAAAATAACTTATAAAACTTATAATAACTTATAAAAATAATAATAATTTTTTAAAAAGGAAAGAAACAAGTGGCAACATGACCTTTAGGAAAGAAATCAGTGAGGATCAGTGATGTTGTGTTGTTTTTAACAACTGGGTCTCAGTTATATTTACTCAGTTTTCACCATTTATTGATGGCTTGGTGAAGCTGAAGTTTCCAGATTCTGCTTGGCTTCACAGGCCAAGTAGCCAGCAGTAAGTGTGAGAAAAGAGCGAGCTGGGAAAGTAGAGGAATGGAAATCTCTATCAGTTGCCAACCATCAAGTCTTGCCCTCAAGAATAGTTATAGAAGTGAACCACAGGAGGAATGAATCCACAGGTAGCAAACAGCAAGATACTCCTACATAACTAATAGGATACAAGACACTATCTCCTGGTGTGAAGCTCAGAGAGAAAAAGTGACTGGGCTCTATTTCACAGAGAAACCAATGAGTTCACGCATAATATTTGTTTAGCCCAAAAAACAGAAATTGTCATTATGCATTTCTGAAAATTGTCAGTTTGAATCAAAGAGAAGAGGATTTCCAGCTGCATTAGTCCATTTTCACACTGCTATAAATAAGTACCTCAGATTGGGTAATTTATGAAGAAAAGAGTTTTAATTGACTAACATTTCTGCAGCTTAACAGGAAGCATGACTGGAAGGCCTCAGGAAACTTACAATCATGGCGGAAGGCAAAGGGGAAGCAAGCACATCTTTAACATGGTGGAGCAGGGGAGTGAGATTGGAGTGGGAAGTGCCACAGTTTTAAACCACCAAATCTCATGAGAACTCATTCACTATCATGAGAACAGCATGTGGGAAACTGCTCTCATTATCCAATGACCTCCCACCAGGTTCCTCCCTAACACATGGCACTGCAATTCAAGATGAGATTTGAGTGGAGACACAAAGCAAAACCCTATCACCAGCTAATATATGCAATGACCTTTGGGTGGGTAAAATTAAGGGAAATGATAGGATCAAGTATGAAATGTAACGTCTGCTGAGTCATAAGTGAATCATATTACTATTACTTTTGTCATTAGGATTTGAGGTCCTGTACTTCTTTACCATCAACAGGAGCCAAGTGGGTCCCACTACCCTACCCCTGCCCTCGCCTTCTTTTCTCTGCCCTTCCAGGGCTCTGAAGATAAAGGAAAGCATTGCTTCCAGAAATATAACTGCACATTTGGGACCTCTGCTCTTGAATTTGCCTGGCAGCTGGGCTTACTTGGAGTGAGAAGCACAGTTGTTCACAGTTCTGCTGTCACCTGCTTGACTTTCCAATTTTCCCTCTCAACCCTGGAATAGGGTGAAGCAAGAGTTCAAAGCTATTGCTGAGATAGAAAAAATGGCCCCTGTGCTCAGTCGATGAAGTGACGGTGGGTGGATGCTTCAGAAAGAGGTATGCTGGCTCTTGGGAGGCCTAGCAGGGTTGTGTTCATCATCCCCCTGGTGAATTTACCCTGGTAAGTTTGATTTTGCCATGGGCCTGAGAGAAGTCTCAATCCATCAATCAGTAGACATTCATTGAGTGCCTACCGCATGCCAGGCACTGACATTACCTAAGTTCAGCAGGTGAATGTGTTCAATCAGGATGGCAGTTGCTTAACTTATAATGAGCAAAAGCTGTCACAGGAACTGGAATAATCAAAGTCCATCCGATCAGCATACTCACTCCGTGTGGCCAAACTACACAGGAAACCCAATTATAATTAGAGTGTCTCTATATGATCATATAATGAAAAGTATCTAAGAACCAAGGCCCGGTACTTGAAAACTATATGATCAGAATATTCTCTGCAGGTGAGTAGGTTTACAGGAGAAATTAAATCATGATTAGAAGGTGTTTAGTGAGAACAGATTCAGAAAAACAGCAGTTGGAGTCATTACATGCTCAATGACATAGGATAAAGTGGTCAGAAATTATCTCATAACTTAGCCAGTGGGATGAAAGAACCCCAAAAGCAGAGGCTCTCTCTAGGCTGGGCAGTGAACAAGAAGTACTGGGCAACACACATGTTTGCTTTTCAACTCTTCTCTTTCCAGCACTGTATGGCTCCATAGTGAGCACCAGGCACCATGCTAAGCACATTCCATGCATTATCTCATTTAATCCTTGTCTGTGTCTCTACTTAGAGAAGCCTTCCCCAACTTCTCATGAGCCACAGGACTGCTATATTTTCTCTTGTCACCATCTAATGTTCTAGTTATATTAATTTGTTGACTAGTCATTGATGGCTTCCTCCAAAGGATACAGGTCTCAGAGGGCAGCAGCTTTATTTTCTACATAGATGTAACCCAATGCCTAAAATGGTACCTGGCACATAGTAGGAGTTTATTATATAATATGTTTGATACATGAAAGAATAAATTAGTGGGTAGATAGTTGAGTAAACAGGTGGATGTATTAATTTACAAATAACCTGAGAGGTAGATAATAGCATCCGGTTCAGCAGATTGAAAAATCAAGGCTATGATGCTTATGTTACATCCAAGGTCAGGCAATTAAATGGAGAGCAAGAATATGACTCAATTCTTATTGAGTCTAGTTGCTCTTAATTGCTGCTCTATTTCTTTGGGAAGGTTGACATATCCAGGAAGTTTTCATCTAAAACTAGACCCCTTAGAACTCCGAAGTCAGAGCAATTTTCCCTCTGTCAGTCCTACTCACTACTTTTGTAACCTTGACCAGAGCAGTTGCTTAATCTTTTGGGGCCTGCATTCTCATATACCTAAAGTAGGAATAAAAATACCTGCTTTAAGACTTGCTCAGTCCATCAAATAAGAGATTATACACAACCTTCCCACTTCAAGGATGGCTGCAAGGACAAAAAAGAAAAATGACAATAAATATAAAGGTCCCTGCAGACTGTAATACTAGGATGAGTTATTACTACAAAGGCTCAGGGAAAAGAGGGGAGATGGAATCTTGGTTGGTCATGTCATCACGGTCTGTTTCAGATTTTGAGTTTTTAGAAGGCAAGACCACAGTTGTTTAATTTAGTGTATACAGAACATTCCACTTATTCAGGGAGGCATTATACTAGGGAAAGGGGTGGGTTCATGGTATTCAAAAATTCATACTCACAGTTATTATTAAAAAGAAAGGATTCTCTATGTGCTTTTATTCAGCCCATGGCTTTAAATATCATTCATGTGCCTATGTCTTCCAAATGTATTTTTTCCAGTCCAGTCTCGTTCCTCAACATTCAGATCCTTATGGTGGTGCCTTCATCCTATATCCAAATGCCAACTTGGTCTCTACTGTAGCCAGATTAGAGATATCCCATACCTGGCATAACTAAAATGGAACTTTAACTTGTTTGTTTCTCATCTTTATCTCAGTAAATCAAACTACCATAGTGCCTCCTTTTCTTAAATCAAATTCCTAAGAATCATCCTTGATTTTGCCCTTTCTTTTGTCTCTTGCCATCCCAGATTATCCTGCAAAAGCTGTCTATGCTACCTACAAATGTATCTGCCACATGCCATACTCATTGTCAATATCCTAGAGCACCATTCATCTTCCCTCACCTGTGGTGTTGCTGCAATTTCCTCCTTCCTGGCTGCCCTGACTATATCCATTCTCCCTGTCTCCAAAAGCATTCTGCACACAGCAGACACAGGTCTTTCACCGATGTAAGTCTGGTCACCTGCTCCTCTACCTAAAACCATTTGATGGTTTTTCATTGCACTCACAACTAGAGTTCCTGACCATGGCTTGCAGGCTAAGCTCAAGCTGATTCTCACAGCCTGATTGTGATGGTGCTGCCCTCAGTAATGGGGAATGGAGGGATTGTGCCTTTGGTTGGGATAGAACTGATTATCACAGAGGACAATACCTTTTGCTGGCCCCATGGACTGACTTCTGATGTGAACACTGTGAATCTCACAGGGCTTTCTCCACCATATCTTTTCATAATCGTCACCAAACATTAGAAAGTTCTCCTTTTGGAGAAAGTGTTTAGAGGAGGCAAGGTGTCCCCTGCTCCCAGATATACTCCCACCTGAGACGCTGGGGGTTTGTACCCTGCCTGCCTCTCCAATGTCCTTTCAGACCACTCCTCCCCCAGGGCTCACTCGCCTGCTGCCTCCCATGTAGTCTTTGAGTGTACAAGCTTATTCCAATCTTAGAAATTTTACTAGATGTTTTCTTTGCCTGAATGCTTTTCTCTGATTCTTCATAGGGCTAAATCCTTCTTCTTCAGATTGTACTTTAAATATAACCTTCTCCTTCAGATCTTTGCCCATCACCTTGTCTACATGAAGCTCCCCAGTTGTTCTCTATCACAATCACAATGCTGTTTTCTTCCCCCACATATCTTATGAAAATCTGTTATATTTTTAATTTATGTTTGTCCAGGTTTATTGTGTGACTCCATGCTCTAAAAGCTAAGGTCCAAGGAGCAGGGCCCAATCTATTTTTTTTTTTTTTTTTTTGAGATGGAATCTCACTCTTGTCACCCAGGCTGGAGTACAGTGGCAGTATCTTGGCTTACTGCAACCTCCACCTCCCAGGTTCAAGCAATTCTCTTGCCTCAGCCTCCTGAGTAGCTGGGACTATAGGTGTCCATCATCATGCCCTGCTAATTTTTGTATTTTTAGTAGAGACAGGGTTTTGCCATGTTGGCCAGGCTGGTCTCGAACTGCTGATCTCCGGTGATCTGCCTGCCTTGGCCTCCCAAAGTGCTGGGACTATAGGCGTGAGCCATCGCGCCTGGCCCAATCTACCTTTTTGAACAACGTCCTCCTAGTATCCAGTGAAATGACTGGCACATTTTAAGTGAGCAATAAATACTTGTTATTTACGACAACACATCATATGATAAATGTCAGCGATTGGCATTAGCCGCTTATTAAAAAGCATTACTAACCATTGTTAAGATTTCACCTTACATTTTTCATATTTTAATGACCAAAAATACCTCCTCTATCTTTTTTGTGTGTGAATTCCTTGCCCTTGCCTCTTCACATTCATGTGGCATAGGACCCATTGAAAAAGAAAAGGCAATTTATTTGAGAATATATGTCAAATTCACTTTCAGAAAGTTTGTACATATTGTATGCATCAAAATAAGTGTAGAGGCCATTTTCATTTTCTTCCATATATCAAGGTATTTTTAAAACTTATATTTAGAAGAATATGGAATCACAAATCTATGGCATTCAATATTCTTCACATATAGAAGCAAATCGAGCAGCCCTGGGAATCTATACTCTGAACACAACAGATTCTTCACTTTTTCCTAAACATCTCAAAGCATGTTCACTTATCTATGAGTTTGCTTATGTGTTCCCTCCCTGATACATCTGCTGTCAATATCAGATTGCTCCTTCAAGACCCATTTCCAATACTGATGCTTCTGTGCATTGATGCTTTGCTGGTTCCTGTGTCCCAGGGAGCACTGGCTGACCTGAGGAGGCTTCATCTGTTCTGTTTGAGGAAGATTCAGAGTACGGTATGACAGAACCTCAGAAAATGCAAATGGGAATATATGACAATGTCCAAAGGACAACTGATTTCCTTTTTTTTTTTTTTTTTTTTTTTTTTTTTTTTTTGCAATTTTTAGTGTTTCTTAGATCTCTTATGGCAGTCAGCTGTTCACATTGTCATGCAGCAAGGAAATATTTTACTATAAACCTAAATTATTTTCCTTCCTGATAATTCATTATTTTTTGCTTGTTAAAACTAAACTCATGGCAGAGACCATGGCCTCAGGCAATGGGCATGACAATTATAGCAGGACAGAAAGCAAATGATGGGAAATTCTTGCTGAAATTTCCACATTGACTTTTGAAATTCCACAGAGAGGTAGTAAGTTGAGAGAAAGGACATTTGAGTTTCAAAAACCTGAGTGTATAAACAACAGATGAGCAACCGGCTTTCCTAAACTTAACCAAAAAAACAGGAAAGCCGAAGAAGAGATCTAAGGAGTTTAGTATAGTCCTCTTCCACTGTGCTCCCCCCACTTGCACCTCCTGTTGCCACCACCCAGTAAATGTTTTATGTGGCAGGAGCATTAGAAATTGCCAATGAGTCCAGGGCAATTGGAGAGGAACAGAAATTTGTAGCCTGAAACTTGAAAACCAGAGTATGTCAAGTCATACTCTGTTTGACTCATACAAGTCATACAAAGTCTAAGTCAGCCTTCCTGCACCCCAAGCTTCCTGTGGTCCCAGGGAGCACTGCCCAACCTGAGGAGGCTTCACATGTTCTGTTTGAGGAAGATTCTGAGTATGGCATGACAGAAACCTCAGCAGATGCAAATGGGAATACAGGATAATGACCAAAGGACAACCAATGTCAGAATAGAAAGTCAATGACCGGTGTCCAGATGCTCCAAGGCACTGTGCCCTTCCATTTTGGATCTTATGATGATGATGTTGTTGATCACCATGATAGTAACAGGAAGAAGAGGAGGAGTAGCAGCAGCTGCTATCATTTATCATGTGCTTACTATGTTGTCAGCACTATGAGATATATATGTGTATATATATATGATTTCATTTAATTCAATTCTCACAGTGATCTTCTGAGAAAGGTATTATTAAATCTGTTTCATCAACGAGATATGGAGGCACAAATATATAAACCAAGTTGCTCAAGACATACTATTATTAAGTGATAGAGCTGCTTCCTGGGCTGGAGTCCCAGAGAGAAGACTAAGAGGAGCTATTCTGAAGGGGCTGCATTTAAACTTGAAGTGACTAAGAAAATCCTGGGGTTAGTTAGATTTTGTGTTGCCATCACAGAATGGAAAAAATGGAAAAAAAATAGAAACTAGCTTTAGAAATATAAAATAAAGAAAGTTCCTTGGTGATTTTTTTTTTGAGACAGGGTCTTATTCTGTCAATTATGATATCCACAACAAATTGTATTTTTTTTTTTTCTTTGAGACCAAGTCTCACTCTGTTACCCAGGCTGGAGTGCAGTGGCGCGATCTTGGCTCATTGCAACCTCCGACTCCTGGGCTCAAGTGATCTTCCTGCCTCAGTCTCCCAAGTAGCTGGGAATATAGGTGTGTGCTACCATGCCTGGCTAATTTTTGTATTTTTAGTAGACACAGGGTTTTGCCATGTTGGCCAGGCTGGTCTAGAACTCCTGGCCTCACATGATCTGCCCACCTTGGCCTCCCAAAGTGCTGGGATTACAGGCATGAGCCACCATGCCCGGCCAACAAATTGTATACTTTATTTGACTAATAGCTGTGGCTTTTTGTTGAAAGCTGCTTTCTACTACTGATTCTATTTTCAGCTGACCCTTCTACTGCTTTATATATAGTGGTCACTAAATAGGTAGATATAATAAGCCTATTTAAATGAACTTTTTGCAATAATGGCATTTTCCTGGCAACCCCCTTCCCCATGTAGACCTCATTTTCTAAAGTGATTTTCAACTCTTTTATACAACTCTCAAAGCGTTTTTGTGTTGAAGAATGAGAAATCCACTTGAACCCTGAAAACCTCATGTTTCTTCTTTTACGGGCATCTAATAAATTACCACCGGAAAATATTTTCAATTTATCCTATTTTTCTGTCTCTATTCAAACAGTGAAAATGTCTCAACCTCTAGTTTACTGAAAAAAAATATGGCATATTGCACATTTAGGAGAAAATGACATCAGAGTTAAAGTTTAAACCCATCAATCATCTCATTGTCTTTGGGCCAACTCATCATTTCCATCTCTGTGACTTTTCCCTTGTAGGTCATGCCCTATTCATTTCATCCTTCGTTATTTCCTTCCTTTGTGAATATACAGACGTTTATTGATAACTAATAAGTGCCAGGCACTGTGCAATGGATAAAGTGGTAAATAAGACACGTACTCTGCCATAGAAGAGCCAACAGTCTATAGGAGGAAATCAGGGCCTAAACAGTCCATTTCAATATCAAGTAGCAAATTGACCCCATCAAAGTGATGGGGTTGGTGCATGCAGGCTTCTTGGCCCCTCAAAAAAGAGCAACAAACTGAAATTGTCAGAGGGCTGGAAAAGGTCACACGAAACTTTCTGAAGAAGGTCCTAACTTGACAGAACTGTGATGGCAAACTCACTACCCAGGCAGTAGTGGAAGGGAAAGAGTTCCAGGTGAAAGCCTAGAGGTTAGAAGGTCATGGTTTACTGGAAGGAACCATATTCAGCACAGCTGCAGGACTGGGCGACTGTGCTGTGATGAGAGATGAGTCTTCCCCCTTGTCTAGATTCTCTCTAGATTCTTGGGAATCATTCCAGTAAAGACTTCTCCATGAAGCCCTCTCCATCTCAGCTCTCAATGACCTCTCAATTCTTCTCTGAACCTTCTAAGACTTTATGCACTTCCTAATAAAACCTCCTTCAGAAATCTGTGTTCACCTCCTGGTGTAGCAGAGAAGGTTACAGTTATCTTTTCATGTTCTTTCGAAACACTGGTTGCACACAAATAAAAGAAATACAAAACAGATCATTATGATTCCTTCCCACCCCATCTCCATCACGATACCTTCCTTCCCTTCTCCCTTAAATGCCAGAAAATTCAAATGCTCATGGTATAGATTTAGAGTTTCTTAACTTTCGTGGTACAAGGTGCTAACTAATTCCATGCAATCCATTTCATAAATACGGGTATTTGACTCAATGCATAACATTTATATGTATATTTTTATATTAGAATGCACATATCACAGAGACTCTATTTTATTAATGATCCTTATGCCACCAGTGAAAATAATAATAATAATGTTACCCATTATGATTTATTTTAAAAATAAGCTACTTTTTTAGAGGAAGTTGCATAAATTCTGGAGTTCATTTTACCAAAGATTTCATAGAGCTTTTAAATGAGTATTCCAAAGGATTTGAGTGATTTCCTCTCTTTTCACCTAAAGCAGATAATTTTCATCCTTTTGCATCAAAATAATAATGCTATGTATGCTCTAACATTTCTATATAAACATGTGTGTTCAATTTTTTTCCTAAGCCAAGAAAATTTTTTAAAATGGCCATATCTTAATTTAAAAAATAGTTACACTTTACTTTCAAGTGCGTACTGTATCTCTTTCTACAGCATGTGTTTTCCCACTTACAACATGGAAAAGAAACTTAACAACCCATGGATTCTAACCCAGCTCACAAGGAAATTTCCTATCTATAATTCTTTATATTGCAAAATCCTTAATTGAACTGTTAAACCTTATGAGTTGGTCTTTTATTAAGCCAATATGGATCAAAAATCAGAATAAATGTCCATTTTAAATGAGCTTACCCTTGTGATTTATAAGGTAGCACTTGTATTAAACAATTTTCACAGATGATTGTGGTAGCCGTCCTAGCATGCTCACTTCAAGCTGACAGTGCTATTTTCCTCTTATCAGAAGATCTCTCCCTCACAATTTGAAAGAGCCTCTGGGGTTTTTTTTTTAGATATGGCATTTTGCACTATCTGATTCAACTTACGTCTCTCCTATCTATTGACTGTCATGGGGTTTAAGTTTTTCTCTAGACCTGGCTGATCCCTGCCATTCAACCTTCTTTTTTTTTTTTTTTTTTTTTTGAGACAGAGTCTCGCTCTGCTGCCCAGGCTGGAGTGCAGTGGCGTTTGGAATGGCATATGGCCACAATGAGGATGACACGGCCTCTGTATAGGAAGAAATCAAAAGTCAATCTGGGGTTGACCATCATTTCCTGGAGCTTAAAATAAGAGGTCATTAGAATATAATAGGAAGGAATGGGATAGAAGAAAATAAGAATGAGGAAAACGATCTAAACAGATAGAAAGATAGTTTAAAATGAAAGTAAACCTGAGGTCATCAAATTAGTATTTCCTTTATTTTGAAAAGAAATCATCTGTCATTTGGGTGGCAGCAAGATGATGGATCACCTCCTTCATTCATTCATGCACCATTCATTTTGAAAAGACACTAATATTTCATTTTAATGATTAAAGTAATAATGATAACAGCAAACTAAGCAGCCAGGCGTGATGGCTCACACCTGTAATCCCAGCACCTTGGGAGGCCAAGGCCAGTGGATCACTTGAGGTCAGGAGTTCGAGACCAGTACGGCCAACATGGTGAAACCCCTACCTCTACTAAAAATACAAAAATTAGCTGGGCGTGGTGGCACATTCCTGTAGTCCCAGCTACTCAGGAAGCTGAGGCAGGAGAATCACTTGAACCCGGGAGACGGAGGTTGCAGTGAGCGGAGATTGTGCCACTGCACTCCAGCCTCAGCGACACAGTGAGACTTTGTCTATAAAAACTAACAAATAAGCAAGTAAGCTGAGGGATGGTAAATGACTTGCTCTGGGTCCCTCAGATGGGTGGCAATGCTGAGATAGGAATAATTTTGCTCCCAATACAGGGTTATATTAATTTTCCAATAATTTTATATGCTTTGAAAGTATTTTCTATTTTCCAATGAGCAATAAAGAAAGATATTAAATGGGATTACCATCTTGGTTATTTCCGAAATAATTTCTAGGATGTTGTCAAAAAAAAAGAGAGATTGAACAATTCATTCTTGCAATGCTTTGTGGAGAGAAGGAGCTTAAATGCTGTATTTTAATACAAAAGATTGCCCAAAGAGGCATTGCATTGTAAAGTAAGTGCCACGAGAAGATTACCATGCAGGTTGCACCTCTGGCAGAGAAACTCAATGATTTCTATATATAAAGCTCATAAATGAAAGTGTTCATTTATTCATAATATTCTAACATATTCCGTACTGTTTTTCTAAGACAAGCAATGCATGGCCTTTTAGTTTTATGCCATTACTTAAAATATTTGGCTAAAATTGTTCATCAATCTCTGATTCTATTATTACACTCAAGAGTAGGTTAACTGCTATCTCCTGGGGTCATTTTTAGCAGGAAATATTTAATAAATTGCTACCAGAGCATGATATCTGGCAGGGAAGACATGACTTAGAGTTTCTAAAAGATGACTAATGTGAATTATTTCCAGAACATAAGATGGCAATAACAACAAAAAATGACAGAGCTTGCCAAGTTAAACTCATTTTACCAGCAAGGTACTTATTTTCAGAGAATGATCTCTTTTAAAAGTTCTTCGCAATGTAAGAAGCAGAAAGCCAATAACCACAGGTGCTTTAACACAAACAGAGCTGCAGGGAAGGGTCATGTTTTCAATAGTCAAATATGATAAGAAAGTAAAATTTTAAATGTCTTGTTTGCTAAAATTCCACCTGTATGGCCAACCAAGCTTCATGTGGAATGAAACACAGTCCGCTCACTGGTTTCAAATACTAAACTTGAACTTTAGTCAGCTCACAAGTTTCTTCTTGTAAAAATGAACAAAAATCTTTGCATTTAGACAATGGCTATAATTCTTGTACCACTCCACTAATCCTTACTCTATTATTGAGCAATGCCTTATATAGAAATCTAATCATCCTCACAGCCTCTGCGGAATTCCTATTTATCTATTTTGACCAATTAGCATTTCCCCATGAGCTGCTCCATTTCCACAAAACCGAACTAAGCATTTAAGTGGAGTCCAATTTTATGTTATCTTACTGTTTTGTTCAACTAAAGTCTAAAAATCTTCCCTATTAAATCCTCAAATACAAAAAGAAATGGTTGAAATGTGGATTCCTACTTTTATGTTTCTCTTTATTGTACCTCAGAACTTAGCTCTGCCCCTGAACTACTAGATCTGCCCTGATGAAGACAAATCATACCCTCTTTTCATCTGGAAATGGCTCGAGGACCTCAGTACTTACTTAGTCCCATAGGTGGCTACGTGTTATGAAATACATATTCTCACAGGACTGACAAAACAGGTGCTATCATAAAAGTAAAAATTCATGATGATGCAATTCTGCAAAGACTCTGAGCCAAAAATACCAAGACTTTTGAAAGGGCTATTCAGAAGAATGGCCACCAATCTATCACCTTGTGAATCACGAAAATGGACAATGATAACGTACAAAATAATGTCTAAACTTCTTAGTCCCCAAAGCCATTCTATGATCTCTAGTAATAGAAAAGAATCATGTTGGCAGTTGAACAGGAGTCCTTGTAACTCCGTTTTTTTTTTTTTTTTTTTTTTTTTTTTTTTTGAGACGGAGTCTTGCTGTGTCGCCCAGGCTGGAGTGCAGTGGCCGGATCTCAGCTCACTGCAAGCTCCGCCTCCCGGGTTTTTACGCCATTCTCCTGCCTCAGCCTCCCGAGTAGCTGGGACTACAGGCGCCCATCACCTCGCCCGGCTAGTTTTTTGTATTTTTTAGTAGAGACGGGGTTTCACCGTGTTAGCCAGAATGGTCTCGAACTCCTGACGTCGTGATCCGCCCGTCTCGGCCTCCCAAAGTGCTGGGATTACAGGCTTGAGCCACCGCGCCCGGCCGTAACTCCGTTTTTATTTCATTACACACCTCATGTAACATTCAAATTTACATAGAAGACATCATGATGAAACTCTGATTACTTTAAATGAGAACAAAAAAATGTAATTGAATGGCCATAAGAAAGGCAATGTCCTTATCATCACAGGAAAATGATATAACACCTGCAATCTACTGGCCATTCTATCTCCCAGCTTTATGTCCAATATGAAAATGAGCACTGTTTTGTACACCTGAAGCCCCAAACAAATTAGGCCACACCTAATGCAGATGATGCAAATGATCTAAAATGAATTGAAAATATGTATCTTCTCCAATCACATTTTATTTGGTCTTCACCAAAGAGCTACAACATCAGGCCTAAATTGTCTAGGTTGCCTTTTGAAAGACTTCAGCAGGATAGGGGTGATCTTTTCTGAGGAGCACTGTTTTCTCACCTGTCACTAGGCCCCCCTGCTTTTGAATAGCCCTTTATACTTTGCCAATCCCTTCTGTATGTTTCTGAGCATTAAAACAATGTCCTAAGGTAGGTAGTAAGAGAGAGAAAATTATCCACAAATTACATATGAAGACTTGGCTGGAAGAGTTTACATGAGCCATCTTGAAGTCAAACTTTAAACCAAGAGTACAAGACCCAAGTGAAGTTGAACTTTAAGCATAGAGTATAAGACCCAAGGGTGCACTTGCCTGTACCTTGGTAAAAGATTGGAGTGGACGTTTTCACTTCATTCCCAAAGACTTGGGAGCATCTTCAAACATTACATTGCAACCGTATTGAACTGAGGTGGCAGCCTGAGTTTGTGACTTGTCTTTCTCCTAAAAACGGACAGCAGAATGTACATGCTCCTTTGTGGTACACTGGGGAGTATCATGTGATGAGTTTTATTCAAATGAAAATTTTTCAAAGGCTGAAAGTTTCCTCCTTTTTTGTCTTGAATATAATGATCATTGCCCCATTTTCAGCCTTCTTACTGCTCTGAAATCATCAATACGTTCTACTGTTATGATATCATCACTCATCTTATCTCCCCAGTCACTAAAATGCCAATATCTGGTTTGTTCGCACTAATCTCATGACCAAAATATCAACAAACTTACTGACCTTGAAAACATCTCTGATAAAATCATTAAAACCACATACTGTTTTTCGGGGGAACTGGAGGCCTACAGCAGGCTTCACACCTCTGGATGTTTGCTGATTCCTGAATTCACAATGGTTAACTCCAGCGTCTCAGCTCACAGGTAGTGGCCAATCAAGGTTATACAACAGTGTAATTCAGCATTTAAACAATGGATAACTTTATTTTTCTCTCAATTTTGTGCTTTCACAATATTCCAACAAATCATGATATAGGTCGGGTATTCTGTCAGGACAGTCCCTTTCCTTTCTCTTCTTCATAGTTTCTTGTTTAGTTGAGAGGAGAAGGAAGCAGCAGTAAAATCCTCACCAAACTGTCAACCAGGTATGAATGATACTACTCGAAAGAACCTTGGGCTTACAGACTTGATACTTTATTTCTATTTCTTGAACAATCATGTAGAGAACTCTTTTCTCTCCACCTCATTTTTCCCTTTTGGTCAATTGGAAGCACCGTCACTGCAAAGGGAAATGGTGATATCCAATGCTAAAGCCATCACCCATGATATTCTCATGCACTTTTTGTATGAGACAAGGAGGAAGGCACAGGGAGCAGGGATAGGGTGCCAGTTACTTGGAGGACTTGACCTTGCCTGTCCCCATGGGTTCCACAGTGCATCCGTGTCTTTAGGGGCAGGGCTTCCCTTTCCACTCTGACCGTAAAACATCATAAGTTAAATAAAAATAAGATTCTTGCATTGGTTAAAAAAGAATAATTTCAGTTGTCAATATCTGCTTAATAAATTGTTCCAAAATGCAGTGGCTTAAAACAACATTTTATTTTCTCACATTTCTGCAGGCCTGGAATTCAGATGATGCACAGCCGGAATCCTCAAGGTGGGCTCTTTGCTCCCAAGTGCGGTGCCTCCACTAGGGTGGCTCTCCAAGGTTCATCTGTCTGGAGCCCCAATTTTCCTCCAGTGGACGAACTCCTTGACTCTCCTCTATGTGATGTCAGGGCCTCTGCTTCTTTGCACGGTCCCTCTGTGTGGTCTTTCCACACGGTCTGCTGTAGCAGGGTAGGTAAGCTTCTCACAGGGCAGCTCAAAGCTCTGAGAGTGCTAAATCAGAAGTTGCTACACCATCTTAAGGCTGAGCTCCAGAACCTACACAGCATCACTTCTGCCACATTCTGTTGGTTTAAGCAAGTCACAGGCTCAGCCCAAGGGGAGAAAACTGCACAGGGCATGAACCTTGGGAGGTGCAGTTCATGGGGGAGGACACCAAAGCAGCTAGCTGCCAAAGTAAGGGAAAGGGAGTTGGGGTTCTTGAGTGTCCTTTGCCTGGCGTGCCTGCTATGAGCAAGGCACTCCTTCCCTGACCACCCCTCACTCTTCTTTCCCTTGGCCACATATGTGCTCCCTGTTCAGTGGCGTGTGGAAGCCAGTTTGTCAGAGCTGATTTTGTACATCTCTTTTTTTTTTTTTCAGATGGAGTCTCACTCTGTCACCCAGGCTGGAGTGCAGTGATGTGATCTCGGCTCACTGCAACCTCCACCTCCCGGGTTCAAGCCATTCTCCTGCCTCAGCCTCCCAAGTAGCTAGGACTACAGACATGTGCCACCACGCACGGCTAATTTTTGTGTTTTTAGTAGAGACAGGGTTTCACCATGCGGGCCAGGCTGGTCTTGAACTCCTGACCTCGGGTGATACGCCCGCCTTGACCTCCCAAAGTGCTGGGATTACAGGCACGAGCCACCGCACCCGGCCTGTGCATCTGTTTTCAACTCCACATTCAATGACCTCACTTTGGAAGCTTGAAATTGGCCATGATGGGAATATTCCTGTCATAGAAAATTGGAAAACACTCCAAATCAGAGCTTGTCATGCTGTTTGCTTTATTGCTTATTTTAGATTATCAGTTTCCCAACACACCACTGTGCCCACTCCACTCCCATCCTGCCATACCTTCCTTTCTCTCTCTCAGTTAGGCTCATAAAGGATGCCCTGATAATCATGACAGGTGTTTCCCTACCATGAGTAGGATCATTATATAGTGAACTAGGCATTGGCTTTTTGAATTTTATTTATTTATTTATTTAAAGATGGGGCCTTGCTCTGTTGTCCAGGCTGGAGGGCAGTGGCACCATCATTGCTCACTGTAGCCTCAAACTCCTGGGCTCAAAGGATCCTCCCACTTCAGCCTCCTGAATTGCTGGGATTACAAATGTGAGCCACTGCACCCAGCTTAGATATGGACTTTGGTTTACACACTAAATCAATTTCAAATCTTAGGTCTATAATTTACTACTTGTGTGTTCTCAGGCAAGTTATCTAACCAGGTAAATCTCAGGCAAAATATGTAGCTGAGAGTTTGCAGTAAGTTGAAATACTTTTTTTTTTTTTTTAAGATGGAGTCTTGCTCTGTTTCCAGGCTGGATTGCAGTGGCACGATCTCGGTTCACCGTAACCTCCACCTCCCGGGTTCAAGCCATTCTCCTGCTTCAGCCTCCTGAGTAGCTGGGATTACAGGTGTCCACCACTGTAGTCGGCTAATTTTTGTATTTTTAGTAGAGACGGGGTTTTACCATGTTGGCCAGGATGGTCTTGATCTCTTGAACTCACGATCCACCTGCCTCAGCCTCCGCAAGTGCTGGGATTACAGGCGTGAGCCACCATGCCCAGCTGAAATACATTTTTATAAAGTAAAAATGAAAATCTCAAAGGTTCAGTATTGTTAGTTCTGATCCTTCTCCTAAAGATGTTTTTTGGTTGGTTGGTTTGTTGGTTGGTTGGTTTTCCTGAGGGTGGGGTTTGAAGCACCATAGAAAACAATGAAACTGAGGTTTGGGCTGGGGTTCTGGCCAGCCACACAGCGGCCAGTGTTCTCTTCTCTATCCACAGCTATTCCTGGTAGTAGCAGTAGTCACCAAAGGCTCTACCTGGGAGAGCAGGCACGGTGCCCCAGCTTTGCTGCAGAGCTATCTGGACCTGCCTTCATGGGGAGGCTGCATACGTGATGGCCACAGATGTCAAACCTGATAGGCCACTCCCCTAACACAAACCTCCACCCCGCTTCACCCCTGCATGCCCGAGTTTCCACCATTGATTCATTTTTGTGAGCCAGACAGTCTCAATGGAGTTGCCCTCTAAATTTCCTAGATGCTTTCATCCCAGAACAGTAGGAAAGAGAGCCCAAAAGGTCTTGCTCATCTAGGATAAAAATTAAACATTTACAAAGAGATTACTACAATAGTCCAAAAGACAACTTATTCTCCAAAACAAAACTATAGCCTTTAATAGCTCTGTACTCACAAAATGCATAAAAATGCATTCTAGAAACTCATTTTATTTAACACAGCTAGTAATTATCTTTTCACACTAATAATTTTAACCTTGAGGCACTAGGATAATATAAATATCCCAAAGTCATCAATTTATATGTTATATTATGCAAATAGTTAGTGGTCATTCAAAAATTTGACTTAGACTGCATCCCCATCAAGGAGATGAACCCAGCGCATTTATTTTCTTCACTAAGTGGTGGTGGTGTTGCCAAATCAGGAACTGGCTCTCTTTATTTATCAGTATTAGAGCTTGCCATTCAATAGAATAGCACATAGAAACATCTAATCATGATGAATAAGTAAGGTCTGCGGCATTTCAAATTATAAACTTATGGCTCTGATACATGGGCTGAAAAATACTGAACATAAGCCAAAAAATGTCCATTGAAATGACTTGTTTTCAAGGAAGCTGCTCACATTTCACAAGATCCATGGAATACTCACAGCAAATACAGTGCAAAAAGTTAAAGTGCAATAAAACAAAGTGAAATATACAGCTTCAACTGCCCCATAAATGTAACAAGAGTTCTGGTTTTGATTATTTTGACTGGAGGTAGGGTGGGAGGGAAGATATGTTGAGTAAATTAAATTTTAGCCCCACAGGCATTTGCAAAATATATGACCAATCTGCAAATAGATGTGGTTTTTGGTTATACTATTTAATGAAGTAGAAAAGAAAAATAGATTTTTGAATTTTAGCCCATGATATTAATCTAGCTTGCTAGAAACACAGTGGGTTTATAATCAATATTTACATGGGCATTGCCTGTCTAAATTGACTTTTAAGTGGAATGTTCAAATGCATGACTCAAATCACTCTTAATCATTGTTAAAATTAAAGCCAGGTACTTTAGTTAGAAGGTCGTGGTGTCGTATTTTTACAGCTTTTATGGAGGCATATAAGATGCAGATTCCTTTAATAAAGAAAGGGTAAAAAATTGTACAAACAGGTAAGATGAGCTTAATGTGAATAAAAATAGAACCCGAATTTTTCACATAATTCTATATCCACAAGCTCAAGAGTGAGTACAGGAAATAAAATGAAAAGCAGCAAATTGCTCCCTTCATTGTATAACATATGTAGTAGATTACTGCCAATTGATACACAAAAAAGGAGATAGACTCATGGGTACCTTGTTAACCTAATTAAAGCTTCACGGATACATAGGTTTCTCAAGACTGAAGTTTTGAGGCTCCGTTGTGTTAATGAATACAAAAGCTAGCCTGATCACTGAAAATGTCATCACTGCCACAAGAGGTTACATTTGTCCTCAGCAAGTTCCTGCAGGTTATGTAACAAAGATGACTTCTGTTCTAATGATCATCCACACAATTTTAAAATAATAGTACTTCTGAGGCTGCTGCTGATTGATCTACTACAATTTTCAAACCTTTAGCAGACCTCAATCTTCTCTTTTTTTAATAAAGTGCCTTAGTCATACACTGCATTGAGACTCAAATTCATGAATCATTGTAAATGACACATTTTCTTATTAGCTGATATGGTAATTCCTCCAACATTCACAATTTTTCAAATTGCCTTTAAAAGGGTTGCCAGTGCTAAACTGTTAAAGATATGGCTTGGAAAAATTTACCATAAGCAAATGCATTGAAGAACTTTGAAAATTCAATGTAGCTGGCTTTCTAGTGTCACAGATAAAAGTAGATTAATAGTTTAATTAAACACGTTAGAGGCTCTGGGTATTGTAGCTATTACACCTTTGACCTCATGGGAGGCTGTCGACAATGTAGGGAGGGTGAGTACTGAGGTTACATATTTATGATGTGCAGCTGACTCAAAAAGTGTACTAAGCTAGACAGAACTTGTAATTAACCAAAAGATCCAGTAAATTATGAGATCAATAAAATTTCCTGGGTGCCATAGTTTTCAGAAGTAGTTAGTGCATTCCTAATTTATTGGCAAAAACTTCACGGACTTGCAAGGAAGATAAATAAAAATGCCTGGATGTAAAAATAAATATGTATGCTTGACAAATCTGAAATACACTGTTTACAGCTAATGAGGAGGTGACTGTGCATTTTGCTTCATGTTTTATATCTAGAGCAGGGCAGAACATTAAAACCAATATAACTGATAACCTTGGTGCAAACAGCATAAGCCTGCACTTCCCATTATTCCCCAGAGATGGAATTAATTAGTGCTTGTCAAAACCAGAGCAATCCTCTGCCATAAAACTAAAAGTAATGGAGAGGCCACGAATGGCTTGGCTCAACTCCAAAAATATTTCTCATCTCTTTAGGAGAAAAATAATGCACACATCTATATATGCAGTATATCTACTTCTTTTATCCTTGATACCTCATAAACACACACCACACACACACACACACGCACACACTTTTTGGCTACAGTTCGACAAATATGTGTAAAATGCCTACCATGTGAGGAAGCAGAGAATAAAAAGACATTAAGGGTTCACAGTTTAGTGGGCAGCAGAGACTGATAGAGGGCACATTTCAACTCAAGGTGTTAATGATTATGGGAAAACATGCCTTGAGTTATGGGGACTCAGAGGGGCACCTACCTGAACCTGTCAAGGAGGTCAAGGAGAAGAATGGCTAAGTAAGGGGCTTCTAAATGTAATGATAATTCTATTATTGATGACTCGCCTATTTCACAAATTTTTTCATAAAAGTGGTTCAGATGCCTTCACACGCACTGCTGCTCCCTGTTGGACTGTCTTCCCTTACCTCTGTATCCTAACTAGCTCATCTGCATCCTGCAGCCTCCAACTCCAGGACCGCCTCTCCAGTGAGGCCTCTTGTAATTCCCCTCCCAGTTTACATTTAGTTGCAAACCCTTCCCCTTCCATTCTCCCTTATAGCATCTTGTCCCCACTATGGTCTTACTATATTTTGTAATTATTATAATTTTTTTACTTTGATGATTATTTTTGCTACTCAGTGTGGTCCGTGGATCAGCCACCTCTGAGCTTGTTAGAAATGCGGAACCACCACCCCAACACCAGATCCTACTAAATCAGATCTATAGGTTCACAAGATCTATAGATGATTCATATGCACATGCAAGTTTAAAAAGAAATAACCTAGATGTACCCTCCTTTACATTTCAATATGGTAGCCACAAGTCACATATGGCTACTCAAATTAAAATTAATTACAGTTTAAAAATCCATTTCTCACTAGCCACATTTCTCATACCCAATAGCCATGGTTAATGTACTGGACAGTACAGACACGGAACATTTAAGGGCAGAAATTTCTATTGGATGTGATAGACTATAAGCTCCTTGAGATCAGGGCTCTTTTTTTTCCTCCCTACTGAGCAACCAGTAAACTAAAGTAGCATACCTAGAACACTGAGGAAATGCATGCAAAAGTTTCTCTTAAATATCTTAAATGAAAATATGCTAAAGTACTTCAAAAAATATTTGGCCCACAGAAAGTGAAAAATAAATCCTATTTCCCTTCCACTTTACATGTGATATTCAAAATATCTCTGGGACACAGACCATGAATAGGTGCTAAGCAGGCTACATCATAAACTAGCAAGCTTTTAAAATTTTTTCTTTTTTTTTTTTTTAATAGAGATTCTTGGGCTTCCACTTATGAAGACCGGGATTTAGTGGAACTGAGGGTTCATACTTCTGACATGAGTTAGCCACCTATTTTTAGATTTGAGACTCTGGATAGTTGAAATTCCATTCTTTTTACAGGAGTTGGTTTGATTTCACTCCCTGATGAGTAACCGATAAAAATAATTGGCAAGTGTTTAAAAATGATGTAACAGAATGTTCAGAAGCAAGTTCCAGAAAACTTAACTTAAGAAAATAAAAGACAATATATAGATTCCTATATCTGAAAAGGTCAGGGTGGGGGGTTAGAAGAAAATGTCAGAAGGATCCCATATCTTCCCCTCTTTCCTAATTTCCTATACATCAGGTTCATTCTGGAGCTCCATGTGGTAGAGAGACAGTGGCTGTATTAGTCTGTTTACACACTGCTAATAAAGACATACACGAGACTGGGTAATTCAGAAAAGAAAGAGGTTTAATGGACTCACAGTTCCATGTGGCTGGGGAGGCCTCACAATCATGGCAGAAGGGAAAAGGCATGTCTTACATGGTGACAGGCAAAAAGAGAACTTGTGCAGGGAACTCCCCTCTAAAAAATCATCAGATCTCGTGAGACTTATTCACCATCACAAGAACAGCATGGAAAAGACCCAACCCCCATCATTCAATTACCTCCCACTGGGCCCCTCCCACGACATGTGGGAATTGTGGGAGCTACAATTCAAGATGAAATCTGGGTGGAGACAGTCAAACCATATCAGTGGCCAAGATCTCCAGGGCTCTCTTCCAAGTCATAATCAGCAGGAAAGGGCAGATGGCCTCTGTCTCAACAGTCTCTGAAAGTTCTTTTGCATGTCATTGGCTTTGGCTGGAGAGTTTGCCACTCTGATGCATCACCATGGCCAGGAGAATATGTCGTGTGAATTGGCCAAGCCTGAGTCACATGCCCACCCATGAACCCATCCCATCTGAAGAACCTGTAGTGAGAGTGAGAGCAAGGGTATGTTCCCCAAAAGAAAGTCAGAATGGAGTTGTCAGGAGAAAAGCGAACAGATTTGGGGTGACAAAAACAAACAACAGAAGTCTACTACATGCCATTTAACTTCCTATGAAATGAATGAATGAATGAGTGAATGAATGACTCTGCTTTTGTGCATGTATATGTGTAAAACAGAACAGATTTTGAAAATGAACGAGCATGCTTAACTAGCACTACTAATCACTATTTATGGTTATGCAAGTTCTTGACATGAGAAATGAAGAATTTCTAACCTGGACCCAAAGCTAATACAATTATAAATATGAAGTCATTAAAATATCTATTATTTCATCTGTGCAGAGACCATTCGTAAGCACAAACCAAAATCTACTCCAGACCCAAAGGAGACTCAGCTTCATGTCACCAGTGTAAACCTTACTATTTCCTTTTGAGTTAAGCAGCTTAGTGAGTCCTGGATCCTTCTCAGCATCCTGTGTGTCTGTTTGCTACAGTGGGTCAGAGACTCGGGATACTAACTGGTCTTTACATCCCTGCAGGAATGATTTCTTTACAAAATATTGTTGTGCTCCCTCTCTGGGACAATATTTTCAGTTGATAAGGCACGCCGGGACAAAATGAAATAATTCAGTCCAATAATTCAATGTAAAACTACAAGCCAAGACTGTAGCAGTGGCTGCAAATTTTCAGAATCTAATTTTGAGACAAGCAGCTCACAGACTCAACTTCACTTGTTGTTAGCACTCACAAATTGTAAGCGTAAGCATTCCGCCATGAAGCAGAGAAACTGATCCACAAGGTGTTTTGTTCAAACACATGTTCCCATGATTCCATCTCATATTATTGATGAAGACTCTCTAGATATCACTTGGTGGACAAGTGATATTTCTTAGTCACAGGATACTAAAGCTGGAAGGGGCTCTAGACACCAACTAGTCAGTATTTTCAAACTTTTTTCAATTAAGGATTCTATGAACGTAAGCATGGGAGAGGCCTCTCCTCATGTTCTTTATGATGCACGGTAACACTTTTTATTAGCACTGTTCAGAGCCAGTGAATTTCTTTTCCATGGGAGATGATAAAAATGGCCACAATATCCCCATCCCTTACATTCTTATCTTTGCCATCTGGTGTCATAGATCTTTCCACCAACAAGTGGGATGTACTCCCTTATCTCTTAAATCTGGCCATGTCTTTCCTGGGCCAATGGCTCATTAGAAAACGTGATGAAAGTAAAAGCCTGCAAAGAGGATTGGGGCTTGCCATCTTGCTGTTTTAGGAACTAAGGTACCATATGAATAAGTCTGAGTACCGTTGGAGAGAAGAGGCCAAATAGAGGAGAAACATTGCGCTCAGCCAAAACCATAATGTAAAGCTGATGCTATCCTGGGTTATCCAGTGGCAAGCTAAGGGACTGGCTGACAACCATTGAATGATAGAGCCCGGGTAGAGATCAGCTGAGCCAGTCCATACCAGATCATGAGCTACATTAAAGGGTTGCTGTTTTAAGCGACTAAGTTGGTTTTGTTATACAGCAAAAACTAGCTTATACATTTTTCTTTATCATAAAACACAGCTCAGATCTTCAGGACCAAGATAAGAGAAGTGATAAAACTAATAGCCAAAGTGATCATGTGACTATTTCAAAGTCAAGTCTTCGTGGGTCCATGGCTGAAACCTTGACCTCTTCACTTCCAGCCTCTCTTTCTTTAGACTTGCAGCATACAATATGATATTCAATACATATGATATTGATACGATTTATATGAATATGATATTCAATATATTGACTTGCATCTCTAAATGAGGGTAATAAAAGTACTGACTTCTAGGCTGTTGTGAGGCTTCAATTAGGTAATGCACACAAAACACATAGCACCAAGGCTGTCACACAGTAGGTGCTCAATACGTGTTTATAAAGGAAAACATAAAGCCAGTTGTTGGTAGCACTGTCTGTCTCCAGTCTTCGCCCAGCCTATTCTCCCACCTGCCCTCTATGCCCCTGATTCTAAACTCTACTTCTTGATAATTTTCTTAGGTCTTCCTGGTTGGGGACATTTTGATTTAGGACATTCCCTTGGCTTTGGCAAATAAAATCCAATTTTCCTTCCAGTCTTGGCCTTGCTCTTGCTAGACAAATTCCCTAATGATACCCGTTCTCTCGATTCCCTAATGACCAGCTCAAAGTGCCCTTCCAGGAAGAAGGATCATATATTAGGCTTAAACCTAATCATAGGAGGCTTTCATATTTTCACTTGGATTAATAAACTGCGCCCTAATGAAAAATCAGGGAGCAGGAGTTGGGGGGAGTGATGTGGTTACTGCATTTCCAGCTAGGAGACACTGTGACATTACTGACAGTTTTCAAGAGTCGGAAAGATCCAGGGTACATAAGTTGGCTCAGTTTAAACCCAGTGAAAATATCTTAGCATTAGAAATAAAGCCTTGGCAATCACATAATGAAGGAAAAATATAAAAACTTATACCCTACACATTTCATGTGAGCAATAATACTTATTGAGGCTGGAATAAGCAATCTCCTATCATCCTACAGAATTATAATGCAGCAAACAATATTGTCAACAAATCAGTGGTAATTATATTGGTACTTTGACCTCATTGCACCCATGTATAATGTGTTTCCTTTTATTCAAAGATCTGTTACATCAAGCTAGTTAGTTATGAGATAAAAGTAAACAACACAGTTGGACCTCACTTTTTTCACTTGTTAAAGAAAAGGTTGGAGTATATGTTGTTTTAGGTCCTCTCTAGCTCTAAATGCTGTAGTTTCTCTAAATTTCTTTCCTGTTCTTAGGTTTTTAATGTTTATGTGTAGCTAGATATTTGTTATTTCTAGGTCATGCCCTACTCGAATACACCTTCTTTCTGTAAGCATATTAAAAAAATGAAAAGTCATTTACAGGAGCCTACTAGCTAATCTACGTAGAAGGAATGATAGAATTAGAGAATCACCATTTTGCTAACCCTACTGGATTGATTTAGATAAGGCTCATCAATGGATAATACAAGCTTTAGGTTTGGGTAAGCAAGCTAGGAAATGATGCCAGTGTCAACTCATAGATTACTTACTAATTGAAAATGAGGGAGAAAATGTATCTTCGTAATCGAGATAATTTTGTAACAATCATCAAAATTAGGTGACCAAACACGGCACCGCTAATAAAAATGGGAACCTCTTGATGTGAATGAAATGCACAGCATCACCTATGATTTTTATTTTTTATTTTATTTTTGAGACAGAGTCTCACTCTGTCACCCAGGCTGGAGTGCAGTGGCATGATCTTGGCTCACTGCAACTTCTGCCTCCCAGATTCAAGCAATTCTCCTGTCTCAGCCTCCCCAATAGCTGGGATTACAGGCATGTGCCACCACACCTGGCTAATTTTTGTATTTTTAGTAGAGATGGAGTTTCTCCACATTGGTCAGGCTGGTCTCGAACTCCCGACCTCAGGTGATCTGCCTGCCTCGGCCTCCCAAAATGCTGGGACTGATTACAGGCATGAGCCACTGTGGCCAGCATTTTTTTTTTTTTTTTTTTTTTTTTAGACAGAGTCTCGCTCTGTTGCCCATGCTGGAGTGCAATGGCACGATCTTGGCTCACTGCAACCTCAGCCTCCTGGGTTCCAGTGATTCTCCTGCCTCAGCCTCCCGAGTAGCTGGGATTATAGACACCCGCCACCATGCTCAGCTAATTTTTGTCTTTTTAGTAGAGACAGGGTTTCACCAAGTTGGCCAGGCTGGTCTTGAACTCCTGAACTCAGGTGACCTACCCGCCTCAGCCTCCCAAACTGTTGAGATTACAGGTGTGAGCCACTGTGCCTGGCCTCACTTATGAATTTTTCTAGCCAAAAATATTCAACCTGAATCTAATCACACCTCAAGATGTAACTTGTAGTTTACAAGAAATAGAAGACTTAAAAATGTTATGTAGCTCTTTAAGAAAATAATCAGAAAAATTCAAAATACAGTACTTCACCAAAGCAGGACACTGTTCTATATTGATAGAAACTAAAGGAACATAAAAAACAAATTTAGTGCTTAATCTATGATTGGTTTAAATAACAATAATAACAGTGAAGAGTCATAACAGGTTGGAGGATTAATTGAGGGAATTCAAATATGGCTGAGTGTTAGATGATACGTAATTTCTGTCCATTTTGGGGGCGTTATAATGATACTATGGTTGTGCAGCAGAATGTCTGTATTCTGAGGAGATGCAAGTTGAAGCATTTGGGGTGAATTGTCACAATTTCTCCAATTTGCTTTCATAGATAGATAGATACATAGATGCATAGATAATTAGGTCATTCTTGCATTGAAATAAAGAAATACCTCAGATTGGGTACTTTCTAAAGAGAAGGGGTTTAATTGGCTCATGGTTCTGCAGGCTGTATAGGAAGCATAGCAGCGACATCACTTGGCCACTGGGGAGGCCTCAGGGAGCTTTTACTCATGGTGGAAGGTGAAGCAGGAGCGTGCACGTCACATGGAGAAAGTGGGAGCAAGCAAGAGAGAAAGTGGGGAAGAAGTGCCACACACTTTTAAATGACCAGATCTCACAAGAACTCACTATCATGAAGACAGCGCCAAGCCATGAGGGACCCACCCCAATGACCAAAACACCTCCCACCAGGCCCCACCTCCAGCTCTCCAGCTTTAGGGATTACAATTCAATGTGAGATTTGGGTGGGGACAAATATCCAAACTATATCAGACAGATAGATGATAGATAGATTGATAGGTCGTAAACTGATAGATAGATAGATAGATAGATAGATAGATAGATAGATAGATAGAGATAGATGGATAGAAAAAGAAAACAAAAATACAGAAAATTTCGATTATTAAATCCAGGTTGGGAACATATCTGTTCATTGCACTATTTTTTCAATTTTTCTTAATGTTTGAAATTTTTTATAATAAATAAATTGGGGAAATTATCCCTTCCCCCATGAGAAATGACTCAACTGTAAAGGTAGGTGTGCTTCTTTACCAATGCAGGGGGTTCTTCTGTGGTTGTGCCAGGGTGCTTGTCCTCCACTAGACTGTAACCTTCTTGAGGGCAAGCACTAAATCTAATTTACAGTTAATATGCCCAGTGCTTGATCTCAGTGCCTTGCACATGGGGAATATTTATTGAATTTAATTGAAATTCATGTATTGACTGAGTGACCACACAAGCTGACCTAGGTAACAACACACTTTTGATACATTAAAAATTCAGTGTTCAGAATAAACTGAAATCAATAATGAATAGGGTTAGAAAAAAATACATAAATCTTTATTAGGGTCAAATAATTTTCTTAACATCTGGCATCAGAATTCCTCCACAGGAAGAAAATGAGACTTTGTTTAGAAAAGTATCCTGATAAGAATTATGTGTGCAAAGAAAGACCCTAGGGCAGGCTGCTGAAGGGTAAAGCTGAGCTAAATGGGGAAGATTGGATCACATTGAAGAGAAGATGGAAGAGATAACTTAATTGATTATTCATTTAGATATCTCCTCCTCTCTAGAGTTGCCGGAGGGTTAGGAGATGTTTTTCTTTAAATAAGAGATATCTAACACTCAGTTTCATATTATTTGCCTTTTTGGGATATATGCCACTCTGTGTTCTGAAACTTCCAGTCAAGTAATGTTATTGGCTATGGACCAATTTTAGAAGGTCTTAAGAAATCAGATGGCAGCAGATAAGAATTCATTTAAAACATAATTTAACTACCTTGTTAATTACAAGGCTACTCATTTACTTTTCCATTTATCTTCATACTCTTTCAATTTAACTAAAACTTTTTTTTACTATTTTCTCTACAGCATGAAATATCAAGCATATCTCCAAGAGAAACAAAATGAAGATGACGATCTGGGAGGTCAGATCATCAAACACGCAGAGCTTCACCAGGTGGCATGATTTTAGGAGGATCACCACAGGCTGGACTGTGGATTCTCAGTTTCTTGGGGCAACCAGAAGTGGGGATGCTTAGAGAGTAAGTCTCATATGTATAAACAAGAACACCAAGGTTGCTTCATACACATGAAAGCAGGATAAGGGAATGGAACGCTTAAAGCAGGAAGTATGGCTTGATGCGCCATCTTCCTTCTCATGGCCTCTTTTCTACTCTCTGGAGACTGAAATATATTTTCTGCTGGGTTTAGGATGGGGTTGAAGAAGCAAAGACAAATTCTTACTCCTTGCTGACCGTCCTCTGCAGATGGAGTGAAACTCAATTGACTAGTTTCTATTGTGACTCTCATATTGCAGCCCTACTTCTCCATTGACGTGGACATGTCCTGTGCTTTATCAGAGAGTGAAAGACAATTTTGTATGGATGTAGGTAGTTTACATGTAAGGGGTGAGTTATATCCTCTTATTACCATATTATTTGTTGAAGACAGGAATCCACGCATGTCAACCAAGGTACCAACTACGATATACTGCTGACCATAAGTTTAGTGATGAGGCTTTTGAAACAAATGAAAATAGAGGGACAATAATTCCTTTAGAAGAAGACTCACAACTGGCATACAAACATTTGATGAAACTTGACCAAATTAACGTTAACTCAGATGCTCAACAATAATTTAGAAGCAAAACAGATAGCACTAGGCCAGCAATCCTAGCCATCTCCCCTTTCAATTCTCAATCAAGACTTCAAATTATATCCAGGAGAAAGTCTCTATGTGAACCTTTGGCATCTGCTTAGCACTGGCTAATTACCTTTTACCATTATGCAATCCAACTAGATAATGCCATTTCCTCAGAACCCATACAATCATCCATGGATGTCCTATTATAAGAGTGCAATAGTTGAATTATTGCCCAGCAATTATCCACCACTTTCATGTATTCTGTATCTTTACCTTGTGGCTTTGTGGTTCCTCCCACTGAAGGTGGAGTATACCTCCCCACACTCTGACTTTGGGTTTGACCCTGAGGTTTGCTGTACCCACTGGGATGATAGCTGACGTGATCCAAGCAGAGGCTGGGTCTGCACTTGTGCCACTGTGCATGTCTCTTCTGTCAACACCATAAATAAAGAGCAATTTCTGGCCAGCTGTTGCTCCTCAGCCTGAGGTTCCAGACCAAGCACATGAGGATCAGACCTGAGCACAACTCACAGTGAGGTGCCAAACCCAGATGGACACACGTTTTGAGGCGGAGCTATTGAGGCAAGGCCAGACTAGGTCAGCCAACCCCAGCCAGCACCAGCCACATGAGTCAAAATAAATGATTGGAGCTTTAAGCCTCTGATGATTAGGGGGGTGTTATGCAACAATAGCTGATTGATACACTGACTAAATTCACAGTAATTGCCCCAATTTGGGGATCTCAATTACCTACTACAAGAAATAAATAGTTTATGCTGCTTAAACTACATCCCATTAAAGAAAATACATGTACTCTGCTCACTCAGGATGTCACACTGCTCTTCTGTCTTTGATCATTTCATCTAACCCCTTGGTTGTTCAATTCTTCCCAAATGTTTCAATTCCTCCTTTGCTTTCCATCCCCCCGATTTTCTTAACAAAGTGAGACTTCTCTGAATCTTCACAGAACTCTTCGCCACATTCATTAGAAAGTCACAACTACTTAATCTAGGTGCAGACTCAAGCTGAAGGTGATTTCTTTAATTTAGTCTCGGAGTTTAATGTTGATCTAAATTACCAAAGCATCACACTCATGATTTATCAAACAGAGAGATCGACCAACTGATTCATTCCCTGTTTCTCATTGCGGACTGTAAGTTATATCTTACAGGGTCACAGCCAAGATTTCCAGAGACAAGGACACCTGTGGAGCTATCATTATACACACCACTGTGATTAAACTTCAGCTCACATAGAAGCAACACGCACTGCTTTTGCCTGACTTCTGTTTTTGCAGTTGGTTTGTTGATGAGTGGGGCCTTATGTGGGGAAGAAAAAGGCCCATTGGTATTAGATTCAGAGGGGAGAAAATGCTACTCGTTCTGTTCTGTTCCTATATATTCTTATTTACAAGTGTGCTATGGATAAGATATGCCTTTGTTTAGCAATTTTGAAAGCAGGAATCATTAGACTGATAAAAGACCACAGTCATATTTTGTTTGGCTAGTACAAGCCCAGACAGGCTTTTTTTTTCTGTCTGTTGTGGTTTTTTTTTCCAGGTTTTTAATTGTTTTAAGTTTTGAAATAGTGGCCAATATTTTCATATAACAAATTCAAATTCAGGCCGGGCATGATGGCTCATGCCTATAATCCCAGCACTTTCGGAGGCTGAGGTGGGCAGATCACTTCAAATCAGGAGTTCAAGACCAGCCTAGCCAACATGGTGAAACCCTGTCTCTACTAAAAATACAAAAAATTAGCCAAGCGTGGTGGTACATGCCTGTAGTCCCAGCTACTCGGGAGGCTGAGGCACGAGAATCGCTTGACCCCGGAGGCGGAGGCCACAGTGAACTGAGATCACACCACTGCACTACAGCACTGGTGACAGAGCAAGACTCTGTCTCAAAAAAAAAAAAAAAAAAAAAAAAAAAAAAAAATCAAATTCTGACTTCTTTTGAGAAAGAGAAACATCTGGCAATGCTGAGATCTCATTCATCCATTTCCCCATTCAACCAGCAACCATGTACTGATCAGAGAAGCAGCATCCTCTCTAAAACAGAACATGAGCTCACCAGTTTGGCTGGTTTGTCTTACAGCCAGCTGACTTCTATTCCTTTACCTTTCTTTCTATAACCCTTTTAAGTATCTGTATTTATAAACCATACATTAATAGGCAAAAATAGTAAAGATAAATTATTTCTGATCGTGTAAACATTCGAGGACTTCTTTAAGCGACAGAAGTCGCTCGTATATAAGAATTACAAGAACAAAACAGAACGAGTAGTGTTTTCCATTCTGAATGCTAATACCAAGGTGCCTTTTTCTTCCCCATAAGGCCCCATTCATCAACATACCAACTGCAGTATTTTCATATTTTTATATGAAAATATTGGCTACTAATTCAAAACTTAAAACAATTAAAAACTTGAAAAAACCACAACAGACAGAAAAAAAACCAAAAAAACAAAAAAAAACCTCTCAAAGCCAAACAAAACATGACTTTGGTCTTTGATCAGCCTAATGATTCCCACTTTCAAACTTTGCTAAACAAAGGCATATTTTGTCCTTAGCATGCTTGTATATAAGAATATATAAGAACAGAATGAGTAGCATTTTCTCCCCTCTGAATGCTAACACCAATGGGCCTTTATCTTTTCAAAATAAGAGACAAGAGTAGAATAAAAGCTTTTGTTTATTATTCATTTATCCTTTCAAATAGTGCTATTATTTATGAAGTATCTACTATGTGCCAGTCACAATGTTAAGCACCAAGGATGCAAAGAAAAAAAAAAAAAGACCTAATACCAGCCCTTCTGAAACTCAGGATCTACAGTGATGAGTTTAGTATAGCTAACAATGAATTCAGGAGCTAAATGCCCATGTTTCCAGACCCCATGCCTCGGGATACTGATACAGTAGATCCTGAATAAAGTCCATAAAAGGGCATTTTAGTATTGGTAATTGTAACACAAGGTGTGGTGATCACACTCTGACAAATAATAAACAGACGATTTCAGTGCAATGTGAACTGAGCTCTGAAATGGGGTAAACCAGAAAATTAGATGAGTCTTTGGGTTAGTTTCAGACTACTCTGTGGGATGTTTTATTTTATCTCATCTTTACAACATTGCTATGATGCATGTAATTACACCTTAATTTTACAGAGTAGAAGCCTAAGGTTCAGAGTTTAAGCCAGAGGTTTTCATCCTTGACAATATTGCCTTTCCTGGGCAATTTTTTGATGTGGGTACAGTCCTGTGCATTGTAGGCTGTTTAGGAGCATCCCTGGTGCTACAGTTTTGATATGCTTTGTTTGTTCCCAGTAAAGTTCATATTGAAATTTTACCCCCAGTGCTGCAGTGTAGAAAAATGGGGCATGCTGGGAGGTGTTCGGGCTATTAGGACTGATCTCTCATGAATGGCTTGATAGTGCTCTACAATAGTGAATGACTTTTCACTCTCGAGAGATTGGATGAGTTTTGATGGTAATGAATTCATTCCCTTGAGAGTGGGTTGTTGGAAAGTCAGGGCACCTTCAGGTTTTCCCTTCTTTGCATGTGCCTGTTTCCCCTGTGACCTTCTTCATGTTTTTGATTCAGCACAAAAGCCCTCATCAGAGGCTGAGCCTTTGCTGGTGCCCTGCCTCTTGTACAGCCTGCCTCTTGTGAGCCATACACACCTCTTTTCTTTATAAATTACCCAGCCTCAGGTATTCTTTGTAGCAACACAAAATGGACTAAGACACCTGGCCTCTACCCACAAGATTTGAGTAGTGCCTTACCCCCTAATGTGACAAACAAAAATATCTCCAGACATGACCAGATGTCCCCTGAAAGGTAAAATCACTCCTAGTTAAGAATCTCTGGTTTAAACCCTACCCACAAGATTTGAGTAGTGCCTTACCCCCTAATGTGACAAACAAAAATATCTCCAGACATGACCAGATGTCCCCTGAAAGGTAAAATCACTCCTAGTTAAGAATCTCTGGTTTAAACCCTTAAAAACAGTGAGGTCTCACAAATAGTAAGAGGCCAGTTGGAATTTGGTGTCATTCTATTAACTGCAGAGCTCAAACTCTGAAACATCTGAGATGAAAATTACTACAATACAGATGCAAATGATCAGATCAAAACTTTGTTTTGAAAAAAGAGGTTGCTCTTTTGTAAAAGCCTCAGTACAAAGTGAAAAAAATTACAAACTAAAGGCTTTTAATAAAAAGAAAAAGACTGGAATCCAATTAAACATAATGTTGAAGGGTCTGAATGTTTGGCTTGAGCTGCTAATGGAGATCTGGAGTTGTAGGAAAAGAAATCCCACACATGCACACCACAGTTCATGCCTGTGGGTCCTGCAATTTCATCTGGTGATGCCTTAAAGTAAATGTGACATTACACACATTTTAGCTTCTATTTTCCCAGCAGGAAGTGTAAGATAAAGAGGCTCAATCAGTATGTTAAAATAAGATCTGATGCAGGGGAGGGAAAAAAAGCTTTCAGATCATAAGAAATACCATCCCGAGGAAATTAAAAGCCTGAAATATGGCATATGATTACTGACACCAAAATCCTGCTGTTGTGTTTTTGAAGGACTTTTAAAGATGCTTTCTATTTGCTAAATAAATCTGCAAAACTACATTGCTTTCCAGGTGTCAGGGAGTTTCAGTGAAAAAAAAAATAAAATGATGTGCATGGATACCATCACCAAACTTTCTCAACGGAGGAATTATTGAAGAGAAAGGGGTTGCTTCAATTAACATATGTCAAATGAAAACAGTCTTGATGATTTCTTTTTTCAAGCTTCTGTTTCCATCTATTCTTTCCAAGCAAATAGATGAACAAACTTGTACCATATGGATATGAACTGGTTTGAAATTAATCAATCAGTAAGCACATCACATTGGTAGCTTGCCTGCCTTCTTTTTTGTACTCTCCTCCCATTATGCCTTTATTTCTTCAATTATTCACTCATTCCATCATTCACTTAACAAATATTTACTAAGTGCTCACTTTATGTGACTTTACGAAGTTCTGGTGGTATAATGAAGACCCAAACTAGATACAGACTCTGCCTTCGTGAAACTTTCAATCTAGTGGGGGTGGTAGACAACAATCAATATATTACTCGAGCAAAGTAAAACGGCAATTCTAATGAGAGCTGTGACAGACAGGAACTGTTGCAATAAGAGCCTATAACAGAGGACTTGTATCTCATCAGATAGTTAAGAAAGGCCTCCCTGAGATAATAACTGCAGGAGAAGCAGGAGGCAACCAGGTGACAAGCACTCTAGGTGGTCAGGATGACATGGGAAGCAACAAAAAACTTCTGCTTGATGCAGGTATGGCATACTCAAAGAACTAAAAGAAGGTGGGTTTGGGTTGTACACACAGCAAAGACAAAGATGGTGAGATAGGTGGAGGAAGGCTTTGCCTAGCCTCAGGTCTATACCATGTACAGATCTTTGTCCTAATTCTATCGAGAGAAAAGAAAAAAGCTTTGCTATCTTGCAAGCTTTTGATTTGTGTCTGTAGAAGGCAGGCATGCACACAGGCAATAAGATATTAAAAATAACTAGAAATAATCAAGGTATCATATACCTACAAATCAAGACCTGAACATTCCACTTAGTCCAGCTGCATTTTAAAATAGTTTCTAAGATCATGCACAGTGGGAAATAAATATGGTATTGGTATCCAATGAACATTAGATCTCACTATACTCCATCCTCCCAAAACCTATTAGACTTGATTTTACATATTTTCCTAAGATCAAATTTGGATTTAATCCTTAAAATTTCAAAATTAAAAGCAACTATGTTACTGTATGTCTCAAGAAACGAAGCGTGCTTGAGTGAGTCTTGGATCACTTTTTTTAGTCTCTTCTGGCTAGAAGAATCAGTAAGATCTTGACAGTATTGTTGCAGGCAATTTGGTGATGTGCTACCCTAAGAAGTCCTGAATTGCACCAACATATCACTGGGGTCTCTTTAGCAAAAACCATCCTTGTGAGCATGTAGGCTGCTGGTTTGGAAAATGTAGGGGAGGTCAGTCACACTGAACACTGAACACTTAACCAGTCGAGATAACCCAATCCAATTTGTCTTCAGGGCTCCTGGGTAGGAAATCCTAACTCCAATTTCCAAACAGTTGAGAATTACATTTTCATGTTTACCTAAGCTACACTGGGGGCTGTTGAGAGGGTATATTAGACTTTGCCAAGCAGAGCTCCCACAGAGCTGAGCCTTGCAAAGCACACAACATCTGGAAAAGAAAGTTTCTTTGTAAATCAGATCATGTAAATAAGCCCGTAGGGGGCAAGTGGGTTGGGTAACCCTGGTCAGTCAGTGATGGAGGAAGCTGCTGCAGGGAGATTCTGACACCATGACCACTGATCTGTCTATGGGTCATCTGTGCAACTCCTCATTGTTTTGACCCTCCTGGCCATCCTCACTTCTCTCTTACCGCCAATCATAGATCTCTGAAGAGAAACCTCTAGGCTGGACCACACACAGACCTGCAAACAATAAGGCCCACAAGACAGATACTGCCTTTCTTACCCAGTGGATGATTCCAACTCACAGCCGGCAATCTATGCTTTCAATAGCAAGGAGAAGGACTGACAAGAATCAAGCACATACAGGGAAAGCAGTCACATGTTTAAGGACATACATGAAAATATCCAACAGGTTTCCCACGGCACCCCGTAAGTCAAATTGCACAGCAAGCTTGGTGCTCAAGTTAAAAAAATAAAAATAAAAAAGGAAAAGAAAAGAAAAATCTTATGTTTTGTCTATATTAAAAAAAAAATCAGTTTTCAAATATTATTTTACTGTTTTTAATTATTAATGAATTATTATTATTTAATTATTAATCTCAAGGTAACAAGCTCTGCTATTAGCTTCCTTTGACAAAGGAGAAAATAAAGGTTAAGAAAAATCTGATTGCTCTTGACTATCTAGGGGTACAAAACTATTATATTATTTTTTTGAGATGGAGTTTCGCTCTTGTTGCCCAGGCTGGAGTGCAGTGACTCAATCTCGGCTCACTGTAACATCCACTTCCTGGTTCAAGCGATTCTCCTGCTTCAGCCTCACAAGTAGCAGGGATTACAGGCATGTGCCACCATGCACGGCTAATTTTGTATTTTTAGCAGAGACGGGGTTTCACCATGTTGGCCAGGCTGGTCTCAAACTCCTGACCTCAGCTGATCCACCTGCCTTGGCCTCTCAAAGTGCTGGGATTACAGGTGTGAGCCACTGCGCCCAGCCCCGAAACTAATTATCAAGACTCTGTTAAATAGAGCCTGAGTTTGAGACTAAGATGCTGTCTACTATGTAAAAATATTTTTCTGTAACCCATTTAATCATTAAGCACAATATACATTTTGATCTTCATATATATTTTTACCATTAGAGTTTAAGCATATTTATGTCATAAAGGAAAATAAAATGACCTCTTATCTATCTATCTATCTATCTATCTATCTATCTATCTATCTATCCATCTATCATCTATCTATCTATCTTTGGTAAAGGATGTCCAAAAACTGACCAGTCTGAAATAGTATTGATTTAAGAAAATACATTTTCATGAAAACCCGCCACAGGAGCTTGAAACTGTTTTTATTCATTTCCCTCCCCGCACCAGCAACAACAGGTAGCTGAATTCGATTTTTCTTTGTGCTATCTCTTTAGTAACTAGCCGTATACTCTAAGGCTTGGAACAAATAGAAAGCAAGAGAAACAAAGGAGTCAAAATCATCAGAAGAAATAACAAATATTGCTGTGATTTAAAAACATCCTATTTGACAGATCATTAGGGGAATGTGCTTATGTGCTTGTTTACTGGCTGTCATTGATTTTTACTCAGCATTGGATAATTTTTAAATTTTCCATGTGGCCATTTGGGCATATTCATCATTTATTCCTTCTGCCTTCTTCCTTCCTTCTTCCTGTCCTTACCTTTTTTCATTCTTACTTGCCTGCAATTCTTCTTTCCTTCCTTCTTTCTCTCTCCTTTCCTTTCTTCTTTCCATGCCAAGCATGGAAACCAAGCAATTGAAGAGTCAAAGTTTTAGAAATCAAATTGGAAACATCTTTATTTTTACCACATATTTACTTAAAAAGAGAAACTTTTAATAAATTATTCCTTCTTTTTTTTCTAATACTTTTATAGTCTCTTCTTACTTTTGCCAAAACTTGGTAGCACAATCTATTCTTAGGGACAGGACTGGAGCCATTATGTTTAATTTATTAATTTTCCTATGCTTTATAATTCCTTGTGAAAATAAGTTCGTTATTTGGAAGCAACTGCATGCCATAGGGCTGTTTTGCATTTAGCCTATAGCCAGGTGCAAAAAACTCCCTCCAGCTCTGTTTAGCTTTCACACAGAACTTTGGTCAGGGACCTCTGGACAGCTGACCTTCATTTACACTAAACCTTTCCTTATTGGACTCATATTAAAAGGGCCTGCAGTTTCAGCTCTGGGGTTTGGCACAAACGATTCTAATTGTTCCTTTATCCAATATTCAGAGATAGGGCTCAGCCATTAGGCCCTAGAAAAGCAATATACAAATATTAGCTTGATGGACAAGTTTAGTAATAAGATACAGCTCTCCTCTGTATGTCACACTTGAGAGATGCAAGAAAGATAGCCATCCCTATTATTGTTCTCACACATTTTATAGCTGGTACATGTTTATATTTCCTGCTTAAAGATTGCAGGGCATAGCTAAAGGAATTCAAGACTCTGGAATTCCATACAGCCTGACTCTTTTATGCATTACTTCAGAAACTAGTTAGCCTTGATAGCAAAAGGAGAAGCATTCCGCCTCTGACAGGCTACTGAATCAAAATCAGAAAACGGATCCCAATAGTCTGTTTCAATACTGTAGCCCCAGCACTATCACACATGAAGACTTTTTATTCCACCCCCAGAAAAACACAGCTTGCATTAGACAGACTCAATTGTATAAGCCAAAAACAATAGGGGAGTTAAATCCACCGCAGAGTTACTAGATCATTGGAGAAACTATTTTCAAAATGGAGATGGTGTCTGTAAAAGTAACTTGGTAACATTCCAGGTTACCATTACTGGGTTAACATTTCACTAAATGATTGTAAAGGCTTAATTCGTAACAAAGAGGAGCCACAACAGCAGAAATCAAAAATGGAGAAAGGAATTATTTTCCTCTTTTTGAGCTGCATGCTCTGTTTTATTTACATAAGACATACACCATATTCAGCAGTAAGCCTTCCAGACCCCAGTTTCTTACTTTTGGCAAAGAAAAGCATGTGTGGATATGTGTGTGTTGCAAAGGTGGCAGGGAGGGAGGATTCTCCAAAGTTTCCAGTATATGATTTCCCTGACAGATTAAATAATGATAGAAAGTTATGACATTAAAAATACATCATTCGAAATAATGTTGACGTGACTTTTCCTATATATATTTTTTCTTTTGTGGTAGGTGGTGTAATGTTACACAACTTTTAAAAAGTGCAAGGCAGGCTGTGAATTACTTCTTTCAAATCTTTACGTCAAGGGAGCAACTTTTCAAAAGTTATTTCAAAGCCCAGGATTTCTGCTCCCCACACCTAAACCCCAAACCACTTGTGAAAATTCAGCTTTTCAAACAAAGCTTGGCTCTATTACTTCCAGCTGTCTCTATCTTGCCAAGTGTCCTGACACACACATACTCTATCGGTAAATCAACAGAGAAAGAGAAGGGAATGTTAAAAAAAAAAAAAAAAAAAAAAAAAACAACCAGTGAAACTCTTAAAAATGAATGTAAAATTCCTAAACATCTCCATTTTCAAAAGGTATCTATGCATATATCAAGGTAATTTTCCACAATCATCAGAATTGTCCTTTCTCACATCTAAGTATTATACTATCACCCCCTCTTTTTGAGAATGTGTTTTACACACACACACATATACATGTACACAACACACACAAACATGCACACACTGTGTTTGAAGACATGTGTTTTTCAAGTGTGATGAAATCGTTTATCTGACCTCATGCCATTTCTATTAACTGCTACCTGACTTGAGTCCTATTGATGAGACTTAGTGCAGTTCAGGGGGAAGCGTGGTGAGTCAAATCATATGACTGCCTCCACCTTCATCTCTCCAGCTGGAGAATCACCGTGTGCCAATATCTACAGTGACATTTTCAAAATTAGATACTCTATATGTGGGGATGTATGGGTCCCATCTCACAAGGACAAAGCAAGGACTGCTTGGCATTTTGTTTCTGTGGCAGGTTATTTAGGATACAAGGGGCACTAACTGGCACCCTCCCAAGCTGTGACATTTGTGATCTGCTGCCAAAGGGCAAGAGAAAGATGTGTAGCTGCCTTTTCTTCCGTGTGTGACATCAAACAGATACCATAGCAATCGTCTCCATTCTGACCCTTAGAACTCTGGGCCAGCTTAGATGACAGATTTAACCATTTTCCTGCTCCCCATCCCGTCATTTTGAAGGGGGCAGTTTGAGTTTGTTCAAATGTGGGGTGGTTCAAGTGGAGGGGTGCTTAGGAAAGAGGGAGAGATACCTACGTTGGCTTGTAATTGTGTATTAGGTTGGTGCAAAATGAATGGCAAAAGCTGCAATTACTTTTGCACCAACCTAATACATAGACTTATTAACTCCCATATCCTCTGGGCCTTAGGCCTACCAGACAAGCATTCTCCCCAAGGCTGTTAAGAAGTATTGATAATGGCACATTCTAAACTCTAGGGGGAGCTCCTGGCATCCACTAATCAGGAGGTCACTATGGTAAGGGTGGAGCTAAGTATGCTAAGTAAATGGGGTTAGAAGTGAAAATTCTCTGATAATGTTGATGCTCTTGACTTTTCTGGTTCTTTCTTGTTGCTTTCTCTGAACTTCTGCATGGTATGTGCTTTTACAACCCTATTGATTTTGCCTTTTCTCCTTTACAACTGGTCACCTAAGATAGGACCAGCACAGCCTGCGGTTTGGGAGGGTTCCCAACCTGTCAACCATGAAAAGCGCAAGGTAACCAGAGAATAGGGCTGGAATGGGATGCTTATCCAAACTCTGCCCTAGTCGGAGGGACATGGATCTTGTCCTCTTTTCCATGTCTTCCTGCTTGCTTCCTCCTCTGCTTTCCTTCCACTGGAGTGGAAAAATCAAGAGAACCTAGAAAAGAACTGGCCTTAATTCCAGCCCTTAATCCTCAGATAGCAAAAGAATGCTGAGGGTTACAAGGTCTTACCAGTTTTCCAGAATGAATACAGGATAGGGATTTATAGTCAGTCCCAGAAAGAGGATGTCTTGTTAGTAGGTTCCTGTGTTTATATCCCAACAACCCAGTGCACTGGTAAGTGTTGAGAAATGATTCAAGAATGTGGAATCACCTTGCAGTCACTGCAGAGACCTGACCAACAGCAGTCATAGGCCACTGAGGGAAAGAATGCTGGTGTCCTATCACTGCGGAAGCTCCATGTGGTAGCCTAGTATGAGTTTAGACTGATTTATGGAGATAATAAACAGTTTTATGACTGAGCCAACCAGATGATGGAATGGTGGAATCTAGTAACAGATTAACCTAACTGAATCTAATTGCTGCACATTCAGACTGAGTGATTGATGCTCCATTGATCCTGCATATAGACAAAATAATTCATCTACTGCACGACAACTGATTCTGCCCATTTTTGTAGACACAGCACGTTTGACTTCAGTTACATGTTCATATATTTTTTTTGTTTCTCTTTGACAATAGAAATCATGTGTTTCTCATCTTTGTATCATCCACAGTGTCATGAATAAGTGACCAAAAATTATTTATTGAATAAAAGACATAGTAACTTATGTGCACAAATAAAGAGAGTGTTGATCTGTTTCGGACATACCTACCTATGCAGATAGCAATTATCTCTAGAAGGCTCACTTTAGGTGTAAGAGATAGAAGTCCAGTAGTTTAGAATTTGAACAGTGTGTAGGGACTGGAGGAGAAACTAGAAGTTCATACTTGTGCTACTTTTGTCCTTTCTAATGACAAAGATCTTTTAGATCTTTCCTATTTGAATGATTATCTTGCCCAACATTATACCAAATGAGATAATACAATTATCAGGTCAATTAACAATAATGCAATAATTATAGTAGTAATATTAGTTGTAGCTTTAGTGTTACAACAGTAAAACAGTTACAAAGATAGTATTTGTATGTACTGTTATACTTATTTTATGAATGAGAAAACTAGGGCAGAAAGGGAGTAGATGAATTATTCAAGACAGCTAAGTAAAAAAAAAAAAAAGAGTTGGGAAACCACAAAACTCAAATTCAATAAAACAGATTCTTGGCATTCACACATTTAGCACTTACGAGTTTACATCTTGATTATTAACCTGAAAATCCATGATGTGGTAAGGTATAATTTTGCAGATGCCCTAATGTTAATAGTGTCCACTGCAAGACTGACATAGAAATAAGTCACCCAGCTAGTTAGTGAATCTAGTCATCCACACAGCAGTCACTTCTCAGAACACTTTCTTTATTCTTTTTGATCTTTTCTATATCACTAACTGGCAAAGTAAACTTTTCTGTTCTCCTATGAAATAAAAAAATATACTAAACAAAATACAAAAGCTTAGTGAAAGAGGAAAAGAGTTAACTTGTAATGTGAATATATGCATTGAAAGCACACGACTCTCATTGGAAATAGAAACCGAGAAAAAGAAATAGCACTAACATTTCTAAACACTCATATTTGGAATTTATTAAAGCATATGAGAATTATCCTTTGTGACTATAAAGGGCCTACTGAACAACAGTCTCATAAAGAAAAAGGCCTTTTTTGATAAATAATCATGGAGTATGTGATCAACACTAGCAGGTGAGTGCTTGTTTCTGACACTACTCTCTAGGAATCAGAACAATGGGTTGCTTATCAAATACTATGAGCAAGGTTCTGGACCAAGTACAAAATATACGTAAGCAGAGCCAGACCTCCCATGGCCATGCAATAAGTCTGACTCCAACTATCTCATTAGCCTCATGGGGCTGCCATCTCCACCATTACAACTCTGGTTTATTTAGGCTCTGTTTCTGAAAGGCTCTGACCTAAAATGCAAAGTAATTAGGAGAAGATAAAAAGCAACCAAGAACCAAGTAAGCCATTCCCATAACCATTTATGAAATTATCTTTTCATTAGTGCTTCAACAGAAAATGAAATTTATAAAGATCGAGATGGGACTCATTATTACAGAGAATGGGCCACCTGGGGGTGAGTACACGTCCAGGAATAATCTTGAGTGGAGGTCCCTGGAAGAAGCCTCGGGACCATTGGAGTTGAAAGATGACAAGACATAATGGAAGGATGATTGGATTGAAAGTGGAGTCACTGATGCACCACTTTCCAGGTGCCACCTCTTTGCATCATATTGACCCTGTTAAACTTTAATACGATCCAGGTAGGGCTAACAGAAAGAGCTGAGACCCTGGATTAAAAGCATAAAACCCACAAAGCCGAATTTAATGAAGCAAACTTTTACCAATGACCCTGGTGTTTGGTACAAACCTGATAGCTTTCCTAGTGTAAGTTCTGGGTCACAGAGCACACGTTGGCTAGCATCTGCTCTCATTCCCAATTAATTATAGATGTTGGGTCTATAAGATCCTTTGTTAGAAATAACTAAATAATAAATGCCTATAAAGCAGTTTGCATGCTGTGCCTAATAAGAACAAACTCCACAGAAATCCAATTTAAACACTTATTGCTTTTTTGAGCCAGAATTAAATTGGATTTGTGTTTCTGAACTCTTTGGCACAAGGATCAACCATCGCATGGGTGGATTTGGCACGATGACCACCTCTGGGGCCAGCTGTGCAGAAATGTTGTTTGCCTCAGAAGTTGGAATTTACCAAATATGGCCTCTGGAACAAACTGAAAACCCAACCATTTTAAAATTTTCAAAGCGTGTCATGAAGTTCTCAAAGAGATGCTCCAAGCAAAAATAATTTTTATTCGCTTCAATTTCAAAAAGTAATAAACAGTATCCTCTAACAGAAGAGAGTATGCCAAGAACAGATAGAAAGGCTAGCATGTCCAGCTCCATAAGGATAAGGGGATCATTGTCAGGTGTTCTGATGACACCAACATGGTCAGTAATGTAGAACTTTCAGTCTTCTGAAAAGGTGTGGAATGGCGAGCACAAGGGGTTCTCAGGTTTCACATGTTATTTGGATTGTTTCTCCTATTTTAGCATCTTTTGCATACTAGGTTGTATTTTAATTCATCGAAAAACAAAAAAAATTTGTGCTATCCAACATCAGTGGTGCATATAGGCAGTATCATGAACTGAACTGCTAAACAGTCTTTAGACAACACTGTGAAATTTGTTTACCTTTATTTTATAAAAAGTGAGTGGAAAACAGAAAAAAAAATTAAATGTATATTTATAAGTTCTATGACTGGGACACAGATGGTCATTTTCAGGTGAGCCTAGAGCAAGGAACTTGCTCAAATCAGAAGCACATTGGATTGACTTGGCTGTATGTGTGTTTGCCAAGCGAAAGAATATACTGCAATTAAAGAAGATATTAGAAGTGTGAGAGAAATGACAAAGAAAGGTGGTAGTATGGAGAAAAAAGAGAGATCAGTTGCTGGAAAGCAGCATAATTTTTTTTCAGAGACTCAAAAGCAGAGGGGTGTCCTGCTCCACAGAACTGTAGATACAATCTGTTATACATTGTCATTTATCAACAGGAAAGGAGGTTCGCTTTCAGCTTTCTCATGACCATTTTTTTTTAAAGAAAACCTGTTTGGATTCCATTAAAGCTGGCATCACTGAGCCCAACCAGATTTCCTACACATTCCCTGCTTAATTACTTTATACAAACCAGAAGCAGCAAGTCTTTCCCCAGAACCAAATCATGACCCTTTATCTACTGGTAGTCACATCAAGTAAGCAGGGAAAACTAGAATTTAAGGGAAGGTATTGTCTTACAATATTAACATTTATTATCTAAATTTAATAGTGAATTATTATTTCTAAATAGTCATGGGTATGTTTCATAGCATCCAATGGGGAAGGAGTAAGTCTATTTATATATACCATAATTAAGAATTACAAAATACATTAAACTATTTTAGAAGCAAATCTTCTTCTCAAATTTTGTATATGTGACATCTTTAGATGGATTATGGAAAGCATTCTTGATAAAGAAACATACAGTCTTAAATGGCTTTGCAGTAATACACACCCAGAGTTTTTTCCAAGCCTATAAAGGACAGTGTGGCTTCCTCCCCAAAGATCCCCTCCTCAAAAAGTGGACCCTAATTTGTCTAAGCCAATCAGAGTGGTCCTATCTTTCTTGACACAGAGATTGGTTAAGAAATACCAGGCCTAAACTAATTGCCACACAGCAACCCAATGACTTCTGTGATTCACTCAGAAGTGGCCCCAAGTAAGACAAAGCTTAGGACTTTCAATGGGATTTTTGGAAACAGATATTTTGTCTCTGTCTGGACGGTGAGAGTTGAGGCTATGAGGTTTGGAACAACTGCAGGTAAGGAATAAAATGAGTGAGCTCTGTCATAATTCACGACTCTGGAACTTGTATGGTCTTTACTGTGTTTGCTCTTAGAGTGCTCTTGAAATTTTAAACTTACCAACCGACTGCTCAGCCATACCTTTGTAAACATGTGCTATACTCTTATAATTGAATGCAAGTTAGTATGTGCAACAATGTGGAAATAACAATGCTCTCTGATTTAATAAAATGTTTGAACACTGAAAAAGAAGAAAAAGAAGGAAGGAAGGAAGGAAGGAAGGAAGGAAGGAAGGAAGGAAGGAAGGAGGAAAGAAAGAAAGAAAGAAAGAAAGAAAGAAAGAAAGAAAGAAAGAAAGAAAGAAAGAAAGAAAGAAAGAAAGAGAAAGAAGGAAAGAAAGGAGGGAGGGAGGGAGGGAGGGAGGGAAGGAAGGAAGGAAGGAAGGAAGGAGAAAGAAAAGAAAGAGGAAGAGAAGGGAAGGGAGGAGAGGAGAGGAGAAGGGAGGGGAGGGGAGGGAAAAAGAAAAGAAAGAAACAGATCCAGTTCCAGATACATTCTTGAGCTTCTAAAACAAACTATTCTGAGGCTGCTCTACTTCTGGACTATCCAGTGACTGAGTCAATAAATTTCCTCTATTACATAAACCATTTTTATTGGGTTTCCTCTTTATAGACTAAGTGAAGAGCTTTAATAGATAGAATAAATTTAGACAAGTTTCTAATCTGTTTAGGACATCCTTTTTTCTCACCTCTCAGTGGAAACATTCCATCTCTCTAATGGTCTCATTAAGGGATACATTTAAAGAGTTGCTCTTTCATCCATCCATCCACTACCCATCCATCCACCCATCCATCTATCTGTTCATCCATGTATCTATTTGCTGCTTTATTTAATGAGTACACTTTATGTGTCAAGCACTGTCGCACAAGAAAGAGCAATGAACACAAATGACAAAGTCCCTAATGTTATACTACTATACAACAAAGAAGTGATTTCAGAATTTCTCAGATGTGTATGCCATGGAGATCACTAAGGTTGATGGGAAGTATTGAGGAATTGTAAAACATGGTCAGGGAAGGCCATGATAAGAGTGGACATTGCCACAGAGATGACGAATAAATGAGGATGCTGGCCAGGCAAAGATGAGGGAAAGCATTCCAGGAGCAGAAAAAGGAGGCCCAAGTTCCTGTGGAGTCCTGTATTGGACTTATTCAAGCAATAGCAAGAAGGCTTGTGGCTGGAGCTCACGTAGAGTGAGATGATGCTTCTTAAATATCATGGCCAATCTATCACCAGCCCTATTAATTCAACCACCTAAAAATTATTTTAAACTATTACTTCCTCTTATTTCTACAGCCTTGGCTTCTGTCTTCATCAACATTAAATTCCCTGGTGGCAGCAATCTCCTCGATGCACTTCCCTCCCTGAGTGCTAACGTCTGCCGTCATCCATCACAGTGTTTCGAGAACAATCTATAGACACATGCATACACCAAGAAAGCCCTCAGTTAAAATTGTCTGTTGTCCTCTTGGCATGGCGGCTCATGCCTGTAATCCCAGGACTTTACGTTGGGAGGCCAAGGCGGGCAGATCACTTGAGGTCAGGAGTTTGAGGACAGTTTTGCCAACATGGTGAGACCCCATTTCTACTAAAAATACAAAAATTAGCCAATGTGGTGGTGCACACCTGTAGTCTCATCTACTTGGGAGACTGAGACAGGATAATTACTTCAACCTGTGAGGCTGAGGTTGCAGTGAGCTGAGATTGCACCACTGCACTCTCGTCTGGGCGACAGAGCAAGACTCCGTCTCAAAAAAAAAAAAAAAAAAGTCTATTGTTTCTCCATTAGTTATGGCAGTGACCTGCAAACTTATACTTATCCAGACCCTATCAGTAAAACAATTGTAGCATGTACTTTTCCCACAAGAATTAAATTTCCTGTGTTATTGTATTTGTATGCTATATATATTTTAAAGCTTTACCAAAAATTGAAAGAAAAAACAATATCAAAGAGAAATATAAAGACAAACTTTAATATTTTCTTCTTGTATCTCAGTTGATCATTTTGTGCATCCTAATGTGGAGATTGCTGACTCCTTAGCATGGCAGATCCTCCAGCCCTTTTCTAACTCTATTACTTCCTCTCTTGTCTCATATTTATGCCATAATAAAACCAAGCTGTTTGTAACTCTTCATACATACCATCTTTGTTTCTTGCCCCTGTGGTTTTGCCCAGGCTGTTTCTTCCACCCGTCATTTCTTCTTCCCAGTCTATCTCAGTCATTTCTCCTTAACCTTTTGGTGTCTGCTTAGCTGACAACGCTTCCATAAATTTTTCTATGACATTTGTACCCCCAGGCTGGGAGAGGAGAAGTCTAAGATTCTATAGCATCGCTGCCACTCCCTTTTCCTATATTCTCACCGACTGTTCTGTATTGCATTTGGCAAAGAGTAGGCATTCATTTAGAATTTTTATGGTGGAAAAATTAATGGATGAATGAATAAATGATTAAGTGAATGATACCACAGAATGAGATGCAATATGGTGAGGTAAAGGACACACAGTATGGATTCTGGAGCCGAACAGCCTGGATTCCAAATCGGGCCGCACTATGTATGTGCTGTGTGTATTAGTCTGTTTTCACGCTACCATAAAGAACTGCCCGACACTGGGTGATTTATAAAGGAAAGAGGTTTAATTGACTCACAGTTCAGCATGGCTTGGGAGGCCTCATGAAACTTACAATCATGGTGGAAGGCGAAGGGGAAGCAAGGCACCTTTTTCACAAGGCTGCAGGAAAGAGAAGCGCCAATTGAAGGAAGAGGAGCCCCTTCTAAAACCATCAGATCTCATGAGAACACACTCACTATCATAAAACCATGGGGAACTGCCTCCATGATCCAATTACCTCCACCTGGTCTCTCTCTTGATACGTGCAGATTATAGGGATTACGGGGATTACAGTTCAAGATGAGATTTGGGTGGAGACACAAAGCGGAACCATATCACTATGTAACCTTAACCAGAGAATTTCTCTCATCCTCAGTTGACTTATTTGTAAAATAGGGGTCATAAAATAACACATAGCTCCCAAGATTGTTTTAAGGATTAAAGGACTAAAATACAAAGACTTTTCAGCACAAAGTCCCACCTTAATACATTTTAGCCATTCTCTATCAATAAATGTTCAATATTCCCCCTTACTATTTATGATGGTGAGAAATTCAGGCTTGGAGCTCATCAGAAAGTTTAGTTCTTGTTGTGACAAGGTGATATTGTAAAACCAGTGTGAGTCCTGACAACAGATTTTAAAAATGATAAGCCTGTGTTTTTGCTGTGAATTAATACCTAATAATGGTGAATTCACCTTTGAACCACCTCAGGGGTGTGTTGAAAGGAAGAAGTAAATAATAATAGGATCCTATCAGCTCGGAACAGTGAGACAGTCCAGTGTGAATCACAAAAGAAACCCCGAGAAAAAGGAGCAGAAGCTGTTGAGGCAGTGTGGAACCAGTACAATTTAAAAAGTGTTGACTACAAGAGAATACCAGGCATTCTTTTGATATTTGCATAATATGGATTTGTGAACAGCAAATAATACTTCCGAAAGCCATGTCTACCATTTATATAGCATGTGTATGTGATTTCAAATTAGCTTGCCTGCTAAGTTACCTCTTAATCCAACAGAGTGTAACAAAGCTGAAGGAGCAAGTGCAATGCATTAAATACACATTTCTTAAAAATAAAGACCTAGCCATGCATTCAGCCTGTCCTTAATACCACATATTATATATTTACACGGCCTTGCTGTATTGGTTCCAGCTTACTTACTATAAGTAAGAGCATCTTTTTAACTTTTGAAAGACATTTTCTTAGGGAACTCATGAGATTTCTTCCCACCTATTTTATCCCGATAAAAACATCTTTTAAAATACAATTTCTATAATATTCATCTCTCCTCTGCCAGATTCTGTTTTCTCTTTTGCTGCTTTTCAGAATTCAGAGTGGAGTGCTCACATGCAAGATGAGGCAGTGAGCTTTTCTGAGTTTTTCAGAGAAAACAGATTTGCAGAGAAAACTCCTCCATTCATTTCTTTGGAACATCTTCAATGTATGTCTCACTACCTCAGAGTTCCTGCAAAAGCTCAGATAATTGGAGAAAAATGGTATGGCAGAATGCATTAACATGACACAGTGTGTAAACAGTTACTGAAACACAGAAGCAACAGAAAAATTCCACATTCATCCCTACAGTGATTGAGAGTCTTGGGGCTCTGTGATGATATAAGGATCCACTTGCCTCTGGGTCATTGACTGTAATTTCAAACTAGGAGGAGGCAACTGTCCACCATTCCATTGCAGCAACTGATCTGTGGTTCAGGTAAAATAAGATATCATTTCCCTTCAGCTCAGAGACAATCATTTATTTTGAGTCATGAGAATGTGCTTTAAACATGGTGATGAAGACATCAAAAGCAAGGTGGTTTTTGAATTGGAGAAGCCTTGTTGTAAGAATGAACTTTGGAGTCAAATTCTGGGCTTACTTGAAAAAAGTTACTTAGGTTGGGCGCGGTAGCTCACACCTGTAATTCCAACACTTTGGGAGGCTGAGGCGGGTGGATCGCCTGAGGTCAGGGGTTCGAGACTAGCCTCATCAACATAGTGAAACCCCATCTCTTCTAAAAATATAAAAATTAGTCAGGCATAGTGGTGGACACCTGTAATCCCAGCTACTTAGGAGGCTGAGGCGAGAGAATAACTTGAACCTGGGAGGCAGAGGTTGCAGTGAGCTGAGACCATGCCATTGTACTCCAGCCTGGTCAACATGAGTTAAACTTTATCTCAAAAAAATAAAAAATTACTTTACCTCTTTAGGTCTGATAGATCATCCATCTTTCAAATGAGTTAAATAATTTGATAATAACTTCATTTAGCTGCTTGTGAGAACTGTATAAACTAATTCTTATAAAAATAAAACCATAGAGTACATAGTGAATAGAAGTAAATTCTCGATAGAAAGAAGTATTATTATCATTAGTATTGTTAAGACAAAAGAGTATTTATGTAAGAAAACAGAAGGAAGGAGGTTGCTGACTGAGGCTGAGGAGGGTAAGGGTGAATTGCAGACTGTACGCAGGCCCATCTGGCAATTACTAGGATACTCCCTGGATTTGGGGACCATGAATAAAGAAGCTTCAACCTTGGCTCCGCAGTCTACCAAAGATCCCTGTAGGGAGGGATGATTCTCTCTGTACTCTATTACTGGGTAAGTGGGGGAGGTTTAGATTCTGGAGGTGGCAGAGATGTAATGATGTTAGGGTTTCTATCTCAGCGCTGCATGCTATTACCTGTGTGACTTTGGGAGAGTCACTTTCTCTCTGAGAGAGTTGATAGGGATGCATCATAGAGGGCTGGTTCCTTTCCTTCTTAGGAACAGGATCTTGTTTTTGTTTGGGGTAAGCACATTCCTGCCCTGAGTTACGTTTGCCAGCTAATCTTATAAGTAGGTATGGTGTATCTGAATTCTGGCCAATGAGACACATTGTGAGGACTATCATGGAACTTAAAGGGAGAGAGGCGTTCTCCTTTATTCTCTCCTCCATCCTCTTGTCTAGAAACAGAAGTGATGGCTGGACTCCTAGTGGTCATCTTAAGATCGTGAGGATGGTAGAGCAAATGACATCTGGAACACCCAAAATGTTTTTATATGAATGAAACATCAATGTCCATCTAGTTTTAAGCCTCTGCTTTGAGATTTTCTGTCACATGCAGCCAAACCTAAGTTCTAACAAGGCAAATATAATAATGGTACATCCCCAATAAGATTTTTGTAGTGATTTATCAAGTTTAGGTTGATAAAGTGGTTAGCAGACAATTTGGTTTTGTGTATTTATAAATTCATTCATTCATTAAATATTTATCATATCTACTCTGTTTCAAACCTTCTCCTTGGCATCGAGAACACATGGGTGAATAAGACTATAAGGCTGAGACCACAAACAAACCATATTCCAGAAAAGAGACTGACGACAAACCTGCAATGACATAAGTCAATCTGACGGAGACTAAAATCCCATAGAAGAAAATTAAATGGGGTTATGCTGTTGAAAGTAGAATGAAGGAAAGCACATTATAGTGGTCAAAGAAAGTCTCTTTAAGGAAATGACCTTTCAACTGGCATCAGAATGATAAGAAGTGAGTCAGATACAGATTTTGAAGGAAGAACAGTCCAGGTGAGGAAGAGGGTAAGTTGGAGGATGCTGAAGTGGGAAGAAGGTTAGTATGGTATCCAAATAAGCCTTCCAGGCTACAGCATGGGCAACAAGGTTGGGAGTAGGAGGTGAGATTAACATGTACACAGGCCAGGTTGTAGAGAACCTTGAACAGTTGGCGGAAGAGGTACTCAGAAATATACATCATAGAAGGAGGATTTGTAAAATCCAGGTCACCCCCAAATCCAAAATTAGTGCAATTAAATGCCATCACGTTACTGCACTTATTTCTTGCAATATGGAAAAACTTGTTTTCCAGCTAAAGCAAAGTGGATAAATATTCCAACATGATGTTCAATTGGTGGCAAGAATTATGACTGTATAAGGGCCCGTGCGTGGTTGAATACAATGAGGAAGTCTCCTGAGGCAGTGAGCTGGCATGCAAGTAATCTCGTCCCATGAGTCCAGACAGAATGTCCCAAGTGTATGCATGTGGCAAGAGAAGTGTGCTCAGAGAGGAATGTGAAGGCAGAGCAGAGTGTGCACATACACACACACACACACAGAGAGAAGACAGGATAGAGATTCTCCCCAGTGGTTGCTCTGGGGAGAAATGTTCTAGTAAATAAAGGATTATTTTTATTTATTTATTATGTTTGTTTTTCGTGCATGCACACGTGTGTGTGTGTGTGCGTGTGTGTGTGTGTGTGTTCATGACAGGTACACAGTTCCTTACTCCCCTCCCTCTTTATTTTACTCTAACCACAAATCAGACAGGAAGGCTACTTAATGATGTGATATTTTGCTTTATTGAGAGAGAACCGGGCATAGACATTCCTTACCTGGGGAAATTGATACTGTACCATTAAGAACACTCACAGAAGGTTGAATCCGAAAACCACCTAACAGGCAAAGTTAAAGAAGAGTGAGAATGGGAAATGGTTGCTGGGATCGATTCCAGACCTGGTTGCTTTATGATGCTTGTAATTGTTTGTTCAAGAGTTCCTGTATGGATTGTTTTCCTATGATACTATCTATCCTTTCAGAAATAACCAAGGACAGATGCTGAACTATTGCCACAATCCCTTCCGTTGTCTAGAAATGAGCTACACCGATTTCAAAACTTCTATTATTTTGTGGCTCACAGGATCACCAGAGATGGAATCTTTTGTAAGCTTGGGGAGCTTGCCTTTCTTTATGTTTTCATTTTTTGTCTTCCCCAAATACTGTTGACAGGAAAGAAAATAGGTTTTCTCAACTGTCTCTGGATTCTTAGGGCTTCTTATGCCCAAAAGTCACTGTTTGCAGAAAGCCACCTTCAGGCCACTTGGAAAAGAAGAAGACTTTGCAGTATATACATTTTTTTTTCATATATTAGAATGAGTTCTACTGTTTCATGGTTCACACTGATTTTTTTAAACAAAATTTTATAAAGGGTTTTGGCAGGGGAAGGATACGTGGAAGAAATTTTCATGTGGCAATAGCTGGGCTATTTTGGGTTAGGAGACAAAGAAAAATCTCCCTTGCAGTATAAAAAATTATAATAAAACTCTAACTATTCTATATCTTCCCTCTCTTCAGGTGAATAATTTACTCACTGGAATTGCCTCTAAAACATATATGCCTTTTGGGAAAAGGCAAAGAGGTGTAAGAGGCTTGTGTGTCAGGACGAAATAGAAGACCCTACCAAAATGCACGCTGCCCCTATTTTTGTCTGTACATCTTCTCCATTAATAATGGAGCCCTGTTGCATTATACATCAGATTCCATGAAGAGCAAAAAAGCTTGTTTCTCTGGGTGATGATGAAAGACACACAATTCTAGAGAAAACCATGGATTCTCCAGAAATTCAGCAAAGCATGTCCTCCATAGAGCCATGAATCTTCCACCAATTCCCCATATTCCTTCCACTGATATACACTATTTATTTCCACCAGACTTTGCTGAATCTACTGTTTTAATGCCAATGAATTCTCCTCTAGTCTGCCTCAAAACAGCACCAAAGGCCCAAAGTGCTTAGATATAAGAGTTGAAGTCTGGAGGAAACAGCTGGATGAAAGAGAAGAGAAGAATAAGAAAAACTGAGCATGAGGCAAGAGGAGGCATGGTGATCAAGGGAACTTGATTTGCAACTGAAGCAACGCAACTTTTAGAAAAATAAGAAAGAGCCCTTTGCAAGCATCCACAATCAGCAACTCCAATAAACTCTATTTTCAATATACCTGCTCTGGCTAGATTGCTTCTTTGTAAACTAATGTGCATATGTAAGAGGGAGACAGCCCAGCTACCAAGGCATTGAGCGCACTGGCCTAAGGAAATGAGGAAAGTCTGGAATGTGAGACAGTGAAATTTAAAGGAAAGTTTCCAATAAGCCCAGCTGGCGGGTAAGCTGTGGGATGGCAGATGAGGCAGCAGAGGCCCTTGTATGTCCATCACTGTAAGGTTGTCAGCCTGGCAGGACAGCCCACCCAGGTCTGTTTGTTGGTGGGACTCAGAAACCTCTTGAAAAAGAACCATCATAAGAGGAGAGAATAGAGTCGCCCAGGCTTCATGAAAAGGAAACAGGCCAGAGTTTGAGGAAGAGAGCAATTCCCAGCACAGCATCATGTCTGTCCTTCAAGGATAATTTGCGAGTCCCTTGAACAGAAGCTGAGGATGGGGGAGAGCCTGTAAGAAAGAGTGAAGGGATGATAAAACAAGAGAGGCCGCATGACTATGTTCTCTGCATGGGCACGGCTGCCTCATAGTTTGTGTAATGGCAGATAGAACCACAGCAGTGGGGAGCCTCTGGATTTGCTATGGCAGTGGGACATGTGCACAGGGCTGGAGACACTGCCAATATCCTCCCAAGAGCAGAGGGGCCATCCAAGCATCACACTTGGCCCCTCTGGCCTCTCCCCAACTCTTGTCACTCTGCGTCTGTATGTGGGTCTCAGTGTCTTTGTCTCACCATCTCTCTCTCTCTAGCCTCTCTCCTTTACCTTTATTTTCCCCTCACTGTCTCACTCCTTCACTATTTCTCATTTCATCTGTATCTGTCTTATTCTAGCATGTGTTCTCTCTTCCCACCATCTGTTTTTCTCTTTTCCTATTTTTCTCTCTCCCTTCCTCATATCTCTTTTTTTCTCTTATCATTTCTCTCTATATATCCCTTTTTCTCTCTCTCCCTCTATACTTCTGTCTCATTTTTTCTCTCACCTTCTCTCTCTCACCCCCTTTGTCTCTTCTTCTCTCTCACCCCCTTTCTCTCTCTTTTTCTCTCACCTCCTCTCTTTCTCTCATCACCTCTCTCTCCTTCTCTCCCTGTCTTCTCTCCTTTCTCCTACATCTCTCTCATCTGTCTTGCCTCTCCCCTTCTCCCTCTTTCCTGTCCCCTCTCTCCTTCTCTTCTTCTCTATTTCTTTCCTTTTCTCTTTCCCTCCACTCTCTTTTCCCATGGTCTATCTCCCAAACCCATCAGTGGTAGGAAAGAGCCTTGAGGACCCACTGGACGAACATGGCTGAAGGCCAGGAGGGACATCACCTCTCGGGGGTCACTGTCAGAAAAGGGGTTCAGGGCTAGAGAGACACCCAAAAGCCAGCTCTGGCTGGTCTACTATGAACAGGAACTATCTGCCTGAAGTTCTAGATCTGTGCCTGGCTCTGCACGGGTGGCCACAGCAGCTTTTCCGTAACATCTTCGCAAATGGCTCCATCAGGGCCAGAGTTTTCCTGCACTACAGTGGGGCCTAAGGAGAGCAGGGAGTAAGAACTCCTGGGCAGTCTCAAGATAAGGATGACCTCGAATTTCAGAGAAAAGATTCTGATATATTTTCCACTAACTGCCTTCTCATGGAGCCTCAGAATTGTACAGGACTAAGCGATGCAGGTCATGAGCAGCTCTGGTTATGAATTCTTCAATCTGTCTCTAACCCTCCCTACCACTTCATTTTCATCAGAAATATTTTCCTGGCATATAATTGAAATCCCTATCAGATTTGATCTTTACTGTATTTTTCATTATTTATTCAGCTCTGCATCAGTTCCTCTGCTGTGGGTGATCTCCTTTGAAGTGAAGTCTTCTTAGAAATGACTCTTTTGTACCAGTGTTCCTGCCACTGTGCCCAGGATTGATCTACAATGCAGCCTGAGATAAGCTCTGAACCTGCTGCTGCTGTCTCTGTTAAATTCCAAATGTCCTTCACCAGCACCTTCCAGAAAGCATTTATCGGGAGCCTTTTAGGAAACAGAAATGACACACCCCAACTGCTGGGATCATAGGCCAGCTGTCTACTCACACCCTGCGGACCTGAGTGTTTCAACTCCATTCCGGATGGAGTCAAAATTTCCAAATAATCATAAAAATGTCCTTCTCGGTGGCCTGTAATTCATATGCTTTTTATCAACTCTTGAACCATGAAAAGTTAACCACCTGGCCCCTTTGTCCCAATCAGCATGCTATTCTCTCCTACATAATTATTAATTCTTAAGTAGAATTCTGATTTTATAATACTCTACTATCATATCAATTCAACAGCACTGGCCATGGAGGTTATTGTTTGTAATCTGGATTTGTCATAAGAAGAATCCAGGAACTTAATTAAGTTCCTAGAGGCCACTCAGCAAGTCAATACCCAAGACAAAGGCAGGCCGGTGCCCACAGTCCTGAGGCTCACTGCCTCCCTCCAGGAGGACTATTGCTCTTGTCTAATGACTTGCAGTTCTTTTCTGACACATTCAGACTCGCAGCCTATAACGATCACCTGTTAATATTGCTAGCTTTTAAAAAGAAGCCATTTATTTCTCATTCCAAGCCTCGTACACTTACATTTAGTATGGTTGAGTGAGTGGTGTACCCTGCTAGAAAAACAAAACAAAACAAAAAAACACAACACTGATTTCCATTTCTGTTGAGATATTTTTTATTTCTCCCTCTCCTGGAAAGAACAGAGATGCACAGGGGTCTGGTGAGAGGGCAAAGCGGGAGGAACAGAGCCTGAGGTTGCCATGTTTCCACGTGGAATGCAGCTCCATTTCCCTAATACTGAGGGTTTCTTCATGTCGGAGCCAAATTCCTTGTGTTTGTTTTGCAGCCAGGTGGCATGGAATAATGCACGGCTCGTTCCAAGGGAGCTCAGTTAGAACACATGCTTTAACTCAATCAACACAAGCCTCATAAAAAAAAATATCTGGGCCTTCCTTCATTTTCTCTCACTAAAGGAGTTTATAGCCCACAGCATGGCCTTTAATTAAATTTGGACATCACACACCCAACAGGGAAACAACCAAAGTAAGCCAGTCTTTATATAAACGTCAGTTACTTATTAGGCAAAAGCAGAAAGACAAGCAATATTTATTTTCTGGTTTAGGGCTTAAAATAATGAATGAGATTCAGGACTGATGTTGAGATTAAAAACTCACTCATCTGTATGTGACAGTCATGGAAGAGGGGTTGCCATGGTATCAGCCCAGAACTGCGGCTCCCCAGTCCTTCATTATCCATGGAGAGATCGGAGACACAGAAGGTACTGATCCCTAACTGGACCTGGGCCCAGGGTCTCCCTTCTTTTCTTGAACATCCTCCAAAGTTGTGGGCCTGTCTTATGTCCATGTTCTCAAAAATAGAGCAGCTACTTGAACATTTTGCAATGCATGCCTTGAGAAATATTTAGATTCTCAAAGACTGAGAAATCCAGTCTGAAACAACCCTTTGGCTGGACCAAACGGTGTTGAAAATTTGTCACAGGGTCCCCTGGGTTCTCCTAGTTCTTAAGACATTCAAGCATCTGAGTGCAGAATCCATTTGCAACTTTCTCCAGTTGAACTGTTTGGGAGCTCCAATGTCAATCACCACATAGCCAATAGGAATAAGAAGCTCAATTCACTTTACATGAGTTGAATGATTTGATTTCACACTTACCCCTATGAGAGAGACACTGTTCTTTCCCCTATTTTACAGATGGGAAAACTGAAGTACAGAATTAATATAATACAGCAAGTAAATATCAGGACCAGGATGTATGTCTAAGCTGGTTCCCTCCAGAGCCATGGCTTCAACCCATGGTGTCCCTGAGCTCCAGTCAATGAGTTAGAAAGGAAATCTAACCCTTTGTGGGGAGCATCCCATAAACTTCAGGGATGAGAGACATTGTCACACTCTTTCATGGAGCTGAATCTTATCTGCAGCATTCCTTTTTAACTGTCAGCACACCATTGCACAAAACACCTTCAGCAGTGAAGTGGCTTCTTGGAGTAGCTGTGTTTGTCCCAGGCAGTTCTTGGAAAAAAAACTCCTTACCTCTCTGTAACTTCTATTCATTAGTTTTAGTTCTTAGCCTGCATCTCTCCCAGATGACAGCTCAGCCCCTCCTGTTTGGCCCCCAGTGTCATACCTTCTCAGGCAAAACATCCCCCTTCTCTCACCTGTGCATGGTAGGATCCCTGTGTTGAGTCTTCCTGCAGGCTGATCACAGCCCCAATTACTGCTGGGAAGGGCAGTGCTCTCAGCCGAGGTAACTGAGTCTTTGTTGACAATAGAAATAATAGAGCACTTTCTGCCCTATCACCCTCCTACTTTTGTTTTAACTAGGTCACGAAATGCTGAAAAACCCAGCTAATGATGCACTTTGTCTTTTCAGGGCTTGCTTCAGTCCCTGAAAGATTTGACTATACAAACACTGTGATATACATACAAACAAGATCAAGGGGATCTGAAACATGAAACCCAACCCATTAACTGCCCCCTACAGCGTTAAGATGATGCATAAAAAATAATGGATGAACAAATTGAATGGGCTAAAGATTTGACTTTACAAACTTGCTTCAGTCCCTGAAAGATTTGACTATACAAACACTGTGATATACATACAAACAAGATCAAGGGGATCTGAAACATGAAACCCAACCCATTAACTGTCCCCTACAGGGTTAAGATGATGCATAAAAAAGAATGGATGAACAAATTGAATGGGCTAAAGAATCACATTATTTTCTGAGACTAGATTCTACATCTATGCATCCCAAGTATTACCACGGAGGTGGAAGCTGATACGGACTTGCTTCAGTGATGCAGCTATTCCAATCTCAAGGGTGCACATATTTTATCTGGTTCTTCTAGAACGTGTTCTTTTAAGTCAGTGACATTACAGACTTCAAGCCCTTGAGGATACAAAAATCTCCTTCCCTTAGGGTTTTCTAAAACTTTGAATAGAATTTAGAAAACCACAAGCCCCTGGGGATTTCCAAATATCCCTAGCCCTAAGGGATTTCTTTTATTTTTTCTTTTTCTTCTTTCTTTCTTTTTCTTTCTTTCTTTCTTTCTTTCTTTCTTTTTCTTTCTTTCTTTCTTTCTTTTTCTTTCTTTCTTTCTTTCTTTCTTTCTTTTCTTTCTTTCTTTCTTTCTTTCTTTCTTTCTTTCTTTCTTTCTTTCTTTCTTTCTTTCTTTCTTTCTTTCTTTCTTTCTTTCTTTCTTTCTTTCTTTCTTTCTTTCTTTCTTTCTTTCCTTCCTTCCTTCCTTCCTTCCTTCCTTCCTTCCTTCCTTCCTTCCTTCCTTCTTTCTTTCTTTCTTTCTTCCTTCCTTCCTTCTTTCCTTCTTTCCTCCTCTCTCTCTCTCTCTCTCTGTCTCTCTCTCTCTCTCTTTTGTTTAGAGGGAGTCTCGCTCTCTTTTTTTTAGAGGGAGTCACCTAGGCTGGAGTGCAGTGGCACAATCTCAGCTCACTGCAACCTCCACCTCCTGGGCTCAAGCAATTCTCCTGCCTCAGCCTCCTGACCAGTTGGGATTACAAGCATGCACCACCACGTCCGGCTAATTTTTGTATTTTTAGTAGAGACAGGGTTTTGCCATGTTGGCCAGGCTGGTCTCAAACTCCTGACTTCAGATGATCCGCACGCCTCAGCCTCCCAAAGTGCTGGGATTATAGGTGTGAGCCACCACACCTGGCTGCCCTTGGGGATTTCTAAAATTTGGGGTTTTAAAAAAATAATTTCAACTTCTATTTTAGAATCAGGAGGCACATGCACAGGTTTATTACATGAGTATATTGCATGATGCTGAGGTTTAGGGCAAGAGTGATCCCATCAATTGTGAGCACAGTACCCAATAGATTTTTAACCCTCACTCCCCTCCCTCCCTCCGCCCACCTTCTAGTAGCCTCAGTGTCTATTGTTGCATCTTTATGTCCAAGAGTACCAATGTTTAGTTCCCACTGATAGGAGAGAACATACGGTATTTGGTTTTCTGTTCCTGTGCTAATTTGCCTAGGATAATGGCCTCTGGCTGCATCCATGTTGCTGCAAAGGACATGATTTCATTCTTTTTAAAAACTGAAAATAGAAATGGACATATTACAGTTTCTGCCCTTTGTGTGCTAGCTTTGCAAACAGGTGGACCCAAACTCAAACACTGGTTTTTGCCATTCGTTAGCTTTATGAGCTTGTACAAGTTACTCAGTCTCACTGAGCCTCAATTTGTCTGGCATTTAATAGATATTCAATAAACTATAACTCTTCATTTCTGTGGTTATTACTGTTTTCATATCAGTCAAAGTTGATTGCAGGAAACAGAAACCTGGTATTTCATGTAGAATGGGATTGAATGCAGTAGATTAGCTGGCTGCAAAATTCCTAGACAGCATGGTAGATCAGCAGTCAGGAGTCTCACTCTGAACGAATTAGTACAGGGACATAAAACTGCAGCTGCTGTAAGCAGAGGTCAGGAAGGCATTGCTGTTGCTGCCACAACTTCTTCTAAACACCTACAAGGCCAAGTCTGACAGCCACCTGAAAATACTCATTTCTGCAGCCATCCTCACCAACAGGAATAGCAGCAAGAAGATGACCTTTGTCTTAACTTTAGTGACATCCAAATCTCATTCAAGTGCATCTAATTGTCAGAACATCATTTACATCTAGAACCCTAGCTGCAAAGGAGTCAGGAAAGTTGATTTTCAACCCTCAAGCCCCTGTGGCACAGTAAGACACATTGAAAAAGGTGGAAATGGATGCTGAGTGATAATTGACAATATCCAACACATTACTCCTGGCTGCCATCTCTACCACCAATAGAATGTGGCCTTAGTACCACTGCCACAGCCATGGGGATGGTCTGGCACAGAGTTTGTGGCAATTTTCATCCCCATAAGGTAAGTAATGTGGGTTTCTGGTACTGCAGCCTATAACAATTTACAGACATTTTCTTTGTTTGAAATTAGGCCACGTGGGATCAGATGCGTAACCTTTTCTGTTGAACATCCTAATGTGAACAACAGAGTCTATCAGCCCTGGGTAGAGAGTCACATTCAGAATTGAAACAAACACATGTGATCAGACTGGAACAGTTTTATGAATAATAAAGACATTTCTGATTAAATAAATTGCTCAGTGCTCAAATCACCATTCAAACAGGAAATTGACTCTTACATCTGTTCTTTATAATAAGCATATGGAAACACACCCTATGAACTTCCCATCATCCACTCCAAGAATACATGATGTCAAATGGGTGGATTACAGATACATCAGAACCACAAATGATTCAAACTACTATTTTATTCTCTTCTCTGAGTGTCCAAAGAACTAAGAAACCCATGAGTGTCCTTTTACCTGTATGCTCATTGTTTGCTCTCTCTGCTCCTTGATTAGCATGAAAAACAATCGATCAATGATAGGCAGCCAGAGAGGAAAAAACACAGTAGATACTAAGGTGGGGAAAGATGAAGAATATGTGTTCATGGTATACAGACAAACTAAAGAGGCATAAACAGATGAAGTGAAACTTTTGAGTTCAAAAAAACAAATTGACAGGAGCAGTATCATGGAAGTCTAACTCATCAGAGATGCAAAAGAGGTTGCATCATCAGAGATGCAAAAGAGGTTGAACTTTTTCTTACAATAGATTCATACAAAACCATTTACAGAGTAAACACTCCTCCAACATTTGTATGTCGACAAACATCTAATTGTAGTTTGCTACACAAAGCCATACAAAATAAACATTCATTTAAAATACTATTAACTTAATTATGGTAATAGATTCAATGTGTAAACCTAGAAAATTATGGGCTGGTGATATTAGGTTGTTCAATTTTAAAATAATATGTTGATTATTAATAGCAACACAGTCCTAGTAATAACCAGATCATGACAGTGGAATGGTAAATACACATGAAGTATTCAGAAAAAAAAATTCACAGATGCTTCTATTATGGCAAATAAGAGTTGTCATGGTTAAAACAGCCCTACCTCTCTAAAAATGAATTAATCAAAACACTTATCCTGAATGGCATTTTCTAGTTCTGGGAATAAATTTTTTACTTCTCACTTGTCACACTAATGAAGTCCCACTGTAAGATTTAAGAGCAACAGCTCATCTGGCATTGTTATTTATATCTCCACTGGAAAGTAGCTGTTTCCTTACTTGTAGTACCGTAAGGTCCAGTTTTGAGAATACAGCAAATTGAGTTAAAGAGTGACTCTTGTTGTTGTCTCATTATTTTTTCCCTTTAAATATAATTTTGAAAAAAAAAATTAGTCCTTTTTATTTCAATGGATTCATACTTACCCAAATGAGAGAAGAATAAATTACACAAGTGCAATGTCCATGTGTAAAAAAAATCAGTGAGATACATATGTGTTATAAACCACACAGTAAATTGAAAGGAAGGTGGGTGGTTAAGTCACTCTAGTCTTCACAATCTATAACTCAGTTAAACAACGAAAGGCAAAGTTGTAGCTGCCTCTGTAGGAAGTAAGTAGGTAGGTATAACATGGGGAGATAAACAGATACAAGGAAGGAAGGAAGGAAGGAAGGAGGGAAGGAAGGAAGAAAGAAGGGAAGGAAAGAAGGATGGAAGGGAGGAAGAAAGTAGAAAAGGAAGGAAAGAATTAGGGAAAGAGAGAAGGAAGAAGGAAGGGAGCAGGGGAGGAGGAAGGAGAAAGGAAAGTAGGCAGGCAAGACAAACAAATAATCGTGTTGTTTTTACATTAGACTATTACTAAGACAGACCCCATTCTAAGATGCTGGTTATTCCCATGAAACCTCATGCCCATCAGCGTGTTCCACTGGACTAATGAATATGAAGTGTATGTTCATCTATTGATCTGAATTAAGTCCTACGACCAGAATTTAGTGTCATTAATGATCTCTTTAATGAATGCAGGCAGAAACCATTATCAAATGATGATTTTTTTTTCCATCTTGGAAAGATTATTTTAAATCCAAACACATTCTTCCAACTCTGTTTTAACCACCAAGAGATATATTTTACAACATAGAAAATCCCTTATGATAGAGCTCTTTCCTACATCCCATTCTTCCTCTGGCCCTCAAAGTTTCAGATACACTGATCATTTCTTATTTTATATCTGGAAATTCCACTGTAAGGTATTTCCTGGTCCTGTCTCTTTTTCTGTACTTTTTACCACTTTGGGACAGCTTTTGATTTTGTATATATCACAATGTTTTGTGTTTAACTGAGTTGTAATTTCATTGCATTTCTCTGCCCATGTAACTGACCCCCTTCACCACTAAACTTGTGAGCTCCTCAGGGGTAGGCACATATTTTATATTTTGTTTGCATTACTAAAGCATAGCATATGGCTTTATACAGAGTATGTGCTCAGTAAATGTTTACAATAAACTGAATTGACACAGTCATTTATTTTTCATTTGACCATTTTAAAAGACAGTCTTCAGAATAAGCCAAGACTCTTTTTATTTATTTTATTTTTATTTTATTTTATTTTATTTTTGAGTTGGAGTTTCGCTCAAACTCAGTCAAGGTCAAATTTCATTTTGTTGCCCAGGCTGGAGTGCAATGGCACAATCTCGGCTCAGTGCAACCTCCACCTCGCAGGCTCAAGTGATTCTCCTGCCTCAGCCTCCCTAGTAGCTGGGATTACAGGCACCTGCCACCACACCCAGCTAACTTTTTGTATTTTTAGTAGAGATGGGGTTTCACTATGTTGGCCAGGCTGGTCTCGAACTCCTAACCTCAGGCAATCCACCCGCCTCAGCCTCCCAAAGTGCTGGAATTACAGGCGTAAGCCACTGTGCCCGGCTGACTCTTTTTAAAATCCTCATGTCCAGATCACCCTCTAGACAAATGAAATCAAAATGTCTGCAAGTAAGAGCTGGACATCAGTATTTTTTAGAGCTCTCCAAGCGTTTCCAAGGTGCAATGAAATCTGGAAACCAGTGCCCTACAGCATTTTCCAGCCACTCTTGGTGCTTTGTGTCAGCAGAGTAGAAGGGACATTCCACCTGCCCAAAGCCTGTCCCTCCAGATATGCACCAAATGTGGAAAAAAGTAGTGTAATGGTTCAAGAAAGAGGAATTTAACATTCCTTCTCCCCACCTCCAGTTCCTACCAAATGCTTCACTCCTGGGCTTTGGACAATATTTTCATTTATTTTCCCACAATGGCTTTTAAAATATATCTCTGGGGGGTTAAAACAGAGTTGGAAGAATGTGTTTGGATTTAAAATAATCTTTCCAAGATGGAAAAAAAAAAATCATCATTTGATAATGGTTTCTGCCTGAGTTCATTAAAGAGATCACTGTGACGCTAAATTCTAATCCTACGACTTAATTCAGATCAATAGCTGAACATACACTTCATATTCATTAGTCCAGAGGAACACGCAGATGGGCGTGTTTTACTGAAGTGTCTCATCAGAACATATTTAAGGAGCTGAAAGAGACGGTGCTGTCCTTCTACGAGAACCTGGCAGTATCCCTCTCCCCTCCCGCCTATGGATGAAGACGTCTTCGCTAGTATGTCCCTCACATTTGGTTAGTCTGGGACCCTTAATACAGCGAATCAGAGTTTGGCTTAAAGTACAGTTGTATAAAATAAACTAATTTTTTGTTATGTATTCAGAAAGGCAGACCTTCCTATAAATAGTCCTATATGTGGAATTTGCAATCCTATCTACAATGATCTGTTGAGCAGATGCCTCCGTATGCAACAGAGGAAGCTAACCTGGGGTAAACTTAAAGTTCTGTTGGAATAGATTTTGTGGTCCCTTCTTTAAACTCCCTGCCCCAGTTTGGATCTTCCAGCTCAGTTGGAGGTTTCACACCAAGGCTGAGAAAAAAATCTGTAAGAGAAAAAAACAAATTGCATTCTGCCCCTGAGGTGAGAACTTAGTGAGGGTAATTCACAAAGAGCTAGGAAAAGACCACCCTCTCCCTTGCATTTTGTGCGTGGCCAAAGGGCACTACATCTACATTTGCTGTTGATAATTTTCGTGAACATTAAACTCACATGCAGAATTTATTCTCCATTCCCCATTGGGAGAGTTATGCAACCTGAATCCTTAATGGACTTAATCAGCAGGATAACATGACATTTCTCCCATCCTGTGCTAAGTACGAGGCAGAATACAAAGACATATGAGAGACATCTCTGCCCTTGAGGATTTTATAATCTAGTTGGAGAGAGGAGAGGGTCACAAAAAGTACTATAATGTATGACATGTCTACTAAAGGGACTGCTCAAGTCAAGGCTCATTTGTTTGCAAGGAAGAGAAACACTCAAAATTGCTCAAGTTCAGATGCAGCACATTTTTGTGGAAAGCCCAAGGAAAGTTAAACTACCAGCTTCCTAGAAAGGCAAATGCAGAGAGCACAGAAGTCTTGTCTTATCTCTGGCAGTATCATCTTGCCTGCTTTATTTATCCTCTCTTGTCTGGCTTCCTCTGCATCTGCTCTGAAGATCACTATATGTCAAACTTTCTAGAAGATACCTCACATAAACTAACTCAGTTAATTTTACACTTGAAAATATCTCGGCCGGGGGCAGTGGCTCACGTCTGTAATCCCAGCACTTTGGGAGGCCGAGGCGGGCGGATCACAAGGTCAGGAGATCGAGACCACGGTGAAACCCCGTTTCTACTAAAAATACAAAAAACTAGCCGGGCGAGGTGGCGGGCGCCTGTAGTCCCAGCTACTCAGGAGGCTGAGGCAGGAGAATGGCGTGAACCCGGGAGGCGGAGCTTGCAGTGAGCCGAGATTGCGCCACTGCACTCCAGCCTGGGCGACAGAGTGAGACTCTGTCTCAAAAAAAAAAAAAAAAAAAAAAAAAAAAAAAAAAAAAAAAAAGAAAATATCTTAAAGAAGCAGATACTACTATCTCTTCTATCATCATCATCAAAAGCAGGACCAGAAGCATTATGGGCTGGACACTGTGCTAAGTGACTTCCTTATGTTATGTAGCCTTATCACAGGCCTGGGAAGAAAGAGAATGAGAAGGGAAAAAAATGAAAGGGCAGAGAGCAGGAGATTTTACAGAAGAAAATGTTTGACCGTTCCCACATTACTAAATTACTTCAAAGCCTTCATTCCTCTGGGTCCTGTGTAGACATGGTTCTTTCGATTTTGCGATTTAGGAAAACGTCTTCTGCTCCACCCATATCTGCATGTATAGATCATTTTCTCTTTCACTTCCTGGTAGCTGAGCCCAAATTTACTCTTAAGTCTCTTACAAAGGAAACATATTGGATGGGGTTGAACTAAATCTGAAAATCCTCAAAATATCCAAAATTCAACAAGCGTTCACCTGAAAGTATATTTTCCACATGTAATGCACTGTGATGGATGTTGATACTCTTATTTCTACATAAGAACATATACAGCAAAAAGAAGTGAATGTTATTTGGCTGAAAGATGTGGAAAGAGTACTGATTAAATGTCAGGAGAGGTTATTTGAATGGAAGGTTCATTTGAACCATTTCTATAAAGCTTCAGTAGAATTTTTATAAGATAAGAAAAGACTTAAATGGAAGAATCAAACAGGCATCTTTCATAATCTGTTGGGAAGGCATAAAGAGTTGGTTAAGCAGAGAATGATGGAGTGGGAGAGAGACGCCCTCTCTCTGATTTGGGGTCAATCTACATCAAAACAGTCCCTTCAGCAAAGCTAAAATGGATAAAATTAACAAGATCTGATATTACTAGTGGATGTGGAACAACTGAAATTCTCATACACTGCTGGCAAGAGTGTAAATTTGTAAAAACAGTATAGAAAATAGTTAAAGCTAACAGAAGCATATCCTGCGACTCAGCAATTCTACTGCTAGGAATGTAACTCAACAGAAATGTGAACATATTTCACCCAATATACAAGAGTATGAATACAAGAGTATTCATTCTAGCCCTATTCATTATAGCTCAAACTGGGAATGACCCAAATGTCCATTAGTAGTAGAATGAATAATAAAATGCAGTATATTTACATAATGTGATACTATACTGCACTGAAAATGAATGAAGTACAACTGCATGTAACAACATGGATGACTTTCACAACCATAGTGTTAAGTCAAAGAAACCAATACACACCATATGATTGCATTTACATAAAGTTCCAAAACAGGCAAAAATAATCCACTGACTGCCTGAGACCCTGTTGCTGAAGATGTCACATGCAGGGCTCTGGTCTTCATTCCAGCTGAACCCAGACTTTCAGTCATCCCCACCAAGGTGCCAGACCTGGGAATGAAGTTGTCTTGCTCCTTCTAGACCAGCCCATCTGCCAGCTGAATGGCACTGAGTGTTGTTTGTCTATGTCTTGTATAATAGGCTTCCCCAGCCAAGCCTGTCAAAGTTTCTAACAGACAAAATCATGGACTGCAACAAAATGGTGGTTGTGTTAAGCCACTAGGTCTTGGGTAGTCTATTATGTACCTGTAACTGAAACACCTCTCAATCTACCAGGGTTGAAACCTCCTTGTTTTCTCACACTCATCCTGTTCCCTCCATACAATTAGAGAAGAGCTGCCTGTAGTTAAGAACATGAGCAATAGAGCCAGACATCCTGGGTTCAGAGTCCCACTTAGCAGATTGCTAGCAATACGGCCTCAGCTAATTATTCAAGAGCTCTAAATCTGTTTGCTCATATGAAAATGTGGACAAATGCTGACCTATTTATTTAGTTGATGTGAGGCTTGAAAGTATATGTAAATAAAGGTCTAGTATTTAAAGAATTAGGAAATTAAAGAATTGTATTTTTTGATTAATGCTTAGTGTTTTGAAAGTACACAATACATAAAACCCATTAATCAATCAGCCCTGTAGGTTATTTCCTTACCATCTCCCTCCCATATAGATACTTCTTTCCATTTCTGCACCACTACCTAGTTAAATGACTCAGGATAAGTTTCTGCATTGACCTTCAAATTCTTCTTCCCAACTTCTGCTCTTTCCTTGGCATGACATGTCTCACAGTGTTACTAAAACTGACTTTGCAAAAATTATAACAGTGAGAAAATTATGGCAGCTCAAGTCTGATTTAACCCCCCATCTTGCCTTTCCCTTAATCATTCCTGGTCTTAGGCTAAGCTAACTTTAGTTTATACTTTACATGGTAATAGGCTTTCCCCAAAACTCAACCACCTTTGTAAAGTTAATGAAAATGCCATCAGGCTAGGGGAAGGGGAGGAACCTGAATTCTGCTAAGGCATAGACTGGTCACAAGCTCTGTCCTACAGATAACATCTCTATTGTAGACTGGCCTGTTGAGGTATCTTTCCAGGTTTTTTGCAGGTCTGATACCCATGGCTCCACCTGGCCCCCACCAACCTTGCTGTTGCTTCTGTGGCCCCACCCAGAAGCAGGTCAGCTCAAAAGGACAGCTTCAACCCACTATGAGTTCCTCTCTGCCCCAGCCAATCAGCAGCAAGCACCCATTTTAGCCACACCCACCCCCTTCCCCAAACTGCCTTTGAAAAACCCCTGACCTACAAGCCTTCCAGGAGATTGATTTGAGTAGTAACTTGGTCTCCTGTATGGCATGGCCAGCCTCACGTCAATTAAACTCTTTCTTTACCGCAATGCTGTGGTCTTTATTTGTGCAGTGGGGCAGGAAGAACTGGTTGGGTGGTCACATTACCATACTAATCTTCCTAAAACAAAACAAACAAAACTGAAAACTCAGCATATTTAAGGCCTTCTAGAGGATGATCCCTGCTTTTTTTTTTTTTTTTTTTTTAATCTTTTCTGTTATCTCTTCCCTGCTAGTACCGCAGGTTTCCATTTAAAAGAATGACTCTGCTTCCCTGAACATGATCCAAATCACTGTTCACAAACTTGTAACTGTCCTAAATGCCTTTTCACACATCTCTAGCTGTTGAAATCCTATTTACCCCAAAAGAGTATTTCAAATCTCAGCCTATCAACTAACACTTTGCTAATTCTGTGTTTCCTTGTTTCTCTGTTAGCATCTCTCTCTCTTCTTCTCTCTTTCATGACTCTCCCTCATGCTTTAAAATTCCACAGCAATAAATCTAAATCTCCTTTGTGACAATGGCCTCAACTATCCACATATTACAGTCATTTGCAGTTTTCTTTTGGGGGGGGGGTATGGAGTCTTGTTCTGTTGCCCAGGCTGGAGTGCAGTGGCACAATCTCGGCTCACTGCAACCTCCATCTCCTGGGTTCAAGACATTCTCCTACCTCAGCCTCCTGAGCAGCTGGGACTACAGGCATGCACCACTACGCCTGGCTAATTTTTGTATTTTTAGTAGAAACAGGGTTTCACCATGTTGGCCAAGCTGGTCTGAAACTCCTGACCTTAAGTGATCTGCCCGCCTCAGCATCCCAAAGTACTGGCATTACAGGCATAAGCCAGCACACCCAGCCCATTTGCAGTTTTCTAAATCTCCATAACATAATATAAATCTTTTAGCTCTAGCTTAACGCTTTGCACCTAGTGGACATTTAATAAATATTTGTTGAATTGTACCAAAAGGCTAGAATGAGCTGAATTTACTGGCAAAAGAGGCAGGACCTTGTCAAGAGTTTGCATGTCAAACAAAATTTCTGTGTGTCTAATCCATTTTGAAAACTATTTGCATCTCAACTGATGAGAAATGAATTCTATTTTTAAAAACCTCTAAGAAAAGACATTTTACTGCTTCTTTCAGTAACATATCCCAGTGTGTAATAAGCTCTAATGTCAGAATAATCTCATTTCTTTCTAACCTAAATCCTTCATGTTGCAGACTGAGCTATTTCTTCTGGATTTTTCCAAGTGAAGATAAAGAAATGATGCAGTGTTCACTTAGAAATTTCTGCCAATTTTCACTTGGCTATTAAGTTTTCCTTCCTTCATCTGTATGGTTAATGCAGGTGCAGAATATTATCACTATCACCACACAACCTCACTCACTGGACTAAGGTGACTCACCCAAGAGCAGATGCCTGACCCAAGTCAGGCTAATAAATCTTTTCCCCAGGATTTTCTGTTCCCTGGGATCATAAAAAGAGTTTGAGATATGTCTTTTTCTTTTTTTTTTTTTTATGTGGCCAAGGATATATGATACAAATTTCCAAAGCTATCATCTGCCATGCTCAAAGTGGTAGGGAGAAGGGCAGACTGGAAGGAGAGAGAAGAAAGTTTGCACGTATTGCTGGAAAGGGAATCCAGACAGAATCCAGGACCCTTGTTCCAATCATTCCCAAGACCCATGTGCAGCCTGGGTTTTCTAATTCCTTGCTGTTAAAGTCTTTTGTTGGAGTTCAAGAGCCGCAAAGATACATTGTTAGACTTACTAGTTCTTGTATTTCTGTCGTTTGCAACTAAAATACCTTTTGCTAAGCCACTCTCTATCTCACCTGTGTTTTAATCAATCAACCAGCAAGTATTTACTCTTTCTATCATAATGGACATAAATGGTAGAAAAATGAAGGCAAGCCATTTCTTACCTTTTTTATTTTCCCAGATAAATTAACTCAGTCTCCTTTACTGTTATAGAAATAGCCTTCCATGTCTTTACCCATTGCCACTGACCTTTCCATAGCCATCTTCATCTTTTCTTAGTTCCCTAGAGCCGGACCCAGCATGCAGCAGGTATCTGAATATCACAGAGCGTGTCACATTAATGGTCTTCCACAGTCCACATGTCCTGGGCTTACCTGTGAACCCCTTAGCTACGGGGCTTCCTTGTTTTATAGTCACCTGTGGTCTTCTCTACACTTGGATGCTTCTCTTTAGGAAAGAACATTTGTCATTTTCCTCCTTCATTATCCGTTTTTGGCTTTGGACAAAATAGTGTAAGCCAATGTATAAAAGGTTCATTTCTTAGATTCGGCTACTGCTAACAGGAGGCTTTTGCTGACATTCCATATATTTAAACAGAAGGAAAAAGGGGTTTTATTTTATCCCTCACAAACTGCTACATATTGCAGTTAAAGTAAAAAAACCACAAACTGCTAGATATAGAAAGAACTATACCAAAAGACTTCTAGAAATAATCATAAGATAATAAAAATTACTTATACCAATGAGACATAAGAACTAAATAATAGTGTGTAGGCTCCTGGGCTCTGTAGGGTTAGATTTTATATAGCTGTTATGTTTGGAAGAAAATAAGACTTAACCAGTGGTGCCCAATATTTAAAATGAAAGCCTATTATATAATATTGTCCTATGCCAGAAATCAGCAAACTTTCTCTGTAAAGGGTCAGAGAGAAAATGTTGTAGGCTTTGGAGAATGTTGTTTCCACCATAAGAACTCAACTCTGTCATTGTTTGCTACTATTTGTCAGAAAGCAGCTGGAGACATTACATTTTAAAAATGGGCATGGCTGTGTTCCAATAAAACTTTACTTATAAAAACAGTCAGTGGGCCTAATTCAGTCTGTGGGCCATAGCTTTCCAACCCCAGTCTGTATGTAATATCTTATATAGCATAGTTTTACTCACCATATGAAATGATGCCTAAAATGATGGGTGACGATAGGTTCTCTTGAAGTCCAGGGATTTATCTCCTGTGATGGTTAATATTAAGTGTCAAATTGATTGAATTGAAGGATGCAAGTATTATTTCTGGGTGTGCCTGTGAGGGTGTTGCTAGAGGAGTTTAACATTTGAGTCAGTGGACTGGGAGAGGAAGACCCACCTTCAATGTGGGTGGGCACCATCCAATCGGCTGCCAGCATGGCTAGAAAAGCCAGGCAGAAGGTGAAACGAGCAGGCTTGCTGAGTCTTCTGGTTCTCACCTTTCTCCTCTGCTGGATGCTTCCTGCCCTCAAACATCAGACTCCAGGTTCTTTGGCTTTTGGACCCTTGGACTTATACCACTGGTTTGCCAGGGGCTCTCAAGCCTTTGGCCACAGGCTGAAGGCTGCACTGTTGGCGTCCCTACTTTTGAGGTTTTGAGACTCAGACAGATCCATGACTGGCTTCCTTGTTCCTCAGCTTCCAGATGGCCTAGCGTGGGACTTTACCTTGTGATCGAGTGAGTCAATTCTCCTTAATAAACTCCCTCCATATATACATGTATCCATTAGTTTTGTCCGTCTAGAGAACCCTGGCTAATACAACTCCTTTAACATAATTTTCATATAGTATTATTGAATACTACACATTATGTGTATATATCTATATATTTATCTAGAGATAGACAGTAGATAGATGATAGATAGACACATCGATCGATCGATAGATAGATAGGCAGGCAGATAGATGATAGATAGGCAGATAGATGATAGATAGATAGATAGATAGATAGATAGATAGATAGATAGATAGACAGACAGACAGGCAGATAACTTGCTAAACTTAGTTAAGCAAGATTTCTGAGTTGTGGTTTTACTGGACAAGAAGCTTGGGAATGGCAAAGCCCATAGCATCCTCGTATCTGTGAATCTAGCTCCTAGCATAGGTCCCGGATCATATAGCAGGATCTGTGCCTCTGAGAATGAATTTGTTCATGGCTTCCAGCTCCTCTCCCCATCCCCACTTTATAAACCTCCTCTCAGTCATCCATTTTCTTCTCACTAACAATGTGTTGAGCCCCAGCTAAGGCATTCCCAGAAAAGAAGTTACAGTCATTAACATACTCATTTATCAAATATTTGATGAGCATATAAGTTAGCACTGTCATGACAGAAATTGGACATACTTGGTGAATATGTTTTATTAAAATTATCTCTGCCTATGATGTAACAAATTTAGTGATTGCAATCTGGCTTTTGTGTATAGTTTATATTAGATTGACTTCTAGTTATTTAAAAATAATTAGAAACAGTTTTGCTTCCAGACAGGTGCAAGTCATATGAAAACATGCACACACATCCCCAAAACTTCTCTTCCTACTGACATGGAATCTACTTCATTCATGGTCCTTGGGTTACTCATAGTCCTAAAAAGTATTCTCTGCTAGAATTTGACACCAAGACTGAAATGTAATATTTTTCCAGAATTAACGCATTGATATCACTACAGTAGTTCCCTTATCTGTGAGGGATATGTTCCACGATCCCCAGTGGATATCTGAAGCTAGGGATAGTACTGAACTCTTCATACACCATGCTTATTCCCATACATATTATTTATGTATGGGAATACATACTTATTCCCATACATATATACCTACAATAAGGTTTAATTTACATAAATTAGGCACAGTAAGAGATTAACAACAATTAATAATAAAATAGAACAATTATAACAATACACTGTAAGAAAAGTTATGCGAATGTGGTCCCTCTCTCTCAAAATACTGTGCTCACCCTTCTTCCTGTGATGTGCCAATGTGAGGAGATGAAGTGAGGTGGATGACATACGCCTTGTGACATAAATGGGAAATTCCAGAAATAAACATGTCATAAGCTTTAAATTGCACACTGTTCTGAGTAGTGTGATGAAATCTCAGGCCATCCTGCACCCCAAGACGTCAAGACGTGAATCGTCCCCGTGTCCAGCATATCCACACTTTAGATGCTACCAGCCCTGTTAGTCATTCAGGGGCTGTCTTGGTTATCAGAGCCACTGTCATGGTATCGTGGTGCTTGTGTTCAAGTCACCGTTATTTTACCTCATCATGGCTCCAAAGTGCCAGAGTAGTAATGCAATTTTTTGGACTCAACTTGACTGCAAGCAACTGAAACCGCGAAAAGAAAAACCACAAATAAGGGGGCACTGCTGGATTTTATGGAAAAAGTCCACAAATATCTCACATTTAAGAGATTGTTCCCTTGGAGAATGTCTTCTCCAACTTATTTGGAGAGAACTTGTTTCTCAATAATGGCAACGAGTTTGAAGTCATTTCATCAGAACAACAAGACTATGCACCATTAGCCAAACTCAAAGCACCAAAGAGTATATTCTCAGGCACTTTCAGAATGAAACAACTGTTCCATTCAAGACGGATGACAGCAATGCCTCGCCCCATCCCTTGGTCTTTCCCTCTTCAGTGTGCACCCACCTGAGCCACCACTACCAGCCCCGGCACTGCCTTCTCACTGCACAGCCCACCCACAGTTAGTGCATATCTATCTTTACCTCCCAAATCTAAATCGATTCTTGATCTGTTTTTGAACAAATGTATCTGAAAATGGCATGAAGCTCTTGGGGCATCACTACAAAACCCAACTCAAGCCTGAGGTATCCATACAGCCTTGAAGTGTCTAAACTACCCCTACGCATTAAAGTATAATCTGTGTGGCTTGGTGGGGTATGTGCATCTTCTGGATAATATTATTTCCTTCTCTCATTTTTACTTAATCAATCCAAGGGGAGGGTGGAAGTCGTCTGTATTGGAGCTGTGAGTCCAAAACAGCACTACTTTAAAGACAAATTCCAAAGACGTTAGGTACATGAAAGGACCAGAACTCACATTTATAATACCTTCCTCCAGATGCAAACTATTCTCTTTCAACTTTAAATAAGTTACTATAGTATTACATCTGGAGAGAAATTAATTGTGTACCCCTTTTATATATTTTCTGCAATGATATTCCCAAACTGTTTAGAGGAAGTTTTTATATATATATATATATATATATATATATTTTTTTTTTTTTTTTTGAGACGGAGTCTCGCTGTGTCTCCCAGGCTGGAGTGCAGTGGTGCGATCTCGGCTCACTGCAAGCTCCGCCTCCCGGGTTCATGCCATTCTCCCGCCTCAGCCTCCCAAGTAGCTGAGACTACAGGCGCCCGCCACCACAGTTTTTATATTTTTAAATAAATAATTCTTACTACATTTTGGGGAGAACACATTCTTACAGTCTGCACGTCCTGAGCAAAGTTTTCCGGAAGAATTGATGAGTTCTGAGAAAACCCTTGAGGCCAGTCAAGCTGAAAAGCTTTGTGCTATGGCTAGTTAGGAACTTAGGAATCTTAACTTATTTGAGGCCAACATGCAATGCTGCCATTGTTCCAAGCAGGTGGGAAGAAATAATTTGAAATGGGGAGAAGAGACTTAGAATGAACAAATGCACATGACTCAATGAGAGCAAAGGGCAATGTGTTAAACTGTTCTACCCCAATCACGTGAATGCAGCCTAAAAGTTCAGCCCAACATCTACCTTGACTTTTAGAAGAGCATGAACAAAGTGACATCCCCAGGTATCCTCAGGAACTGCTTGTGACCCAGAACATTCCCTTCCGGGCCAGATGATGTTCCCCCCACCCCCCACCCCAGGCCCCCAGTTATCGCTGAGGAGTCCACAGCACCTTTTTTTCTGTGACCTTTTCTAAAGTCAAACCAATACCAACCATGTTTTCCCAGAATCCTGAAACTCATTTACTGCTTGATAACACATTTTCAGTTATTATTTCTACTCCTTATAGCACTGCCTTAGTTATGTGTGAGTTTGCCCTCACTTTAAAGATGTCATCTAACTGACAATGATGTAAACAAACAAACAAACCAACCAAAAAAACAGCTTGGTGACTTTAACAGTTTTTAGTCCACTTGGGTGGGTGATGATGACAGGGGCACCTCCGAGAAGGTGGGTCCTCTCTGGAGTCTCTGGAAGTATCTCTAGGAACTATCACGTAAATTTAAATTTAGAAATAAATTATATGAAAAGTCTAAGTGCTTCTTCCACCTTCAACGAATTAATAACATATTAATAATAAGCAGTAGTCATTGCACATTGCACAGGTGTCTTTTTCATAGCTAACATATTGTTATCTCCGTTTATCCTATTACTGTCTGAGGTAGGAGCCATTACAATTCAGTCTGCAGACCAGGAGGCGAGGTGCAAGAGAGGTTAACTAACAAGATGTTGTCCTTGGCCCTTTTTTTTCCCTCCAATGCTGTAAATATCCAGCCTGGGTTTTTCTCTCTTGTGCTCCAGAAGCAAAGTGATCATCCCTTCTTTGATGCCCCCAGGCCCTGAGACTCATTATAACAAATCCCAACACAAACACATTCAGGAAAAAAACCTCATACTCTTCCACCCCACACTCAATTCGTTCCTTCTTAACTCAGTGAATGGTACATAACCCACTTAGTTTCACAAGCTTGGAAACTGGGCCATATCCAAAGCACTGCCCTGACTTGTCCCCCATCTCCATGCAGTCACATATCTTCTGAGTGTCCTTCTGTTCTGGAGAACGGCTTGGATTCAGCCTCGCCATCATTTCATCATTTCTTAGATCACAACGGCAGTCTCCTACTAGCCTCCATGCCTCTGCCTCAGCTATCTGGAATGAAAATTTGTTTAGACCACCCCCTGCTTAAGATGATTGATGGGGAGTAACCCTATTGACAGGGCCAAAGCAGCATCACAGGATGTCCCGTTTCCCCTCCCCACCTCTCAGTTGATTGACTTTCTGGACCTCCTATACTCTATTGTCCCAGCCCCACAATGTCCCAGAAACTAAACGAGAACACTGTGGAGGAGACAGGCAAGAAGAAGCAGGAAATGCAGGAGAAAGAAGGTACTCTCCCTGAGAGAGTGGAGAAGGCAAAGCTAAAGGCCAAATATCCAAGCCTAGGACAAAGGCCTGGGGGCCCAGCTTCCTTATGAAGGGACTCCGGAAAGGGAAAAAGTACTTTGACTCAGGAGACTACAACATGGCCAAAGCCAAGTAGGAGAATAAGCAGCTGCCAAGTGCACAACCAGACAAGAACCTGATGACTGGTGACCACATCCCCACCACACAGGATCTGCCCCCAGAAAATCCTCACTCATCACCAGCAAGCCAGCAGGTGGCCAAGTTGAATGATCCTGCCCAGGGCTCTGCCAGATCCTGAGATGCTGAACCTCTGGGTCTGAAATCGCCATTGCAAAATTGTAACTGAGACAATGAAAGAGATCTGACTGAACCAACTCCATCTTGCCTCTAACCTCCAAGCAGTCTTTGTTCATTACTGGGTGTAGGCTGAACTAACTTTGGGAATAACGTAGTTTATAGTTTAGAGTTTCAAACAAAGACCAAAGCAGCCCTTTCCCAAAACAAACTTCCTTCTTGCCTGGGGACTGGAATGCCTTTGTAGGACTAACAGATTAGCCACAAGATTAGAAATTATGGTTTAGGAGTCATGAAGCCTGAGGCTACAAGATTCTGACCCTCCCTAAACTTCTCCTAAGATCAGTGCTTGAGATAGTTTGCTTGGTGGATCAGCTGGCACCACTCAGATTGATAAGCTGGATCATGTGATCTTGTGGCTCACCCTGGAACTGACTGACTCAGTGCAAGAGGACAGCTTCAGTTCCCTATGGTTTCATCTCCAATCAACCAATCAGCACTCTTGACTCATTGGCCTTCCTTCACCCACCAAATTATCCTTAAAATCTCTGATCCTGGAACGCTTGGGGAAAAGTGATTTGAATAATAAAACTCCTGTCTCCGCACAGCCGGCTCTGAGAATTTTACTCTTTCTCTGTTGCAAGTCCCCTGTCTTGATAAATCAGCTCTGTCTAGGCAGAAGGTAAGGTGAACCCGTTGGGCAGTTACAGGTCCTGTGCTGGCTTCCGCCCCTCCCATCTTTTGCAGCCAGGGGTCAGGAGGTGGCTTGGGCATGGGTTAGAGAGGCAGAATCCCCTGCCCATCAGTGTCCCAGCACATGGAGTCCCTAGGGCTAAGCACCAAGACCTCGAACATTTTTTGTTTTACCTTTTTTCCAAATAACTGTTGGGAGAAATCTCAATGAAATCTTGGGGGTAGGGTTGGGAGGGTGGGATGAGAGATTTGGAGGAATATGAATCAGAGCTTGGAGTTGATAAAAACATTCCTGATGGTCCTCCTTCTTAACCACGAGGCTAGTGTGGGATAAACATGAGAGGAGGAAGTGGAGTCGACTAGAGATGAGATCTAGTTCAGCTTTGCAGATAACTGCCTTGTTTCCATGTGGCTGGAGACCCGGTGTGAGATGAAAGAAACTCAATCTGTATAGACAGATGCAAACAGCTCCACTGGTTCTGCAGAGTTAGCTGAGCACACAATGTTAATTGTTCAGTTTAGAAAACATACTGTCCTTGAAATAGATTTTCTGTTGGGAGAAGGGCAGTGAGTTGTGGGGAAAGGAACCATGAGTGTGGGGAGCCCCAAGAGCCCAAAGGACTTTTTCAGTGTTTGAAATAAACCCCACCAGAAAAAAACAAAAAAAAAAGAAGATTAATGATGGCCTTCTAGAGACATCAGAGAACTAATCTGAATCTCTTACCACATCCAAGAACACCCATCTCGATCTGTGCCCATCCTACCTGCCCTGTTTCACTCATCCTCCCTTCTATACCCTCATGTTCCGTTAAGTGTTGCTTGTTTTTCATGCCTGCATCAATTGTTCTTTGTTCCTAAAACCCTGTCCCCACCCTTCAATATTCAGTCAGCTATCATTATTTCTAGACAGCCTTCCCCAAACTTCCTCTCCGCCCCCACCTTCCCTACCTAACACAACCAGCACAGAAGACCACTGTTGCACTACACAGCCTGAAGCTATTCTGTTTCCGAACAAGAGACCAAAAGCCATGTCTCCTATTTCTGTAACCCCAGGGCTTATCACAGTGCCTGGCACATAGTTGATATGCCTATACCTACTATTTATGAAATGAATGAATGATGAAAAAGATAGAATTCTCTGGCCATGAATATATGGGATGTGTATACTTTGCCTTTTCCCCCAAACTGAAAACTTATGTTCACCTGTCTGTATAAACACATTCATATTTATCAGTTCAACTGAACCTCTACTTTTGTTTTGAAACATAGGGTAACCATTTTCTTTCCAGCTATTAGCCATTGTTGGATCAGTTTTCAATCTAAGTTTTGTGACGGGATGTAATTCATAAACTTTATTGGCCTGACACAATTTTTAAAAATTACTATAAATCCTCCTTGGCTATCCTGGAAAAACTTTAACTGTGCTCCCCAAGCCCCAAATCAAATTTTTTCCCCATCCTTCCTGATCTCAACATGAATGATCTAATCATGTCTGTTGTGTCCCTGTGCTGTCGAACCACATTTGAATTATGCACACTAGACCAACTGACTCTCAGCATAGATTAGTAGGAAACAACAGATAAACACAGTAGAAAAACTACAGGGAAAAAGAGCACAAAGCCTGGTAACTTGAAAAACAACAACAACAAAAACAAAAACAGTACAGCAGAGATTATTCTGCAAAACAGGAACAGGATCTTGAGATGTGGTAAATGGAACATTAGTCTCGAACCCAGAAACATCCCTGGAGAAGTCGCTGTTCTACCACAGCTAAGGAGATGGATACTAACAAATTGTGTTTGAGATCTGAAGTGCCCAGCCTGAACAGATGGAAAAGCATTAGCAGTCAGGGAGAAGGGAGTTAGGAAATTGAACCCCATATGGGTACACCACTCTAGTAGCCATGTGTAACATGAGAGGCTCCATAAACCTGAATCACTGCAAATGACTGAAGCAAAGAATTTCAGGATTTTCAGTGACAAAGTCCAGAATACCATATGGGCCTATCAACACTAGTTAGAACTGGGAGAGGAATTTTACTAGCATGAGGGATAGTAGAGAAGACTGTATAGAGGCAAGAGAGGAAATCCAATTTGAGATGGAATTAAAGTTAGAACCAGGCAATTCAGGGTGAAGAACAATCCAAGCCAGCATCTAGAGGTATGGAAGGGCAGACAGAGCAGTCATGTCCTAGGGAGTTTACCAGAGCAACAGGCCTGTTCAGGTGAGAAACGGAGTTCTTAGGTTAACACTAATGAGCTACCAGGTGAAGGTCCAAGAGTAGGTTTCAGCCCAAATGTAAAGGAACTCTTCTTTGAACTTCTTCTTTGATACAACCCCACATTATCATAAAGAATGGGGAGCTGGCTGGGCACGGTGGCTCACGCCTATAATCCTAGCACTCTGGGAGGCCAAGGAGGGTGGATCACCTGAGGTCAGGAGTTCGAGACCAGCCTGGCCAACATAGCAAAACCCTGTCTCTATTAAAAATACAAAAATTAGCTGGGCATCGTGGTACACGCCTGTAATCCCAGCTACCACGGAGGCTGAGGCAGGAGAATCGCTTGAACCCAGGAGACTGAGGTTGCAGTGAGCCAATATCGCACCACTGCACTCCAGCCTGGGTGACGCAGCGAGACTCTGTCTCAAAAAAAAAAAAAAAAATAAATAAATAAATAAGTAAATACAGAATGGGGAATTTATGGAGTGGGAGACAAACTCCACCCACCAGGGGTGTACACCAAGGAGGCTGCCCTCACTTTTACTCATAACCGATACCAGCTTTCCACTTTGGCCTACAGTCTGCCTGGAGCCAACAACTTGTTTATTCCATTTAGTAACCAAATTTGTTTTCAGTCACTCCTGGTTTACAATAGTCTCTCCTGGGAGTTTCATTCAAATTAATATATTACTATACTTTTACACTGCAGTTCAAAATGTGCATCTCAGGCTCCCTCATGCTTCTCACAGGTGCCTCCCTGCCTTCTTCTCTGGGTCCCATTTCTAATTTTGCACCTGTCATCTGGCAGTGGCAGGGAGGGATAAATGTCTGTTTTTTGTGTGTGAGGGCTTCAAAGTGGAATTGGGAAAGAACAGGACACTCCTCAGTCCAACGCAGGCCCCTGGACCATGGTGGGTGTGGTAGTGTGTGGGCTGTGGTCACTTCTTGGCTGGCCTCTTCTGCTCATACCTTCACTGGTCTGGGTTCCTGTGCTGCTAGTGTCGAGTGCTGGCTCAATCACAGATGATCTCTGGATGCTATCTAGAAATCTCCATGGGCGTCCCCACAGGAGTCCCTCCCTCAGCTCTGATGAAGGTGTCCTCCCTCTCACCCTGAGGCATTGAGAGGACAACATACCTTTTGTGACCACTACTCCAGATTTTTCCTGAATGAAAAACTAGAAATTCCCACCTTATCAACTCGACCCTATGAAAACCTGGAAATGGTTTTTCACCTGTGAAAATTCTTATTTCACATCTAGGTTAACAGTGTGCAGAAGTTTCTCTCTCTCTTCACATGGAGAGGGGGTGAATTCACTCAGGTTGCGGATGCGACCTTAGACTCTTTCTTCAAAAGCTCCTCTGTCCTGGTCAGCATTTCAATATTCTGATGACACGAGCATGCCTGTGTTTTCAGTAGAGCTTGGTGTAGATTGGGTGCTGTTGTCTCCTCAGAACCCTGAGGCCTTCACCTTGGCTACACTTTCGGGATGGAGGAAGGTCAGCAGCAAATAAGGAATTCAGGAAAGGCATGTTTAGGGGCCATTCCCCATACACTGCATACACCACAAACGGGATCAGAAAGCATCTCAGCAAAGCAGAGACAACGTTACCTAAGAGGAACAGGGAATGTGCTAAAAAGAGACGTATGCACAATTTTATTTTTAAAGCAAGAAGTAAGAATTATCTGGCAGAAATATAAAAAGTTTTTTTTTTCTCTTGAATAGAGACATGAATATATTAGTTTGACAGAGATCTTAGAAACTTAATAAAAAAGTTATCACCCATTATTCTGCATGTTATCAAAACCAAGAGTATCTGAGTCCTGGTTCCTTAAGATACAACAGTCTCCTCAAGCTTTGCAATTCTTTATGTCTACTGTCTTTACTTGGATTTTCAGTCCCTTGACAATCCATTTTGTATACAATACTTTTTTTATTGTAATGGGGCATGTGGTATATTTAGCGATAGGTAGTGATTCCAATTTCAGATAAAATTCAGACGTATGTGACCTGAGTTGACAATCAGAAGAAGAGATACCTTGAACACGTGGCTTGGAGCACACCTTCACAGGTGATGCCATTCTGGGGAGCTGGCATGCTTCCCTTTACTCCAATTATAAAATGAATTGCAATTCCAGGATTTTCCAAATGTGGAAAGAAATATGGGTTTTAGAAGCTGGGAAATACAGCAAGCAATGGGAGTAACCAGGGGAACTGGTTATGGGAGAAAATTATCAAGAAAGGTGTAATACTTATTTTCACTTGTATGAATAACAAATGGATAATAGAATAGATAATAGACAAGAAGAGAATCATCTAAATCTACCATTTGTTGCGTGTTTCCTATTTGTTTGGCATGATGTTAGGTGCAACAGAATATGGAAATAATTAAGGTAACTAAGGTGACTTTTCAAGATCACACAGCAGGAATGAACTGACTTAAACTGGTTTTCCTGTGGACAACTGAAAAGCAGCAAGTTACACCTGTGAGTCTGGGTTATTGCCGTAATCCTACTTTAGAAAGAAGTTTTACCCCTTCGTCCCATCCCTCATTGACACCACCTGCTCCCATAGGTCTAAGGTGCAGTCAAAAATAGTAAGTGGCTCTATAGAACCATGATAGCAGCAGGTCAGCAATCCTTGCCATTTGGATTGTCAGTCTGTATGCCTCTGTATTCAGCCAACTTATCAATTTTAAGATAACATGGTCAGATTTTCCACCCTTCTACATTCTTTTCAACAGGGTCGCTAAGAGGCAAATTACACTGTGTGAAGGCAGCCTTAGATTGGGTGGAACCACAAATATTTCCAAGTCAAAAAAGACTGGATTCGAATCCCAGCCAAGTGGCCTTATGCCAGATTAACTTCTGGAAGCTTCCATCCTCTTATCAGTGGAATAGGTCATTATAAATAGCTTTCATGGTTATTGTAAAGCTTTAATGGGATGATATCTTAAAATTCTTAACGTGGTGATTGATACAAAGAAAAAACACCATATGCTAATACAGGGGGCAACAACCTTCTTGTTTCAATTAAAATGATTTTAGAGTTCATAGGGAGAGAAAAAATGAAGGTTTGATGTTTAAGCATTATACTGCTATCCACCTTTTTCAAGGCAGGAAGGACAGGCACCGAATTAAGTTTGAAGTAAGGTGATTTCTGTAGTATTATACAGACATGCCAAAATATAATGCTGCCATGCTCACATGCCAATAAAGACCCAAATCAGGAGAGAACAAGCTGTCATAATAAGTAGACAAAGACGTTGGTCATGTTAGCAAATCTGGAAAGATCTGAGCGGATGCAGAACTACAAAGCCATTATTTTTTGACTGCCTATCACCATGAAGAGTTCAGCAGGGTCACTGTGTCTGTCATTTTAATATAGCCAACTAGCCAGGGCACTGTCACACTAATAAAGTAGGTGCAGCTTAATTCTCTTAACATATTCATTTTAACCTGATAGAGTTATAGAGATGCAGCTGAATATTTTTCTCTCTTTTTGCCATAGGGAAAATGATTTCTTCATCCACTTATTAAATGACAGTCTCTTGGCTCCCGTGTCCAGCCTGAAATGTGTGATCATGCTGTCCTTCCACTGCGAGGCTGCTTTTCAGGCAGCCTGTCAGTCTGTCTATCCTGTTTTATTAGTAAGCGATGGGAAAATGCACTAGACACACTTCTCTCAAAAGAAGCAGTCCTATTTTCTACAGCTGGAAGCCTAAGATGTTTAACAGAAATGTGTAAAATTTTCTCTTCTCTGCATTCATCCTTTCTGTCCGGAGGCACAGTCTACAGACCATTTTAAAAACGACTACAGGAAAACAACAGAGCCATCGTTTCTATTCATTCTCTCTTACAATATTGCAACTTCTGTGATTCTAATTCCACTGCCCCTGATGAATAGCTAAAGCTTTGGTGGCAGCAGAGCATTTCTTCTGCAGAACGTGGAGGTCTGCGGTCTCATTTATTTTGCTACGTGTCCTATGAATATGTTTTTTAAAAAATGTTACTCCTGAAAGAGCTTCATTGCAAAAGAAATTTCTAGCCTAGTCTCAGGCTTAATCAATCGCCCATGATTTTGCAGGCCTTAATGGGAGAAGACAGAGATAATGTAATGTGCATTATGCAAAGTTAGCTAAAAGTGAGGATGTGGAACAGCATCAGGGACCATTATCTCCCAGAAGAGTCGACGCAATAGAGGCAGACAATTAGATTAGAACATTTTTCTAACCAGGCCAGAAGGAAAGTCTTGGGGACAAGATAATGTTCAGATTTGGGCAACAGCCAAGAGGTAACGACCACGAGCCGGCGTGGCATGGCAGACTCTTGCTATAGCTGTATTGGCTGTACTCTAGAATTTGAAATAAGACGAACTCCTCCTGGAATTAAAGCAATGGGTTTCATTTCCTAAGGTAGCAAATGAACCCATAGTGTGCTGTGGCTTCAATATCTGCTTCGTTCTCAAAAACTGTATGAAAATCGACTCCACCAGTCGGTCACCATTACGTTAGCTCCTTGTGGGCCGTACTGCAACACGCGTGTTGCCTGGTGGTGGTGGGAGGATGGAGAACTAGGGCATAAATACAAGAAAAAAGCCCTGGCCTCATTAAAAGGTGCTTTGTTATATAGACATACACACAAATGCGTGTTGATCTAGGATGCCCAATCCCCACTGCATGCCCAGCTCCCAGGAATTTGCTCAGAGCCTTATAGACATCATCTAGTAATGGCTTAAATTGCTAGATTTAGATTTCTGCCTACAATAGATGTATAAATAAAATTGTTTAGAAGCAATTATGGAGTCGTATTTCAACAAGAACAAACGAATACAGCACCACCTTAGCTTGTAAGTGCTGAGGGTGTCATAGTGAGGGAATAATCAGAGTCACTGGTAATGAATTACAAGAGAACATCAGAGGGATGTTAGCCGGCATATTCATTCCCATGGGACTGTGACCAGCACCTACTCTACTAAGATACCTATACGGTCCTTCATGCACACCAACTGGAAGTAGAAGAATAGACTAGGCACCCGGTAGGTGCTTGGCAAGCATGCAGGATGTTTATTAACAACCTTGGTGAGAAAACCATAGGTATAAAAAATGGCCAGAGCATATATGCCAAGTTAGCACGTGAGTGAATGATGTGCAGAGGAGGCTGGATGCCAATGGACACAGGTTGGTGGCAGAATCAGAGGGCAGGCTTCTAATCGTGACTGCCATTGTGTTATCTTTGGGCATTTTTGCAGGGAGGTGGGTAACTTCTTTGAGACTCAGTTATTTCACCTGTAAAATGAAGCATTGCTATCTACCGTAAGGTTTGTTACAAGGACTAAATAAGGCACAATTCACATCATGTGCAGTGTCTGCACATACAGCAGGCTCTCCATGAATGAGCAGTGTGCTCTTAGCTGTACAGACTGACATGAGTCTCTTAGGATTGCAAAATAGCAACCATGATTCATGGCTATTGGCAGACTGAGAGGACAGAGTGGACTTTGCTCACTGGGGGCAAAATAAATAAATAAATAAATAAATAAATAAATAAGCTTTTTGGTTAAAAGACATAAAAAGAAAAGCACAAGATGAAGTGAGTCAGTGAAAGTCCCAGTCATCTGAATAGCCTGAAATGAGAGAGAGCATCTGATTCTCTTCTGCCTTCTCTATGAGGCCACAGCCAGGCCAGAAACGCAATTATTTTTACTGGTCCAGTGGTTTTCCACTGCCAACACCAATTCAGAGGTTGAAGAACAGGCTGCAGTGGAGGTGAGGAGATATTTCTGGTCAACTCCAAATCCAAAGCACATGGTAAATGCGGAGAATACCGAGAGCTGCAGGCAGGATGCCTACACGAGATGCCTGTAGTAGGTTGAATGGTGGTCTCCCAAAATATGTCCAGCTGGAACCTGTGACTGCAGCCATGTTTGGAAAAAGGGCCTTTGCAAATGTTATTATGCTAAGATAGATCATCCTGGATGCATCTCTGGGTGGATCCAAGACCCAATGGTAAGTGCCCCTGTAAGAGAAAGAAAAGGAGAAGAAACAGAGGAGAGAGCCATGTGAAGTCTAAGGCGGAGATGGGAGTTATGCAGCCACAAGTCCAGGAACACCCAGGGTTGCCGACGGCCATCAAAAGCTAGGAGAGAAGCAAGGAATGAACTCTCCCTCAGAGCCTCTGCAAGCAATCAACCCTGCCAACACCTTGATTCCAGACTTTTGGCCTCCTAAACTGACAGAATACATTTCTGTTATTTTAAGCCTTGCAGTTTGTGGTGCTCTAGGAAACTAAGATTGTGTCCAGGAAGGGAAGAAATAAAGTGGCAATGGTTGTGGGAGAAGTAGATGGGTAACATACTGAAGTTGCCCAGCAAACAGAAGTTCAATCTACCCACTTCATGTTTAAAATATGAGCTAGGGAGCAGTTTACGTTAAGTGAAATTCTTAAAGTAATTTTGCAATGTATTTGTCCTGTGCTTCAGCTATTTCCAGGAGTGCTAGCAAAAGGGAGACAGAAGAAGAAATATTACACACAGCAATATTCAATGCAATTCATTGCCTGGGATAAGCTATAGAAGAATGCACAGACTATGATGCTATAGAAGGAAGTAATAGCACGTTCTGGGACTTTCTGCCTGTGAATTGAGTATCTATGGTCAATCTGTATCTCCTGAGAGGGCTGGTAAGGGACCGAGGGCCATTATATACATTTGTGGTGGCTGCAATGATATAATTTACACTACAGCTGCCTGACCCCTGCTGATCCTTTAATAAAGCATTGAGAAATCAGAAATTCCATAAAGCAATATGATCAAACCAATGACAACAGTAGCAGTTAAGAGTTGCAGGTCTCAATACCTCCCATCGTTCCTTTGCATTCCATCATGACACAGTCCTCCGGCATTCTTGAGAGCTTGCATGTGGTGGTACAAATCACCTTCCACTCACATGGGCAGGATTTTACAAATGTTCATGGGGACAGTTTGGATACTGAATTCTCTGTATTCCAAATTAACTCAGAGAAGCATATGGATGGCTGTATTGAGCTGCCTCTGGGCATCTCGGGCTGATGGTGTGTTCCAGCTTAGTCAAATATATTTCCAATATTGCTGTGAGCTAATGGAGAGGAATCATATGCATTTGAAATTTTTGGCAAGACGAACAGGAGCTTGTTTCTCAGTTCTAAAACAATGAATGCACCGTATGCCTTGTTTTCTCCAACTCTCATTTCAGAAAACAAAGATACCATTCATAAGATTCCCAAGTTCTTCCTCCTCTCACCTTCCCTATCCACTGTCTCTCTTTCTTTCCCTCTGTTCAAGACAGGGTAACCTAAAGGGAGTGTAATTAATGAGCTCCATCCCAGAGCACTTGGGGGTGGGTGGGTCACTGGAGCCAGAAAGCAAAGTGGAATTCTCAAGGGGAGGATTTCAGATCATTTGTTAAGTCTGCCTTTCTGCTTCTGGAGGAATAGAGCAGGTGAAAGAACAGCAGGATGTAGCTGGGAGATCATCCCACAAGGACTGGGTAGAGGCAGAAACAAAAAGAAGAGCCCAGAATGGGCTGCAGCAGGCACATAAGGGGAGAGAAATTATAAATTAAAACCATTTAGGGGGGCAGCAAAAGATAAAAGCAGAAATAAAATATAACATAAAAAAGCAACGATTCCAGGAGAAGTAGCAGATCAGGTAAAGGAGAAAGAAAATAAAAAGAAATTGAAGAAAAGAAACTTAAAAGAACACAAGCAAAGGTATCTAAAGTTAAACAGGATTTCAAAAAGCCTAAGACAGCAGCAAAAGAGAAGGAAGTGAAGACCAGCAGAAGAAGCAAGTGTCCTAGCATCAATTATGCAAAAGGCCTAAGGTTTTTTAACTGTGTAGCCTAGTAGGGAGGAGTTGAATCAGCTGGCTGTAAGACAAATCACTCAAAAGTCAATGACTTAAATGTGTCAATTCTTGCCTCTGTGGGTCACTTAGTGGTTGGTTGATCTGGGTTAGGCTTGTCTGGGAAACTGCTTCAATCTGAGGTCCAGCTGGGCTTGGCTCCTTGATGCTGGTTGGTCTAGGTCTTTCCACGCATGCTCTTCCTAGAACAAGGGTGAGGAAATAACAGCTACCCAGAGAAAGGTCTTTCATTGGCCATGGTGAGGCATAAGAGATAAAGGCATTTAAAGCCTGTGTTTACATTATGTCTGCTGACATTCCATTGACCAAGTTGTGTCCTGTGGCCAAGCACAAGGCTTAATGGTGCAAGAAAACGCTCTTCCCACGGAGGTGACAGGGAGAGAGTGCACATTTGAAAAATATAATCACAGAGGTAAAAGAGGGAGAAGATACAGGACATTATCACAAATTTGTGACAATAATGCACATATAACCAAGACACAAGTTTATATATTGCAATCTACAAAGTTAAAGAATATCATGCCCTGTAACCAGTATGTGAAGCAGAGAATTCCTTATATTCCTCTTCCCTCAGTAGCTGTGCTAGGAGAAGAATCATGTGGCTGTATTGAGATGGGTTAAGCCATGGCTAAGTCGTACCAAAATATCAATTGCACTATTTTTTTTCCCAACTCTTATGACATTTCTTGAATTCCATCTCTGGATATTGATTTTAGTTAGCAAACATAATACCATCTGAATTAATGTATCACACAGAATTACAATGAGTTTGGCTTATAGAAACATCTTTATTGCAGTCAGGTGTGGTGACTCACACCTGTAATCCCAGCACTTTGGGAGGCCGAAGTGTGTAGATCACCTGAGGTCAGGAGTTCGAGACCAGCCTGATCAACAGGGTGAAACCCCGTCTCTAATACAAATACAAAAATTATCTGGGCGTGGTGGTGAGCACCTGCAATCCCAGCTACTCAGGAGGCCAAGGTGGGAGAATCGCTTGATCCTGGGAGGCAGAGGTTGCAGTGAGCCAAGATAGTGCCATTGCACTCCAGCCTGGGAGACAGAGCGAGACTTCGTCTCAAAAAATAAATAGATAAATAAACAAACAAACATCTTTATTGACCTAATGCATGAGATTTTTAAGATTGCAAAATAAGCTATTTAGAGTACCATTAAGAGCAGAATAGATGCAGGATGAAATGGCCAATGGCTGAAAAGTATCAAACTCTTGGGTCTCTCTGAATAGGAAAGAACTGAGCATCTCTGCAGTTTCCCAAGCAAATCTAATTAGGGGAAATTAATATAATCAAATTAACAATGTTTCTCATGAATACGCCAAATTATACAACTCAAAATAAAATGTGTCAGAAGGCAATGGGGATATCTGGGCCCCAGTTTCAACTTAGCTACAAATTCACATTTAGCCTCTGACATGTTATTTCAGTTTCTTGTAGTTTAGTTTCCCATTGCTTTTGTTTTGTTGGTAGCAATTAGGTCTTGCTATGTTGCTTAGGCTGATCGTGAACTCCTGGCCTCAAGCAATTGTCCCCCTTTGGCCTCCCAAAGTGCTGGGATAACAGGCATGAGCCACCATGCCCAGTCTTAATTTCCCAATTTTTTTTTTTTTTTTTTTTTTTTTTTTTTTTGAGATGGAGTTTCACTCTCGTTGCCTAGGCTGGAGTGCAATGGTGCGATCTTGGCTAACCGCAACCTCCGCCTCCCGCGTTCAAGCGATTCTCCTGCCTCAGCCTCCTGAGTAGTTGGGATTAAAGGCATGCGCCACCACGCCCAGCTAATTTTGTATTTTTAGTAGAGACAGGGTTTCTCCATGTTGGTCAGGCTGGTCTTGAACTTCTGACCTCAGGTGATTAGCCTGCCTCGGCCTCCCAAAGTGCTGGGATTACAGGCATTAGCCACTGCGCCTGGCCAGTTACCCAGTTTTTGAAATAAAGTCATTCCACTAGTTAATCTATAAGTTTCCTTCTGGATTAAGCATTTGCAAAGTTTTTATTGAGCATGTACTTGTGGCTTCATGCTAGGACTGGTGAGATGAAGTTGTCATGGCACTGTTCTCAACAGTAAAATTAGTGGGTGGGGACACAAATACCATATGATTTAATGTGGCAAGTGTTGCACAGAGAAATCTTCAGGAGGCCTTGGAGGGTTAGAGAGGTAAAAAGCCCAGAACCACAGGAAGGCTGAAACCTGTGTTCCGTCCTGAAAAACGAACACCAACTAATCAACTTACGAAGAAAAAAACAGCATCCCAGCTGGAGGCAGAAGCAAGCCAGGAGGAGAGGCAGGAAACAGCCTGACGTGTGTGAGAACTTAGAAGCCTAGCGTCTGAATCGGGGATGGTTAGATTTGCCTAGAGAAGTCGACTCGAGAGTGGGGCCATCCAAATCCTTATATGTTCTGCTAAAGAGGCAACTGAGACACTGAAAAATTGAAGTGAAAAAGTATCAAGGTGAATCTGCCTTTTTTAGATGGCTCATACAGGTGGAGAATAGATTTGGAGGGTATGAGACTAGAGGCAGAGAAACTAAGCCAGAAGCATTTGCAATAGAGCAAATGAGACATTACAAAAATCCAAACAAAGGCATTAAAAGTAGAGAAGGGGAGAGACAGGTTGACAAGTATCTGGGAAGTAAAATTAAGGGAGTATGTAATCAGTTCACTGTGTTATATGCTGAATCGATGTGACAGTGGAACATCTGTGAAGAGATACCAGCAAGCATCGTGATTTACCTGTAATTTAGAAACAGAAATATAAGATACCTTGAATGACACAAGGAAGGTCTGACATGGTATAAGAAATAGGGAATGTTTTTAGCAGACATAATGGAAAGTGAGTTTCAGGAAGCTCTAGACAACAATGTCCATGTCATAAAATATGGACTAAGACACACCTATTTCTTATACACAAAACTCATTAGAACTACTGCTTCTAAATTAGAACCAAGTTTTCACCAGATTTTTCCAAATAGGTATTTTCAAACTTATACATGTTATGTGAGCTCACGTGATTACAGAGTTCATGTTCTTAGCTAGCAGGTAATTGTTAGTTTGTTTATTTTGTTTATTCTATTTGGTTTTGCTTTTTGGGCCCAACATTGATTTACTCCAAAAGAAAAATCAGGCTTGAGAACCAACCCTGATACACACACACACACACACACACACACACAAACACACACACTTACATCCTGTTTTTTCTAACTGAAGTTATCTGAAATAGTCTATGCCCCACAAAAGAAAGAGAATCAATACCCTCTTTTCATTTTGCATCTGTCTCTGGCAACTGTGGGAAATCATGAAAAAAAAATCTATATTACAAAGAGTGATGTCCCAAGACAAGAGAGTCAAGAGTGCTCAGAGAGAGGAAGACTCATGACTTTCCATCCAGGCACATTTTCTCCTCATACAAAGGGAATAAAAGAGATCAAGTCATGGACTACACATAAGTTGCCTTGCAGGTAGATGAAAAAAGAAGAAAGTGAAAAGATTTAAGAGACCTGGTAAGGGTCTGAAAAGTCATATTAGTGTGAGGAAAAAATCATTCGACATATGCTTTTTAGTTTCAAAGAACAAAAATCACTTAAAGGAACATATGGGAATTTAAAAAAAAAATGCCTTTTGCCAGTAAAACTCCATCCATGGTGTATCTGTTTATAGCTGTTTCCAAAAGGCCAGATTTGGGTGAGAAATTGTAAAGGGTCACTACTTAAAAATTAACATGAACGGCTAAAGGCAAAGAAGGGCGGATACTTTTGAAATGTGTTATGAAATTATTTCACCATAATTGTTGAGATTTATAACAGAAATATGCAAATCTAAGATAACTAGTTATTAAGGAGTTATTAATGTCCCTATAGCACAGACTTTCCTGTGTCATAAAGACTTCAGAAACCCCAGAAGAACCAGGAACCCCAAATCGTATTTCACCAAGAATGTTCTCATATGTTGGCGGCATGTATCTGCCTCCCTCAGAACATTGTGGCATTCTTGGGAAGTTAATGATGACTCTGAGGGGTGGTGTACAAATTCTGTGGTATCACTTAATGGAGATGGATGACAATTTGTGGCCTACAACTCAGCACGTCCCATTTGGTCCTCTTGTCCATTGGTGCTTTACTTTTGGATAGGAGAGCTCTGTGCGTCTCAAATCTGGCCCTGCTATAGAATTGCCTGTGGCGCTTTTTACAAATAAAGCTGTTCAGGCTCCATTCCCAGAAATTGTTTCAGTGCTTGAGCACAGGCATTCTTAAAAAAAAAAAAAAAAGGCAAATAAAAAAACTGAATTGGTAATTTTGTTGCACAGCCAGGGTTAAAAGTCAGGGTGAGAAAAGATGCAAAGAAGGAGGACGGAGAAAAGAAGGGAACCAAATAAGCTCATATGATCAATCCTTCCTCCTCTGCACTGAGTTTGTGGATGCCAAAACTCTGTGCACCTCTCTAGTTTGGGCCATTTCCACTTTCTATACTCATGCCTTAATAGTAGCCCATGTGGTATATATACTTCCACAGTGGATCTAAGGTGCCTCATCTTGTCAATCTAGTAGAAGCAGTGGGATGCAGAAAGCTAGCTTATAAACAGGACATCAATTCTGGACTCTACTGGAGTTAGGAATCAGACACCAAGCTTGGAAATAACAAGGAATAGAGGATGACCACTAATTTTCAATAGTGATGAGTTATTCCAAAGTACAATTCCAGAACACATATTGTTCAATACATTTTTTTAAACAATTAAAGACACTCCAGGAAAACATTCCTGGGCAAACCTTTGATCTTTGATGTCCTCTAAAAGTCTGCAGGTTGAACATCTTTGTTGGCTTCTCATTTGAGAGGCTTGGTGAAATTCTCTTCTGTTTTCCTTTTATGCTAACTAGTGTAGTGATTTTTCGTGCAATACTGGATAAAATGGATTTCACAAATGGTAAAAGGTGAAAAAGCCTACGGCTCCTGCATCTATTATGAAATATTTAACTGCCTTTAGTGTAAGTTTCATTCCTTCCTCTTTCCTCCATCCAGATTGCAATTTATATATGAATTCTATGAATACATTTGTGGTTATTTCCCTTGGATCTTTTTTTTTTTTTTTTTTTTTTTTTTTGGAGACATCTCATTCTGTCACCCAGGCTAGAGCGAAGTGGCACAATCTCTGGCTCACTGCAACCCCCACCACCCTGGTTGAAGCGATTCTCCTGCCTCAGCTTCCCGAGTAGATGGTACTATAGGTGTGCACCACCACACCTGGCTAATTTTTTAAAAAAATATTTTTAGTAGAGATGGGGTTTCACCATGTTGACCAGGCTGGTCTCAAACTCCTGACCTCAAAGGATCCACCTGCCTTGGCCTCCCAAAGTGCTGGGATTACAAGCATGAGCCACCACACCAGCCTGTTTCTTGTAGATCTTGATTTGATATTCTGGATATGAATGAAAGAAAATTAATGAGTGTTTCAAAGTCTAAATAAGGAAGCTCCACAGATAATATTAACATTTCTTTGATCTAGTCATATTTATTATTGTGTTTCAATTAGAAGTGGCTGTAGGCTCTGAAAGACACACTATAAATAAAGCCTCCCCCTCATACATCCTCACTCACACCCACACTTACACCAATGCAATTTTTAGACAGAAACACAAGCAAGAAATAGGATAGATTTTTTTTAAGAAAATGGGCATTGGTTAAATTTTCTGGTACATATTAAAAAAAAATCTATAAGAACTCCCAAAGGGTGGCCATTAATAGAGACCTCATTCCACTGCAGGAAGTAAAATGCCAGAGTTACCAACAATCATTAGGTAGTTGAAGGAAATATCTTATGTATACGTCTACTTTCCTAGTAGTCTCACTTCTGCCCTCATTACACAGGTATTTTTATCCTAGACTCCTCTTCTCTTATCAAACTCATTTTCCACTACCCTCTCCTCAAGAGGCTTCTGTTTTCTGGATAAAACTGTGAACAACTTGTATGATGCTTTTGGAAGGAAAGAGTATTATTTAGCACATTCTTCATAGATCCTGGGCTAATAAAGAAACTCACTAGGTCTGTGTGTTAAGTCAATAGTCTAAAACAAAATGAAGTAGCTACTGAAGTTTGGGTTCTCCAGAAAGCAGACTCTGAAATGAAGATTTGCATGCAGAAAGATAATGAGGAAGTGCTCTTGAGATCAACACCCTTAGAAGGGAAAGGAGGGAAGTGAAACTGGGCAGAGGATTGAAGTCAAAGTGTGACAGTCTCAAAGGAGACAGAACTCAACTTGATGAAAGTCTGAAATAAGCATGACCTTTCAGAGCTGTGCTGAGTTGAAGCTAACGGGCCAGGCCTTTGTTCTCGTGGGTTGATTGGTCATCAGATGTGGGCCACCTAGAATGGGGATACAACCTTGGGCTTTCTTTAGCTAAGTCAGTCCCTATAGAGGCTGGTAGCTCCAGCTTAACACTTCCACCATGGCAGGAGGCTGGGTTCCACATTCTTCAGTGAGGGATCTAGACAGTGTATCCTGGCATCCATCACATTATTTTTAGTGATTCAGTAATGATTGAAGAATTCAAACAGTTCAAGTTCTTTTTTTTTTTTTTTTTGAGACCAAGTCTCGCTCTGTCGCCCAGACTGGAGTGCAGTGGCACAATCTTGGCTCATTGGAACCTCCACCTCCTGGATTCAAGCAATTCTCCTGCTTCAGCCTCCCGAGTAGCTGGGATTACAGGTGCGTGCCACCACGTCCAGCTAAGTTTTTGTATTTTTAGTAGAGACGGGGTTTCACCCTGTTGGCCAGGGATGGTCTCGATCTCCTGACCTCGTGATCCACCCGCCTCGGCCTCCCAAAGTGCTGGGATTACAGGCGTGAGCCACCACGCCCAGCCTCAAGTTCACTTTTAAACAAATTTACCTGGTTCACCATGTTAAACTTGAATTAAAAGCATAAATGAGTCATGCTTGAGGGTCAGAATATTTGTTGCTTTATTATTGTTACCTGGAGAGTCAGAGTCAATAAACTAATAGTAAGGTGATCGTCAATCACTGGATAGCAGGCCTTGAAGAACTCTCATCCAGGGATGGGTGAGTATCAATATCCAATAAACAACTATTAAATCATACCTTTCATTATCATCTCTATAAGCACAAAGTATGATTTTTTTTTTTTTTTGCATGAAGATGGAAACTTAAATTTTCTTTTTTGTTCATTTTAGCCAAGGTTCACTAAAAGAGTATATGCCATTTGGGATGGTTGAATGGGTGCACACATTTAAGTGGAGGTGTTTTGAACTGTTCAGGCTTTCTGCAGAAGGAAAGAAAGAAATGCAGCCTTTACAAGAAACATCTACAGAGGAACTCCTGAGAGGTGTGAAAAGATGAGCCCTACACCACTTGGACAGTTCCATAGACAGCTCCTTTGCCAATAAGAGGGGCTGACAAATGGAACCTCAGTGAGGCTGAGAGAGTCAGTAGTGAGAATGCTCAACAGAAGGTAACAAATAACGGATCCCGAATTGAGTTACCTTCCTGTGTTGCATTCCTCATTTACATTTTAAATGTTATTAATGTATGTTTCTGGTTGGTTCTTACGGTTAACTATTCTTATTAATGAGGGGTTGCCTGGCTAATTTGCTATGTGATGGAGTGTCACGTAGAGGACTTCTGAAACAACATTTAGAACGAATTTATTACCAGAAGGATATTCAGTTGTAAGAACTGGACTCTGTATTTCCCTTCTAGTTGCAACATAAAAGATGGTCAAAATGTCAAGGTTTTTCTAGCAATAATATATCTATTTTTGAGCTCCCGTGTTTATCCGTAAGCTCTCCTCTGCCACTGCATTTTTTTTTCTGCAGATATCAGCATATTCTCCACAAACCTGCTGATTGCTCGCATTAGCTTACAGTGTTCAGCTCAAGTGCTCATCAAGCAGTGCTTGTCTCTTCTGAGCTTCTGATTTTTTAAAACGCCGTTACCTTCCTCCCCAGGCTTTTTGCTAAAGGTTTTTTTTGTAAGACATTTATTCAGTATATTGGACATCACACAACTATTTTGTCATTTGGTTAGATTTCCTAAAGCTCTCTGGGAAGTCACTTGCCACTTTGTCATCAAAAGAGATAGAGAAAGAAGAAGGGGAGGGTGGGGAGATATGAAGGGCTTTTCTTCCTGGGTTTTACAAGTAACTTTTTTGATGAAAATTGTAAGAAAATGATTAAAAGAGAACTGATAATGAGCAATACAAAATTAAGATCAAATGGCCTTTTCTTATATCTTGTTAGCTGGAACAACAAAAACAACAGCAAAAATGAATGAATTAAAAAGGAGGTAAAGACAGGTTGCCAGAACTTGGAAGATGCAAATGTGGAATGAGTGCTGAAACCAGTAAAAACAAACTTCTGGAACCTGTCCCAGGGGTCTTGGTGCCCAGCAGCATGTCACCTAGAGAGAGAGGCCTGCCTCGCTCCAGTGGCTTAGTATGTACTGGCCTGAGGAGTGTGGAGAATTGCCAAGTCCCCAAGAATAACGGCTATTAACCACTTGCACTGCTTCCAGGTGAGGGGAAGGGTGCACCACTGAGGGCTGCATATTGAGCTCTGATTTGCAGCTTTTCCTTGTCCACTCTTTCTTCCTCTTTTCTTATCATCTTTGAGATCTTTCTCCAATTGTGTGCCCATCCTAGAGTTGGCAGCCAAAGGAAATGACAGAGGGATTTAAAGGGTCTGGATATTTAGAGGGGGTTCTGGAAAAGGATTTCATGGAGAAGGCATCTGAACTGATTAATTGGCGTTCTGTTGTGGTTCTAATAACCCTGGCTAAGCTTGAATTCATCAGGGATTCAGGTCCTCTGGAGTTGTGTGTTACCTTAGAAAGTAACGTTCATGCATTTGTGTGTTTGTATGTGAAAACTGAATACCAACAGAAAAATTTTAAAATGTAGACATATTGGTTCCTACATCATTGCTATGTAGTGACATTTGTAAGGACTTTAATGGTGTTGCATGCTAATTCCCCTTCATTAGCTTATTTGGTTCTCATTAGGAGTTTAATATTAGCAATTTACAGGTGATGAGAACTCAGGGAGGTGAAGTGGCTTGTCCAAGACGACACGGCTGGAAGTTTTCCAGCTTGGCAGAAAAGTTACTCAAGAACAATTATTTGTGTTTGACCACTGTTTCGTGTAAAGGGCAGCGGTAAAAGGATCACAGGCCTGAATATCTGGGATGGTTTCAATTTAAACACTTTTTTTTTTTTTTTTTTTTTTTTTTTTGAGATAGAGTCTTGCTCTGTTGCCAGGCTGGAGTGCAGTGGCGCGATCTCGGCTCGCTGCAACCTCTGCTTCCCGAGTTCAAGTGATTCCCCTGCCTCAGCCTCCCACGTGGCTGGGACTACAGGCATGCTCCACTATGTCCAGCTAATTTTTAAATTTTTTTTTTTTTTTTGTATTTTAGTAGAGACGGGGTTTCACCATGTTGGCCAGGGATGGTCTCGATCTCCTGACCTCGTGATCCGCCTGCCTCGGCCTCCCAAAGTGCTGGGATTACAGGTGTGAGCCACCGTGCCTGGCCTCAATTTAAACACTTTAAACTGTTCTCTTGACTGGTATCAGACAATGTATGCCAGACGTTGATGTGGAGACTAGGATCATTGCAGATATTGATGGCTGCAGCACTGGGCATTTTTAAAGAAATAATGGTATACATGTGATCCCATTATGCAGAAGAGGGAGAGGATTTGCTTAGGGCTGCCAGTTACAATTCAGGACACCCAGTGAAATTGGAATTTCAGGTAAACAATGACTGATTTTGTAGTATGAATTTCCATGTGATATTTAGGACATGCTTATACGTAAACACAGAGTGTCCTGTATTTTTATTGGATGGCAAGGTTGATCTGGAAACCCTAGTAAAGGATATTAACTTCAACCTTTGTTTCAGTGAGCATGGGAAATAATTTTTGTCAGGCCCTAAGGTGATAGGAAGGGCACCCACTTTGAGCTTATCTTCTTCCCTCTAGTGCCCTGACCCAACCCCTATTCTTCTGCCCAGTTCACATTGCAAAATGTACATTGCAGATAACTGACTAGTCTTTAGAATCCTGGGATCTCACCTTCTAGGTCTTATTAGCACCACACTCTGACAGCAGTTACCAGACTGGCAAGATCAGAAGCACAGACTGGTGGGTTGGCAGGATAACCTCAGTCGGACATCCGAGGGTATTACACCTACATGCAACAGACACAACTCGTGGGATGGAACAAAGCAACTGGATTTTGGTCTCCCACCATCCCCTGAAGAAAAGTGCTTAGAGAAAGGCATTCTTCCCTACTTCTTAAAAAAGTTCTGAGCAGTCCATAACTTTACTGGTCATGCTTAGGAAATGAAATGTCTTAAAGATACTTTAAGTCACTAGATACAGTATTTCACAAAATTTAGAATGTTGATTACTATATAATAATTGAAACTTCAAACATGTTTTGAAGTTGAAGCCTTTCCCCTTTGCCAGTTTGTGCTTTTCGTAGGTGTAAAGCTGGGGAAGTGGGATGTGGTCATCCTTCCTCCTTGACCTCAACTCTTTTATTTTTTTGAGACAGAGTCTCACACTGTTGCTCAGGCTGGAGTGCAGTGGTGCAGTCTTGGCTCACTGCAACCTCCGCCTCCCAGATTCAAGCAATTCTCCTGCCTCAGCCTCCCGAGCAGCTGGGATTACAGGCACTCGCCACTATGCCTGGCTAATTTTTGTATTTTTAGTGGAGATGGGTTTTTGCCATGTTGGCCAGGCTGTTCTCAAACTCCTGACCTCAGGTGATCCACCTGCCTCAGCCTCCCAGAGTGCTGGGACTACAGGCATGAGTCACCTCACCCGGCTAACCTCAACTCTTCTCCTATTAACTTTTGTTCTACTGCCTTCTGGGTTAAAAAGAAGGGAGGGAGCAGAGGGCAGAGAACAGAAAAGATGGCTTTGTTTTCTTGGGCCAAGCTGATCTTTGAAGTTAATTAGTTTTTATGAAGCATTTCTGTTGATTCTTCAAAGGCCTTGACCCCATGCCGTCATCAGATACTGCCCACCTCTGGTAGCCTTCTACAGGTGATATGTCCGCTCTATTTCCTCATCTCTCTTTCACTTGACCAAGGAATCAGGCACTACCTTTAGATTCTAACTGCTAAGGCCTGTTTACACTTCTGGATAGCCTCACTGGACAGAATCCAAGACAGTCCTGCACCAGCATTTTTCCAACTTTCTGGTCTGTGTGTACCACTCTTGTATCCTTTGCCCCAATAAATCCGATCCTAACAGAGCAATGACCTACCCTTTGCTCCACTGTAAAAGCTGATAAACCATTTCTAATCTCTTACATTTTTCATGTGGAGACACACATCAGGCCAATATATTCCCTAACTTCAAGGAACATTTTTGACTTTCTTGGAAGGGCTTTACTGAAGCTTTTCTCACTAGGCTTAAGATGAGAAGCAAACACTTTCTCCACCTCTGCTCCTTGTGGGAGAAGAAGGAGATTCACCATGTACCAGCACCTCTGTTCAAAGTTTGTCCTCAAAACAAACAAATAAAAACATAAAAACAACTTTCCACAACGCTTTCCAACTAACAGTATGGGGAAGGGGTTTGAGTTCCTTAAGGGATCATACCTTTCCTTTTAAAAAGTTTTGTAGGATGATCTCCATGGAATACAGCAGGCATTGTCTTATGCCTGAGCCAAAATCAAGAGCCACGTTTCAACATCCTGTTATGCTGGGAAAATATGTACTCCATTGAGAGAATATGCATATTCAGAATCTGCAATGAGTCTGTGGACCTTAAGCCTGTGTTAGGACTCTCCAGGGGTCTAGGAATATCTGACCAGGACAAGGCTGTGTGTTTTTACATTTCTAATAAAGAGGAGTGCTCTGGCCTCATGATTCCTCCCATGTAATGCATGGGTTCTTTTGGATGTAGAATGCACATATAATGAACCAAACCACTTAAAAGCCCTTTGGAAGTACACTGCAAATCACTGCAAGAGCCTGAAGGGCTAAGAGAGTCATTTCCAGTCATGGCTTTCAAGAGTCCTTATAATTTAAATTAGCTCTCAGAGCATTCTGGATTTCCTAAATAATACGTGTTATAAATGACTTGTTATGGAGAAAGTTGACCAAGTCCAGCACATTTTAATCAATGAGTCAATATGCCTCTACGGAATGACCATGGACCTCTGAGTACCTTCTCAAGGAGGCTGCCAAGTGCCACGACTTTAACCAGCTAACATGTGGAATGATGTACTTCATTCCCTCATTGTTCACTGGCCCCAGTAGAGCCTGCAAAATAAAAGCATTACAACACCCACCATGAAAAGGCATTCCAAGTAGCCACTCTTCTGTTGAGCTCTTTGCTCAGTCATCTTCAACACAGGGCTTGGGCCTGGCCATCAACAGGAGCTCTCGGTAGAGTTGACTGAGCCACAAACCAACAAGATACCAAAACATTTAGGCAATTTTGACTACCTTTTCTTGTTCTTCTTCGTTTAGATTATTTTGGAATTGGTAAAAAGTAGGGGTTAATGTCAGGAAGTTCTGAGTACATGTATCATGGTTCTTCAGCTTTGTATGTATGACATCTGAGTTTCATTTTTTTCATCAAGGAATTAGAATAGTAATAGTTTCTATCTCACAGGTAGTTGGCAGAACTAAGTAACATAATATATGTAAATAGTACAGAAAAATGCTTACTATATGCTAAATGCTAAATATGGGTTTTTAACTATTAAATTAGGCTATTACATCGGCATAGCTCAAGTCTTTCATTCTGAGTGACTTATAACCACTGCCTCTATTAGTGTGCCAAGTTACAGATTACAAAGCATTTACACACATCACAGTCTAACCACCAACAGATTATTACTGTTTACATTTTAGTGTATTTTCTCCAACTCTAACTTCTATTTGTATATACGTGTAATTTTTAAAGAATTACATTCATACTAAAGTCACAGTTATGCCTCTTATTTTTAAAATAATGTTATAATTAAAATATTCATCATATCATTAAATATATTTCAAAACAAGTTCTTGATAGCTGCATTTTCCTTCCTGTGGAAGTACCAGTCTTAATTTAACTATTCCTCAGGTTGAACATTTAGATTAAGTATTTTTTGTATCATAAATAATGTTGCAATGAATAAACTTAAATGATTCCCTGTCCAAATTTTTCTCAGTTTTTCCTTAGGACACACCTAGAAGAGAGAATGGACATTCTTAAGGCTCATGATACATTGCTAATTACTTTTTTATTTTTTTGAGACAGAGTCTCACTCTGTCACCCAGGCTGGAGTGCAGTGGCACGATCTCAGCTCACTGCAAGCTCCGCCTCCCGGGTTTACGCCATTCTCCTGCCTCAGCCTCCCTAGTAGCTGGGACTGCAGGCGCCCGCCACCATACCCAGCTAATTTTTTGTATTTTTAGTAGAGATGGGGTTTTACTGTGTTAGCCAGGATGGTCTCGATCTCCTGACCTCATGATCTCTCCGCGTTGGCCTCCCAAAGTGCTGGGATTACAGGCTTGAGCCACCACGCCCAGCTGTTAATTACTTTTTAGAAAGTTTATTCCAGTGCTATAAATTTTTTGTAGGAGGATTCCTAAATTTATTTCTTCAACTAATTGCAAGATCCAAGTTTTTAACTGTGAACTATACATAACATAAATTTACCATCTTAACCATTTTTAGTGCACAGTTCAGTAGTATGTACAGTCACATTGTTGTACAATGGACCTCCAGAAATTTTTCATCTTTCAAAACTAAAACTCTGTACTCCTTAACAATAACGTCTCATTTCTCTCTTCCCCAAGCTCCTAAAGAGAAAATATAAAAATAAAAACTAAGAAATGCAGAAGATAGTGCAGAGTAAGAATTGGATTTGTGTCAAGCTCATAAAGCAATGCCGGGAACAGTAAAGACAATGGAGTAACGTTTGGAAACATGAAACAAAGAAAACATTAAGAAATCAACAGAGGTAACCATAACAGAATAGGAAAAAGAAGGACTTTTTAGTGACATTATTATCTAATGTAGTGAAAAATAAACTGGAGCACTTCCTGGTATCATCTGTAGAGGTGAATTCTTGATGAATTAAAGAACTAATGTAAAAGTAAAATTATACATTTAAAAGAAGAAAAGGCATGAAAACTTCTTTGGCACTTAGATGTGAGAAAGAACATCTTACACATTTAAAAGAACAAATCAGTACGTTAAACATTTATTAATTTGATTACATTAAAGTTAGGAGTTAACATTCCATAAAAGATACCATGGGAAAAAAGTCAACAGAGAGATAAGAGTCATTAGTCTCACAGAAACAGAAATTAAAATAGCAGTGAGAACTGAGTAATGCCTAGTGTTGGTGGGAATGTGGTGATGTGGGCCATGGAAACCCGTACATGTTATGAATGGGAATGAGGCTTGGTGCAGCCTCTCTGGAGGGCAGCCCAGCAACCCTACCCAAGGTGTACATCGAAGACATTCTTCCACAGGTCTGCAAGGAACATATACAAGAATGTTGTTTGTAGTAGTGGGATCTGGAGCCAATTGAAGTGCCTGTCATGGAGTAATGGCTAAGTCAGATTCCACACTATGGAATTCCATGGAGCACAGAGATCCAGCAAAACAAATAGGCCTTTGAAACATCATGCTACGCAAAGTAAAGGGGGCGGGGGGAAAGGAAAGGAGAAAAAGAGAGAGAAGGATAAGATCTAGTACAACCATATCTGTGTAAATTATAGCTATAGTCACAAAATATGGGTGGGCCTTATTGCATGTAGAGATGGGGGCAGCCTGTCTTCAATGTCCACACTCTTGATTATTCCAAACCACCATGCTGAAATCTCTTCCCAGGGATGGCAGCACTGACCACAGAAGAACACACAGATAGATATGCATCCTGTGTCACCACAGGCCACAGCAGTAGCATGGTGTGGCCACTGCTTCTTCTGTTTACCAACCCATACCTCACCAAAGACCTCGTACACGGGGCGAGGGAGGGCCAGCCATACACAGCATCAGGAGGTGGCTTCCTCCAGCCTTTTTGAAAGATGCCAGATGCCTCTTACGGTGTGTGGTACAAACAAGCTGACATGATATGAAATATTCTAGACGTGGGCATGCTGATCCATTGCTCCGAATAAAAGTCTGCTCTCAGAAAAAAATGAAATAAAGGAGCAGAGAAATAGCTATTCAGATGAAAGCAAAATACTGACACAATGCCAATTTCAACTTAAGAAAATAGACCACCTCTTGAAGGGTGAAATTTCTATACCCACAAGCATTATTCCAACAAAATGTGCACAGATCTGAAGCATGTGGTCTTAATAAACCTTATTCCATAGTCCTTAGATTACTATTAAAATAGGGTTAACACGGGGACTATTGAAGTAATTATAAGGAAAAATAATAATGTCTGCCTTTGTTATGAAGGTAGTTTACAATTTGCAATAAATGCCATTGTGCCAATATTTTCACTAGGAGACCAGGCACCAGAGAATTTGAGATACAAATCAAATTTTGCAAGTGGAAAAAGAAAATGGCAGTAGCTCATGTTATCAGTACTTCTCCTTAATAACAAGGGTAAACACCAGAGTCTCATCCTAAGAAAGGGAAGATTAAGCCAGAGCTCCTTATCAATCTGCCATGAGAGACTCAAGGTGTCAGAATTAAGTCCTGTGGGTCACAGCATGAGATGAGGATAATGTGCAAAGACAGCCCAGGCATCAATATTCCAAAAAGCAACTCGATAATTGCTTCATATCACATCCAACACGCAATGATAAAGAATGTCAGAGTAATTACTCCTAGGATACCAGGGACCGCCACACTGCAATTATCATCGCAGCCCGGGTTGGTTTGTGTGTGTTGTGTGTCTCTCTTGCTGCTGCTATATTACCTCCATGAAGATACGTCACTCAGATTGGTAGATTTAGCTCTTGGGGGCATAAGGGTTCCTTCTGAACTACTGAGATTGAAGTGTACCAATTTAACATTTGCTTCTTACTGGAAAAAGCTCGAATCCATTTGACAAAGGCTGACAAGAAGAGAAAGTTTTGAAAAATGAACCTAGGCCTGTAAGTATACTTTAGATGTTTTCACCACTCTCCAGTTATTCCAGCTTATTTTATACCTGAGATTGCAAATAATGAAGACAACTGAGACAAATACTCTAAATAAAGAAAGTCTTCAGCTTTGCTATGGGAATAGAAATAAAATTTAAAGGAATTAGGGAGTTTTCATTTACTTTGTTCTCTTGCTTGTATACTTTTCTAGGGGGGGGGAATCACACCACCTGTAGAAATCATTACTGAGAGCTTCTGCAAGAGTTAGACAGTGGAAAGTAAGGCAAGGACGAATCTTTTATGACTATGAGCTTCAAATTAGCATCTCCTGGCCAGTCTGAGAAGTCAAGAGCAAACATAATCAGAGCTTGCAGCATGTGACAGTCCATATGTTGCAGGTCTTCCTGCCTAATTTCAGACTAAGGGGCCAACCCTGCCTCTACTATCAAGGTCAGCAGAAACATGCAGCTCTTCGCAACGCTCTTCTCTTATCCGAAATAGACACAGATGGCTGTCAACAAAATCGCTGACCCATCTCTGCAACTCTTGGCTCTGTCTTAACAATAGAAGTGATTATTTATTGAGCAGTGACTATGTGCCAGGCATTGAAATACTTGCCATGTATTTACACATATTATCTCATTTAGCTCTCAGCTACCCCATGAGGTCTTATTATTATCCCCATTTTATAGGTCAGGACACTAAAACATTGAAAACTTTAGAAACTGGACAAGGTTTCATAGCCGCTGAGAAGCAAATGCCAGGTTTTAAACCTCAGAAGTCAGACTTGAGAGGTCTTACCCTTGACTGAGATGGTAGAAGAGCCTCCTATATCAACTACAATGAATTGATCAACAGGTGACAATTGATAATCAATTGACAAAAATCTGGCCATCTTTCAAATATTCACTGTTTTATAACTCATAGCCTGAGCATGTTGCACCCAAATCACTTTGGTCCAGATTTACAATTCACGTTATCATTTTTTGAAAAAAGAAAGGGGCCGGAGTGGGAGGAAGTCAGGTTTCACAGTGCCTGCAGACAAATGGAAGCTTAGTTTAATTTCCTGTCATACAGATAATTAGCCACCAAATAGGTCCCTAAAGTAATTAAAAACATAATAAACCTAATGAAACAAGGTCTGCATTCCGGTTAAAGACGAAAAAATAAAAGTCATAAATCACTAGCAAATCATGAATTTCTTCAACAGGTGAACTGTAATTGTCTTTTTTTTTTTCCTACTGATTTTCCTCAGAATTAGGAGTTAAACTGTAAGTTGGCTGTGAATGAGCTCAGCATCATTGTAAGCAGCAATGCATCTATGATTACCTCCTCCTGGGAGAGAGGGGGCAGTGACAGGCCCTGGAGGCGGAGGAATTAGGTGTCATATCAGGTTCCCGGCATGTTGGTGCTGACCAGTTACCAGATGAGCAGAGGGAATACCTGTGAGGTATCTGGAGCAGCTGGAAAGCCAGTATTCCCTGGACAGAGGAGCCTCATTGCCCATCCACATTTTCTTGAGGTAAGGGAGAAACCTCAGGAATGGGAGAACCCAAGGCTCACACTATCACTTTTCCAGCTCTTGCTCAGAACTGGCCATACAGTTTCCCAAGATGGTGACCACATTCTCTCTGTCTGAGGCCCAGGGATAGAATACCAGAAAGGTAGCACTCAAATTCCCTGACCTACTAGTTCAGACGACAAAGACCATCAATCCTCCTCTACCTGGCTGGTCTCAACTGAACAAATTAGTCAATTTCCTGTAAAAGACAATAGTAAGGAATCTTTTCCTTCCTTTCCTTTCCTTCCTTCCTTCCTTCCTTCCTTCCTTCCTTCCTTCCTTCCTTCCTTCCTTCCTTCCTTCCTTCCTTCCTTTCCTTCCTTCCTTCCTTTTTTCTTTCTTTCTTTCTCCTTCCTTCCTTCCTTCCATCTTTCTCTCTTTTTCTTTCTTTTCTTCTTTCCTTCTTTCTTTCTTTCTTTCTTTCTTTCTCTCTCTCTCTCTCTCTCTCTCTCTCTCTCTCTCTCTCTCTCTCTCTCTCTCTCTCTCTCTCTCTCTCTCTCTCCTCTCTCCTTCCTTCCCCCCCCCCTCCCCTCCCTTCCCTTCTCTTCACTTCCCTCCCCTCCCCTCCCCTTCCCCCCCCCCCCCTCCCCTCCCTTCCCTTCCCTTCTCTTCTTCACTTCCCTTCCCTTCCCTTCCCTTCCCTTCCCCCCCTCCCCTCCCCTCCCCAAAGTGCTGGGATTATAGGCATGAGCCACTGTGCCCGGCCACGAATCTTTTCTTAAAATCAATTCTATCATCTAAGTTGCTAACTAGAAATTCATGTTGACTGCACCAGAAAAGAAAGACTCAAATGAAATAATGATGAACAGAAAGTATACATATGATAAAAGAAATGGCCAGCAAACTACCTAGTGAGGCAGGAAGCTCCATGTGTAGAAATAGCTCCAAGTAGGGAGTTAAAGGCTGGGTCCGAATTCCAGCTGAGCCATTCACTGCTGTGCAACCATAAGAAAGATATCTAATCTCTCTGGGCCTTTGTTTCTTCAGCTTTAAACTGGAGATATGAACTCTTGCCTCACAGATTTTTATGAAGACTAAACAAGTCAACACCTATGGAAATGTCTAGCATGCTACCTGGCATATAGTGAGTTCTCCACAACACTAGGTGTAAACAAATCCAAAGCAGTGCTGAAAGTAACAATATTAATAACAAAAATTTCCACAGCTTTCATATTCCATCCTTTATCAACAATTAAAATGATAATTTTATAATATACTAAGTATTTTTATATATTGAAGGCTATTTCTGGGTTTTCTACTGTCTATTCATGATCTCATATCACAGTGATTAAATAATTATGACTTTATATTATGTTTGAGTAATTGTTGATGTTAGTCCTTTCTCATTACTCTTATAGATTTTTTTCTAGCTAACCTTGCTATTTTACTTTTCCTTGTATACTCTAGAAACCACAAATTTAGGTCAAAAATTTATGTGGGGATTACAAATAAATGAGCTATCAAGCCATGAAAAGACATGGAGGAAATTAAAATGCATATTGACTAAATGGAACAAGCCAGTCTGAACAGACTAAGTGGTTCCAACTATATGACATTCTGGAAAAGGCAAAACTATGGAGATGGTAAAAAGATTAGTGGTTGCCAGGGATTGCTGAAAGGGAGAGATGAGCAGGCAGAGCACAGAGGATTTTTAGGGCAGTAAAACTACTGTGTGTGATACAATAGGATACATGTCATTAGACGTTTGTCCAACCCATAGAACATACAGCACCAAGACTGCACCCTAATGTAAACTGTGGACTATGCATGATAATGACGTGTCAATGCAGGTTCATCAGTTGTAACAAATGTACCACTCTGGTGGAAATATTGATAATGAGGGAAGCTGTGCTTGTGTGGGAGGAGGGAGTATATGAGAAATCTCTTTCACTCGATTTTGATGTGAGAATAAAACTGCCCTAAAAGGTTTTTATTATTAATAAAATTTTGTAAAATTTATGTTGGTATTTGATATGGTTTGGCTGTGTCCCCATTCAAACCTCAATTTGAATTGTATCTCCCAGAATTCCCACATGTTGTGGGAGGGACCCAGGGGTAGGTAATTGAATCTTAGGGGCCAGTCTTTCCTGTGCTATTCTCGTGATAGTGAATAAGTCTCAGGAGATCTGATGGTTTTATCAGGGGTTTCCGCTTTTGCTTCCTCCTCATTTTCTCTTGCTGCCACCATGTAAGAAGTGCCTTTTGACTCTTGCCATGATTTTGAGGCCTCCCCAGTCATGGGGAGCTGTAAGTCCAATTAAACCTCTTTTTCTTCCCAGTCTTAGGTATGCCTTTATCAGCAGTGGGAAAACGGACTAATATGGTAAATTGGAACCAGTAGAGTGGGGCGTTGCTGAAAAGATAACCGAAAATGTGGAAGCGACTTTGGAACTGGGTAACAGGCAGAGGTTGGGAGAGTTTGGAGGGCTCAGAAGAAGACAGAAAAATGTGGGAAAGTTTGGAACCTCCTAGAGATTTGTTGAATGGCTTTGACAAAAATGCTGATAGTGATATGAACAATAAGATAAAGGCTGAGGTGGTCTCAGATGGAGAAGAGGAACTTGTTGGAAACTGGAGCAAAGGTGACTTTTGTTATGTTTCAGCAAAGAGACTGGTGGCATTTTGCCTTTGCCCTAGAAATTTGTGGAACTTTGAACTTGAGAAAGATGATTTAGTGTATCTGGCAGAAGAAATTTCTAAGCAAAAAAGCATTAAAGAGGTGACTTGGGTACTGTTAAAAACATTCCATTTTAAAAGGTAAACAGAGCATAAATGTTTGGAAAATTTGCAGCCTAATGATATGGTAGAAAAGAAAACCCCATTTTGTTTGAGGAGAAATTCAAGTCAGTTGTAGAAATTTGCATAAGTAGCAAGCAGCCTAAAGTTAATCCCCAAGACCATTGGGAAAATGTCTCCAGGCCATGCCAGAGACCTTCACAGCAGCCCCTCCCATCACAGGCTCGGAGGCCCAGGAGGAAAAAGTGGTTTTGTGGGCCGGGCCCAGGGTCCCCATTCTGTGTACAGTCTAGGGATTTGGTGCTCTGTGTCCCAGCCACTCTAGCCATGGCTGAAAGGGGCCAATATACAGCTCTGGCTGTGGCTTCAGAGTGTAAAAGCCCCAAGCCTTGGCAGCTTCCACATGGTGTTGAGTCTGTGGGTGCACAGAAGTCAAGAATTGAGGTTTGGGCACCTCTGCCTAGATTTCAGAAGGAGTATGGAAATGCCTGGATGCCCAGACAGAAGTTTGCTGCAGGGGCAGGGCCCACATGGAGAACCTCTGCTTAGGAGAACCTCTGCTAAGGAAAACGTGGAGTTGGAGACCCCACACAGAGTTTCTACTGGGGTACTGCCTAGTGGAGCTTTGATAAGAGAGTCACCGTCCTCCAGACCCCAGAATGGTAGATCCACTGACAGTTTGCACTATGTGCTTGGAAAAGCTGCAGACACTCAACACCAGCCTGCAAAAGCAGCCAGGAGGGAGACTGTACCCAGAAAAGTCACAGAGGCAGAGCTGCCCAAGACCATGGGACCCCACTCTTGCATCAGCGTGACCTGGATGTGAGACCTGGAGTCACAGGAGATCATTTTGGATCTTTAAAATGTGACTGCCCCGCTGGATTTCAGACTTGCATGGGCCCTGTAAACCCTTTATTTTGGCCAATTTCTGCCATTTGGAATGGCGGTATTTACCCAATAACTGTATGCCCATTGCATCTAGGAAGTAATTAGCTTGCTTTTGATTTTACAGGCTCATAGGCAGAAGGGACTTGCCTTATCTCAGATGAGACTTTGGACTGTGGACTTTTGGGTTAAAGCTGAAATGAGTTAAGATTTTGGGGGAGTGTTGGTTTTGAAGGCATGATTGGTTTTGAAATGTGAAATGTGAAGATTTGGAGGGGCCAGGGGCAGAATTATATGGTTTGACTGTGTCCCCATTCAAATCTCAACTTGAATTGTATCTCCCAGAATTCCCACGTGTTGTGGGAGGGACCCAAGCAGAGGCAATTGAATCATGGGGTCTGGTCTTTCCCATGGTATTCTCGTGATAGTGAATAAGTCTCACAAGATCTGATGGGTTTATCAGGGGTTTCCACTTTTGCTTCCTCCTCATTTTCTCTTGCCATCACCTTGTAAGAAGTGCCTTTCACCTCCTGCTATGATTCTGAGGCCTCCTCAGCCATGTGGAAATGTAAGTCCAATTAAACTTTTTCTTCACAGTCTCAGGTATGTTTTTATCAATAGTGTTAAAATGGACTAATATAGTATTTTATTGGAATCATACTTAATTTATTTTTTATTTAAAGGAAAGCAACATGTATGAAGTTGAGTCTTGCCACTCAAGAACATTGTCTCTTTCATTGGTTCAAGTCTTTCTTTGTAAACTTCAGGATATTTTTGAGATTTTTTATGTAGCTCTCACAAATTTTTAAAATATGCTTTATCTTTGGTATATGAAATATTTTTTAAAGTGGGGCTTCTGTTTGCACTATATATTCTCTTTGTTTATTGCTTGTACAGAAAATTTACTGATATTTTCACATTAATATTGTATACCGCCATGTTATTGAACATTTCTATTGTACAAACAGTTTTTTTTTTTCATTTGCTTCTCCTGGGCTTTCTTTCTCTATATTATTCATAAAGAATACCTTCAGAATAATGATAAATTAGGTAGACATAATAAGCATCTTTGTTGTATTCCTTCTGTGCAAATGTTCCAGTGTTTCCCTGGTCAGCGTGAGGCTGGCTTTTATATTGAGATCAGGGTGTTTTATCATGTTAAGAAAGAATCCATCTATTGTTTTATATGCTCTGACTTTTAAACCAGGTAAATAAATTACCTAATCAAAACCAATAGATACAATTTTAAAAGAAAAATCAATTAATGCTTTATCTCAGAGGCAAACACCAGGCTTCATGTTTCAAGAGATTATGGTGAACACAGGCTCACACCAGCAGTTCTCAGTGTGGTCCCTGGGCCAGCAGTATTAGCATCACTTGGGAACCTGCTAGAAATGCAAATCCTAAGGCCCCACACCAGACCTACTGTATCAGAGTCGCTGGGGGTGAAGTGACCCAGTAATGTGTGGCCTTAACAAGTCCTCCAGTGGATTTCAACATGTGTTAATGTTTGGGAACCATGGGCTTAGCTGGATTAACAAATCAAATAGATGATGAACAAGGGCATTTTAGGGTATCAGTAGGGAAAAGCCATAACTGATATTCAATTAACAACCATATGGGGCACAGCTGGAGGGTGGCTACGAGAGTGCTAAGAGTTTTCATCTGTTACAAACTTTGTCCTTCCCCAATCAGAAAGATACTCCAGCTCTTTACTTGTATTGGATGCGTAATCCCAAATTCTCACTTTGGTTAATAGTAAAGGAAAGGCGTTGCAGCACCATGAGGTTTCTGTTGATAGTGTGACATGTTTTGGTAATGGGTTCTCCCAGAAGCAGACCCTGAGATAAAAATCCAGGACTAGTAGTTTATTTTTGAGGTAGTCCCAGGAAGTGCCAATTAAAAGAAAATATGAGGCAGTGAAATAGGGAAAAGAAGGCAACCAACAAAGTGTCTGCTATTAAGACAGATGATTCAGGGGGCAACTGGAGCTTAATCCTACTGGAAAGCTCTTGGAAAAGGTGCAACTCCAGGCCACAGAATGATCCCATCCCTAGGGGAGAGAGCTATCTTCAGAGAGTCACTGGATGAGTGATGCTCCTAGGGGAGTTAATTCCTGAGCACTGTGGGCTTCAAGGCTTTCTGTACTTAGTAAAAAGAACGCCCCAGGCCGGGCGCGGTGGCTCGCGCCTATAATCCCAGCACTTTGGGAGGCTGAGGTGGGTGGATCACGAGGTCAGGAGCTTGAGACCAGCCTGGCCAGCATGGTGAAATCCTGTCTCTACTAAAAATACAAAAAATTGTCTGGCCACGATGCTGCGTGCCTGTAATCCCAGCTACTCAGGAGGCTGAGGCAGAGAATTGCTTGGACCCAGGAGGCAGAGGTTGCAGTGAGCTGATATCGCACCACTGCACTCCAGCCTGGGTGACAGAGCGAGACTCCACCTAAAAAAAAAAAAAAAAAAAAAAAAAAAAAAAAATCCTCCAGCACAGATAGTGGTGGCTGGACGTCAGATGGAGCAGACGGAGAGACCAAAGTGGGTAGGGGGCCCACTGACCCACTGACCATGTCTGTTGCAACTACTGTGTCACTGGAAGTTGGACCATAACAGTCTAGTTCCTAGACTGGCACATCAGTGTCATTATGTGTATCTGATTAGCCAGCTGCACCCTGGAAAGACTGGTGCCAACCAGCCCATCTGTTGGAGAAATCCATAAAGATGGCTATTCCTTTCTGTCAAGCTAGAGGACTATGAAGGTTATAGTCACCGGCATGGACAGGTCAGGGGGAGACGGGACATTGTAGGGAAAAATAGGGGTGAGGAGGAAAGTGGAAGTAGACACAGAAGATAATAATGTCATGATTTTATAAGCAGCCAGCCCCATGCTCCTGGAGCATTGCTGGGAAGCTGCTGTGACCCACGGGAAGGTGGTAACCACCCCCGTCATGGGTCCCAGTGCCCTCTGTGGGTACACCACCCAAGGAAGGGAACATGAAGAAACGTGTGTGTCTGATGTGACCCTGTTCATTAATGGCTGAACAGGGATTTGAAAACAACAATAGGACCCTTTCACTGATTTAAATTCCTTTTACTTTTATTTGCTTAGGGTTTTTCTTTAAAGATTCACTTCATGCCGGGCGCGGTGGCTCACGCCTGTAATCCCAGCACTTTGGGAGGCCGAGGCGGGCGGATCACAAGGTCAGGAGATCGAGACCACAGTGAAACCCCATCTCTATTAAAAATACAAAAAAAAAATCAGCCGGGCACGGTGGCGGGTGCCTGTAGTCCCAGCTACTCAGGAGGCTGAGGCAGGAGAATGGCGTGAACCCGAGAAGCGGAGCTTGCAGTGATCCGAGATCGTGCCACTGCACTCCAGCCTGGGCGACAGAGCGAGACTCCTGTCTCAAAAAAAAAAAAAAAAAAAAAAAAAAAAAAAAAAAAAAAAAAAAAAAAATTCACTTCATTTATTTATTTTTTTTCAGTTTCATTGTCAACTGTAATATCAGTGGAATCACTGGTTTGAGATTACATCTAATTTTTTTTCCCCAAAACACATGAAAATAAATGCTTAATTATTTCTAAAAGCTATTCCATTTTATCTCAGATAACTCAAGTGTTAAGCTGGCAATATTTTCCTTTCCCAGCTCTATAATTTGCTTTCTTTCTATGACGCCAAAAATCTACACAATAAACCAGAGGTTTTTCAACTTTTGCTTCTGTAAGAATAGACTGTAGAACTTTTAAAAAATACATGTAAACCTGACCCCCACTCCCTGAAACTGTTTTAGAAGTCTCCAGTGAGATCCAGGGGGCTGCATTTTTAACAGGTATCCTGGCTAAATTTAATGAAGTTGCAGGGGACACTTAGAAGAATATTTCTATGGGGTAAAATCTTTGGAGTCATTTGGAAGACTCTTTAGGGTTATACCCAGATAGAAAATTACTCCTAACTTTTAAAGTTTAATTAGTTATTTTAAATCCAGAGTGGCAGAGCAAATGTCTTCCACAAGGTGTGTTGGAGGGGAGAGCGTGATCACAAAATACCCACGGCAGGCTGGGTGTTGTGGCTCAGCCCTGTCATCCTAGCACTTTGGGAGGCCAAGGCACTTGGCCTTGAGGTCTGGAGTTTGAGACCAGCCTGGCCAACATGGTGAAACCCTGTCTCTACCAGAATATATAAAAAGCCAGGCGTGGTGGCACATGCCTGTGATCCCACTTACTCGGGAGGCTGAGGCAGGAAAATCGCTTGAGATCACACCACGCACTCTAGCTTGGGTGACAGAGCGAAAGTCCATCTCAAAAAACAAACAAAAAAACAAACAAAACCCCATGGCATGAAGGATGCAAACGGAGGACTTCTTGGAGCCCTAGGGTTCTCAGGAATGTGCCACTGGGAAGAGCACAGAGGCTTCTCTGCAAGAAAACAGAAAGCCTCGGGAGGATTACATAGGAAATTACAAGCTACATGGGTTCCTGCTCCAAACACAGCCACTCTGCAGAAAATGAAGCGGGATTGCTTTCCCCAATGTCTCCACTGACGAATCTTGCGATGATGCTAAAAGGCTGGATGAATATCGAGACTTCAGGGACATTAGCTTTGATACATAATCTGCTGATTAAATGTGTTCCCTGTATTTCCTCCATTTTTCACATTTCTTTATGTAGTCTTTTGTTAAGAGGACTTCTTAGCTAAGAACTTGTAGGGATAACTGAGAAGGAAAAAGACCACAGAACTAGTTCCAGAGGGAGGCAAGGTGCATAGGCCATTGAAGGTAGAGCAAGCCTTGAATTAGGAAGGGGATAGCACTGGTACCCTTCTGGGTTTGGAAAGGATAAATGCATTGAGAGATGTTTTTGAATAGCATTGACACAAATCGGTAGACCACATCGCACTTTTTTTTTTTTTTTTTTCTCTTCTCCTCTCTCTTCAAGAAATCACATTTTTGCCTTAACATCCTATCAACTCAGCTGGTGAATTTTCTGCAATTGCAGGGGAAGTCAGGTGAGAGCTGAGGCCGTTTTCAATTGTCAGAACTCCAGGAGATATTTTCTACTAAGTAAGGAATATCTCTCAACCCCAACAGAACTTGATTATAATAGTTTAGTACTAAACACAGTGTCAGAACAGATATTTCGCCTGTGGATGTGAAGAGGTGAAGAACTTGAACCACAGTTTGCAAACCTCAGTGATGTCTCAAGGTCTGCAGGACACATCTTTTCTCCCAATTCCTTCTCCACACTGCAGCAAGATAGGAAGGCTGCTGCCTATATGAACAGAATGCCAGTGGATTCTTCAGGTGACAGCATGGCATTTGCCTTCAAAAGACATACGAGAAGTAGAATTCTAGCAGGTAGACTACATGAGTCATGCGGAGGGACCTTCCACCAAATCATCTTTCCACCACGTGACTAATTGCACATTTCTTGCCAAGGATATGTAAGCTTATATATGTCTATATAATCTGCTTTTTTAGAAACAAGCACTCTCAGTTACAGATATACAACCAAATTGAGGTTTTTCCTAGTTGTGAGGTCAAGGAAAATGCCAAGAGCTTGGAAGGCGAAGTATATGCACACCAGGCACTCGTGACATGCCTCCCAGGGTCTAGCTGAGTACAGTCATGGACCAAGCTCTAGGTGAATTCCTAGGTGATTATCTGATTCGCTGGTTAACTGACTAAGTCAAGGTAAAGAAAGAAAGATAGAATCAGTGACGAATCATGATGCCAACTCAAATCAGGGATTTATTTTGAATGGAAAAAAACTATTAAAAGACTAAAACCAGGGGTCTTAGTTAATTCGTCCAATAAATATATATTCACCCTTCTACACTCTGCTTTGTGGGGTGGGGCTAAGACCTGGCATTCTTGATTGGTGAGCGGCTCCTGCCCTAGGAGGTGCTGGAGGGAACAGGCAAGACTCCCATGAGCCTCCTCCAGTCTCCTTTCTCCACCCTGGCGGTGGCAGAACCTCTTTTTTTTTGCACAGTCCCCTCCCCTCCCCCCTCCTCCCCTCTCCTCCCCTCTCCTCCCCTCCCCTTCCATTCCCTTTTTTGAGACTGAGTCTGCCTGTGTCGCCCAGGCTGGAGTGCAGTGGCATGATCTCTGCTCACTGCAACCCCGACCTCCTGGGTTCAAGCGATTCTTGTGCCTCAGCCTCTCGAGTAGCTGGGACTACAGGTCCACACCATCACGCCTAGGTAATGTTTGTGTTTTTAGTAGAGACGGGGTTTCCCCATGTCGCCCAGGCTGGTCTTAAACTCCTACGCTCAAGCAATCCACCTGCCTTGGCCTCTCAGAGTGCTGGGATTATAGGTGTGAGCTACTGCGCCCAGCCAGCGGTTTATTTCATTTTGTTGGTTTTCCAATACTCACATAACAAATTCCATAGTCCCCAGCTCAGCAACTGCAGACGCAGCAACAGCCAGTGCACCCTTCTTCGAGAACCAGATCTCAGCCCCACAGGCCCCTCCTGTGACCTCAAATACACAAGCTCCCTCCTCAGAGGCCACAATTTCAGCTCCTCAGGGACACTTCTCTGAAATTCTACATTTAAGTCATTTAGATTTATTCCCTCAAGCTGGTGGCTCTTTCCTGCAGTTACTGCCTCCATAATGCCTTAGAGACCTATTTTCACGCCTTTCAGTTACCTGGTTAACGCATTCATCATATAAGGATATATAATTCTACATATCCCTTTCAGTTACCCAGCTAACGTTCTTTTTGTGAAGTTCTCCATATTGAAATAACTGGAGGTCACAGAGGCATAGAGAGAAAAAAACGTTTCAACAAGAGAGGTCAAATTTAAAAAGACCAAATAATTGACAGTCATTAGATGTAGCAAGAAGGAGGGCTTGGGTGACAAGCAGTAGACATCTGTGTACTGATGATGGAGTTGGGAACCCATCAACAGAGACAGTGAAAAGTGGTTGGATTACAAATATATTCTTGTCAGGTCTTGGAAACCAGTGTCTTATAATATGGTGTTTCCACCCTCTGAACTGAAGAAGAAGCCTCAGGGTGTCTCTGGCGTCCCCCTTCCTCATCTCTCTCAATCCTCTATCTCTCCCAAAGCACAGGATGGAATTGTTCTCTGAAGTTCCTTCATCTGCCTAAAGTCCAGACCTGCCAAAGAAGAAAACAATCATGTCTGGTCCCTTCCCTAAGTTTGTATTGATTGAACTCATGTTGCAGGAAGAAAAAACAGACTTTGTCTGTTCTGCAGGCCCAACCATTGTCTGTTCTGCAGGCCCCACAGACTTTATCTTATGCCATTGTGTATTCTTCAAGTTCACTGAATTCCCCTCAAAATCATTTACTAATCCCAAATCATCTAAAATTCTCCTTCCTCTTTCCCCTAAGAAGAAGAGCACGTAACAATGTGTTCAACATGGTGTGATAGGGTAATCACTCTGTTTCTCCCCAGGAATGTTAGCCAATGTGAATGCCTTTTCTCCTATTCATCTGCCTTTTGTCAGTTGATTTTCAGCAAACCTTCAGAGGGTAAAGAGGAAGTTTTCCCTTGGTCATTGCATTTTGGAGACTGAGTTTATAAGAAAACTTATAAGATTGTGCATGTAATGACTCCAGTGTTCTCAGCCCGAGGAAACAGTAGATGGAGGTGTCACTTATAAAGAAGACTGATGGGTTTGGAAACCCAGTGGACTAGACTGAGGAGAGAAGGGGAGGGGAGCAAGTGGAGACCATTAACATAGCCAATTCCCTGAGGACTTTTGCAGTAAATGAGGCCACAGTTACGGCATGTAGACTAATGCGGGCACACAGATGATCCCAGGGAGATGAAGTGTGGGAGTGGGAGTGGGGTTCTTAAATAATCCTAAGGGCAGATAAGATCCCAGACACCAGGGAAGGATTTGGCTCTTAATAGAGCCAGGAGAATGACTCCAAATCGTCATGGGAAGGAGGCAGAAGGTGTGACTTCAGATGCAGGTAGATTGGCAAATTTGGTGATGGGAAAATAAGGCAATTCTTTTCTTATTTTATCTATTTTCAAGACTTAAGAAAACCATGGTCGCAGAGCCTTCGAAACCATTTACACTGCAAAACAACTATTGTCACCCATTGCATTACCAAAATACTTTGGATCAAAAAATACTTTTGATTCCCAGTGACCACAGAAATCAATATGCAGGGTGTTCAAGTGATAAAAATTATCTTCTCAACATGGAGACTAAAGACATAGGACTCTCACATTCCGGAAGTGATGCAAATACTCATAATTACCACCATAAATTTGCTGAGTGCTAAAAATAATTCTGTGTTTTCCTGTAGGATTTGCAAGCTAATAATAAGCAATTTCCAGCTGTGTGCTGTGACAGCAAAAGAGAGGGTCTAACATCCTTATAATTATATTTTCCATATCCGTATTCACATTAGGAAATACCGATTATGACCCATCTGCTTAAACTAGTTTTTAATTATTAACATCTCTACACTAGGTGACTTTTATGACATCTGACTATACTGTATGCACTGCACTTCAAAAGGAGAATTATCAAATATTTTACCTCTTAGGCTTTTTAAGTACACTTGTATGATTGTGAGACAAAAGGACTAGCAACAGTGAGAACTGAAATTTTTCTACAAAGGAAATTCCACAAACACATCCTGAGGGCTCCCCTCAGTTTGGCAGTTAAAGCTGCACCAAACAGCAAGCTTCACCATAGGAAATGCTGTGCCTAGCTCACTTCATTCTGCTCAACAAAATGAGTGTGATTGTTGGAGAACAAGTAAATTAAATACCTATTTCTTGGGTCTATTTTCTCAAACTTCAAATGTTCTTCTGAGCACTTGAAACGTCACTACCCAAAGAAAGGTCATGAATTGATTGTTGCTTTTTGGAGGTATTATGAGAAAAGAATTACTCTTTGGGACAATTTGATAAGCTGAGCTTGCTACTCGGTATGGCCAAACCCCTTCAGGGTTTCTGAGGCTCCCAATAACTCATTTCAAAGCAGCAGCTCTGCTCTGTTCCAGACAGGCAAGATGAGGCTGGTGATGCCACAGCTGCACCCCTAATATTTCCTCCCAAGAGAAAACCAGAGAAAGCAAAACAAGTATCTGCTTCCAACTTAAATAGGGAATGTTGTCTTGAAAATATGAGGGAGAAGAGTTTAGCAAGACCAATTCAAAATATATGTAGTGTTTGACTTGAATCAATATCATTTTCAACTCAATTTTCCTAAAATTTAATTTTAAAAAACAGTTCAAATTGCTAACAATGATTACTGTTACCCATATTGCTATATCTATCTGTTTATCTGTCTATCTTCTATGTTACTATATGCCAGGTGCCTTATTACCACAAATAAGATTAATGTTATCCTGTTTGTTTTGTATTTTTTCAGTTTTAGCTTTTCACTGAAACAAAGTACATAAAGATGCATAGTCATAAGTAATGAAATCACAGCTCAACGGATTTTCTGAAACTGCATACAACTAAGTAGCCAGCACATATTTAGGAAAATAATATTATCAACACCCTAAGAGCCCCTTGTTCCCCTTTCTAGACACTGCCCTCTTGAAGATAACTTCCATTCTGACTTCTCACGGCTTAGATTCATTTTTTTGTTGTTATACTGTACATAAATGGAATCTCTCTGTGCACAGTCTCTGGCATATGGCATTTAGTTTGGTTTTAACTATAACTGAAAGCTGCTACCATTTACTGAGCTCTTGCCAGGCACTATGCAAGGCCCCATAACTGCATCATTACCACATTCAATCCTCACAACCACCTCATGAGTAGGCACAATTATTATCTTCCTTAAGCAGGTGAAGACATTTCAAGCTTATGTTAATATGTTCTAAACCACCCAGCAATAAACGCTGGAGGCAGGATTCATGCTTTGTTTATCTGACTCCAAAGTACACGTCTCACCCATGCAGAATATCACAAATGTAAACAAGGCCAAGTGGCCCTGAATCATCAGAACTCATCAGGGTCTGAAAACACTGTGACTCAAATATCATGTCTATTTACCTGTGATCATGCACCCAACCTATCACGGCAACTCAGACTTTACAGATTAATATGAACAGTGGCCACTCTCCTGGCAGTGTAACTTGGTGTCAGACAAACTGCAAAAACATACAAAGTTATAGGAGCATGTGGTTCAAGCATATTAACTGAAAGTAAAACACACTGGCCCAAAAATAGTCATCAGAGACAGAGTCTACGTTGCTCATTGCTTCACTCCCCAATATATTACCTTTGCTAATATCTAAAGGTAACTGAACTTATATTCAGTGATAATTTAAATGTTATTCACTTGCAGTGAAGGATGGTTCATAATCAACAGTGAAAAGGAAATGATAAAATGAATAATAGCAATCCACCCTATGAGATTCTAAATAGCCATGGGGAAACACATGTACTCTTTTTTTTTTTTTTTTTTTTTTTTTTTTTTTTGAGATGGAGTCTTTCTCTGTCCCCCAGGCTGGAGTGCAGTGGCGCGATCTCGGCTCACTGCAAGCTCCGCCTCCTGGGTTTACGCCATTCTCCTGCCTCAGCCTCCCGAGTAGCTGGGACTACAGGCGCCCGCCACCTCGCCCGGCTAGTTTTTTTTGTGTTTTTAGTAGAGACAGGGTTTCACCGTGTTAGCCAGGATGGTCTCGATCTCCTGACCTTGTGATCCGCCCGCCTCGGCCTCCCAAAGTGCTGGGATTACAGGCTTGAGCCACCGCACCCGGCCACATGTACTCTCATGAAAAGATGTTACAGAATAGTATTGCAGTTATAAGCCAATTTATGAATATGACTACATGTGTTTATCTATGGCAGGAAATCTAGAGGGGAACACATGCCCGCATAAATACGTACTCACGCAGGGAGAAGAAAGACAAGAGTGGGAAAAGATGTTTACCAAGATGTTACAAATAGTGGTTTTTCCAATGATTTATACCCAAATATGGCCAAAAAGGGTTAATTAGAGAGGCTTGTGCTGGAAGAATATTTTATGACCAAAAAGGATTAATTAGAGAAGCTCGTACTGGCAGAATATTTAATGATAAACAGGAGTTATTAACGTTTTTTAGCTGTGATCATGTCATTATAGTTATGTTTTTTAAAACATTACCTTTTAGAGGTACATATGCACTGGGATTATGAATGAAATCATATGATGTCTTGGATTTGCTTGAAAATAATCAGTACAGGGTGGGGTTGGGGTAGAGATGAACTATGAATAGATGTGAGTCGATAATTGGTAGAGCTGGCAATAGGTGCATTGACTGCATTGTACTATTTTCTCTGCCTTGGTATACATTTGAAAGTTTCCATTATACAAAGTTAAAAAAAAAAAAAAAAAAGAGTGATTGCTTCTGAAGACAAAGGAGTAGGGTGTTTTCGATGTTCTTTTGCCTGATTGTATTTTCATACTTTTCTCTATGGAATATATTTTGCATTCGTAATATGACATACTAAATAAAAGACTAAGGAAGCTCTCAACAAAGCCCATTTTGCAATTCAAACTCACCTTTCTTACACAGGCAAGTGTATTAAGTGTTTCCCTTCACTTAATGGAGACACCAGAATACCACTGAAATCACAGGAAGTTTTCCAACTGCTGTTATGCATAAAACAATGTAAGTTGATTGATTTTCTTCCAAAGCACCACCTACTTCACTGTTATCAGTGTTACTAAAACGTGGTACAGAACTTCCCAATCAAAAGATAACTTGGGGAAATTATTGAGTGTGGATTAACTGGGAAAAAATAAATATTTTCTTAGAGAACTAGAATTTTGAGAAACTCAAAAGGGTATTTTTGCATTTCAGAGCCCATCTGCCAGCTGCTCCTAATTCAGCTCTGGGTATTTCTTTTCCACTCTATCTTGGGATTTGTTTTATTCACAGGGGAAGATTCAGAGTGAGCCTCACCCAAAGGTCAAAATTCCCGTGCTCAGCAGCGTAAGCGACTCAACCTCTGGGAAGAAAAAAAAAAATAAAACCATTTGTGCAGAAAACAAAGTTAGTCAGTCTGGTGAAACACTGCAATTTTTGACCAGAAAAATATCCTTCTTAATATGGACAGAAAAACCTTGGCCTTTTGCAGTCAAAAAATGAAATGACTGTAGCATGATGGAGATGCAGAGATAGAGGAATGTGAAATGGAATGTTTGTAGCTGATAAATGAAGAATGAAAAATGTATCCTCATTACTGCCTCAAAACTCAAAATATAAAGCTCCATCAGGAGTTCCCAGAACTTAGGGGTTTGCTAAGAATGTGACTACAGAGGGTATTAACAGGTGCTTTTGGGGGGTGATGCAATTGTTCTGAATCCCTTGTAAGGTGGTGGTTACATTAATCTACATGTGTCAAAATTCATGTAATCATTCACAGAAAAAGAAAGAAAGAAGAGAAAAGAAGTGAATTTTAGTGCATACAAATTAAAAAAAGTAGGAAACAATTTAAAGGTTTAAAATATTCTGAACCTCATGGTTGTTACTTGTATGGCAGGTGCTTAAGAATTTTTATGTGAATCAATAAGTTGAATGAATAGATGGATGAAACCATAAGTGAACAAAATTATTATTTTAAAAGTAAAGATATATAAAGCAGTTCCAAGATGGCCGAATAGGAACAGCTCCAGGCTATAGCTCCCAGCATGAGTGACATGGAAGATGGGTGATTTTTGCATTTCCAACTGAGGTACCGGGTTCATCTCACTGGGGCATGTCAGACAGTGGGTGCAGGACAGTGGATGCAGCCCATGGAGCAAGAGCTGAAGCAGGATGAGGCATTGCCTCACCCAGGGAGCACAAGGGGTAAGGGAATTCTCTTTCCTGGACAAGGGAAACCATGACACACAGCACCCGGAAAACTGGGTCACTCCCACCCTAATACTGCACTTTTCCAAGGGTCTTAGCAAATGGCAAACCAGGAGATTATATCCTGTGCCTGACTCAGAGGGTCCCACACCCATGGGACCTCCCTCATTGCTAGCACAGCACTCTGAGATCTAACTGCAGGGTGGCAACCAGGCTGGGGGAGGGGTGCCCACCATTGCTGAGGCTTGAGTAGGTAAACAAAGTGGCCAGGAAGCTCACACTGGGTGGAGCCCACCGCAGCTCAAGGATGCCTGCCTAACTCTGTAGACTTCACCTCTGGGGACAGGGCACAGCCAAACAAAAGGCAGCAGAAACCTCTGCAGGTTTAAATGTCCCTGTCTGACAGCTTTGAAGAGAGTAGTGGTTCTCCCAGCAGGGAGTTTGAGATCTGAGAATGGACAGACTGCCTCCTCAAGTGGGTCCCTGACCCCTGAGTACCCTAATTGGGAGGCACCCCCCGTAGGGGCAGACTGACACCTCACACAGCCGGGTAACCTGATGAGATGAAGCTTCCAGAGGAACAATCAGGCAGCAACATTTGCTGTTCAGCAATATTCACTCTTCTGCAGCCTCCACTGCTGATACCCAGACAAACAGGGTCTGGAGTGGACCTCCAGCAAACTCCAACAGACCTGCAGCTGAGGGTCCTGACTGTTAGAAGGAAAACTAACAAACAGAAAGGACATCCACACCAAAACCCCATCTGTACATCACCATCATCAAAGACCAAAGGTAGATAAAACCACAAAGATGGGGAAAAAACAGAGCAGAAAAGCTGAAAATTCTAAAAAGCAGAGTGCCTCTCCCCGTCCAAAGGAATGCAGCTCCTCACCAGCAACAGAACAAAGCTGGACGGAGAATGACTTTGACGAGTTGAGAGAAGAAGGCTTCAGACGATCAAACTTCTCCGAGCTAAAGGAGGAAGTTTGAACCCATCGCAAAGACGCTAAAAACCTTGCAAAAAGATTAGACGAATGGATAACTGGAATAACAAATGTAGAGAAGTCCTTAAATGACCTGAAATGAAATGAGCTGAAAATCATGGCATGAGAACTACATGACAAATGCACAAGCTTCAGTAACTGATTCGATCAACTGGAAGAAAGGGTATCAGTGACTGAAGATCAAATTAATGAAATGAAGTGAGAAGTTTAGAGAAAAAAAGAGTAAACATAAACGAACAAAGCCTCCAAGAAATATGGGACTATATGAAAAGACCAAATGTACATCTGATTGGTGTACCTGAAAGTGACAGGGAGAATGGAAGCAAGTTGGAAAACACTCTTCAGGATATCATCCAGGAGAACTTCCCCAACCTAGCAAGGCAGGCCAACATTCAAATTCAGGAAATACAGAGAACACCACAAAGAAACTCCTCCAGAAGAGCAACTCCAAGACATATAATTGATAGATTTACCAAAGTTGAAATGAAGGAAAAAATGTTAAGGGCAGCCAGAGAGAAAGGTCGGGTTACCCACAAAGGGAAGCCCATCAGACTAACAGCAGATCTCTCGGCAGAAACTCTCCAAGCCAGAAGAGAGTGGGGGCCAATATTCAACATTCTTAAAGAAAAGAATTTTCAACCCAGAATTTCACAGCCAGCCAAACTAAGCTTCATAAATGAAGGAGAAATAAAATCCTTTACAGACAAGGAAATGCTGAGAGATTTTGTCACCACCAGGCCTGACTTACAAGAGCTCCTGAAGGAAGCACTAAACATGGAAAGGAACAACTGCTACCAGTCATTGCACAAACATGCCAAAATGTAAAGGCCATCGATGTTAGGAAGAAATTGCATCAACTAACGAGCAAAATAACATCACAATGACAGGATCAAGTTCACATATAACATATTAACCTTAAATGTAATGGGCTAAATGCTCCAATTAAAAGACACAGACTGGCAAATTGATAAAGAGTCAAGAACCATCAGTTTGCTATATTCAGGAGACCTATCCCACGTGCAGAGACACATATAGGCTCAAAATAAAGGGATGGAGGAAGATCTACCAAGAAAATGGAAAACAAAAAAAGGCAGGGGTTGCAATCCTAGTGTCTGATAAAACAGACTTTAAACCAACAAAGATCAAAAGAGACAAAGAAGGCCATTACATAATGGTAAAGGGATCAATTCAACAAGAAGAGCTAACTCTCCTAAATATATATGCACCCAATACAGGAGCACTCAGATTCATAAAGCAAGTCCTTAGAGACTTACAAAGAGACTTAGACTCCCACACAATAATAATGGGAGACTTTAACACCCCACTGTCAACATTAGACAGATCAATGAGACAGAAAGTTAACAAGGATATCCACGAATTGAACTCAGGTCTGCACCAAGCAGACCTAATAGACATCCACAGAACTCTCCACCCCAAATCAACAGAATATACATTCTTCTCAGCACCACATCACACTTATTCCAAAATTGACCACATAGTTGGAAGTAAAGCACTCCTCAGCAAATGTAAAAGAACAGAAATTATAACAAACTGTCTCTCAGACCACAGTGCAATCAAACTAGAACTCAGGACTAAGAAACTCACTCAAAACTGCTAAACTACATGGAAACTGAACAACCTGCTCCTGAATGACTACTGGGTACATAATGAAATGAAGGCAGAAATAAAGATGTTCTTTGAAACCAATGAGAACAAAGATACAACATACCAGAATCTCTGGGACACATTTAAAGCAGTGTGTAGAGGGAAATTTATAGCACTAAATGCTCACAAGAGAAAGCAGGAAAGATCTAAAATTGACACCCTAACATCACAATTAAAAGAACTAGAGAAGCAAGAGCAAACACATGCAAAAGCTAGCACAAGGCAAGAAGTAACTAAGATCAGGGCAGAACTGAAGAGATAGAGACAAAAAACCCTTCAAAAAAATCAATGAATCCAGGAGCTGGTTTTTTGAAAAGATCAACAAAATTGATTGACCGCTAGCAAGACTCATAAAGAAGAAAAGAGAGAAGAATCAAATAGATGCAATAAGAAATGATAAAGGGGATATCACCACCGACCCCACAGAAATACAAACTAACATCAGAAAATACTATAAACACCTCTATGCAAATAAACTAGAAAATGTAGAAGAAATGGGTAAATTCCTGTACACATACACCCTCCCAAGACTAAACCAGGAAGAAGTTGAATCCCTGAAGAGACAAACAACAGGCTGTGAAATTGAGGCAATAATTAATAGCCTACCAATCAAAAAAAGTCCAGGACCAGATAGATTCACAGCCGAATTCTACCAGAAATACAAGGAGGAGTTGGTACCATTCCTTCTGAAACTATTCCAATCAATAGAAAAAGAGGGAATCCTCCCTAACTCATTTTATGAGGCCAACATCATCCTGATACCAAAGCCTGGCAGAGACACAACAAAAAAAAGAGAATTTTAGACCAACGTCCCTGATGAACATCAATGCAAAAATCCCCAATAAAATACTGGCAAACTGAATCCAGCAACACATCAAAAAGCTTATCCACCATGATCAAGTGGGCTTCATCCCTGGGATGCAAGGCTGGTTCAACATATGCAAATCAATAAACATAATCCATCATGTAAACAGAACCAAAGAAAAAACCACATGACTATCTCAATAGATGCAGAAAAGGCCTTTGACAAAATTCAACAGCCCTTCATGCTAAAAACTCTCAATAAATTCGGTATTGACGGAACATATCTCAAAATAATAAGAGCTATTTATGACAAACCCACAGCTAATATCATACAGAATGGGCAAAAACTGGAAGCATTCCCTTTGAAAACTGGCACAAGACAGGGATGCCCTCTCTCACCACTCCTATTCAACATAGTGTTCGAAGTTTTGGCCAGGGCAATCAGGCAGGTGAAAGAAATAAAGGGTATTCAGTTAGGAAAAGAGGAAGTCAAATTGTCCCTGTTTGCAGATGACATGATTGTATATTTAGAAAACCCCATCGTCTCAGCCCAAAATCTCCTTAAGCTGATAAGCAACTTCAGCAGTCTCAGGATACAAAATCAATGTGCAAAAATCACAAGCATTCTTATACACCAGTAACAGACAAACAGAGAGCCAAATCATGAGTGAACTTCCATTCACAATTGCTTCAAAGAGAATAAAATACCTAGGAATCCAACTTACAAGGGATGTAAAGGACCTCTTCAAGGAGAACTACAAACCACTGCTCAATGAAATAAAAGAGGACACAAACAAATGGAAGAACATTCCATGCTCATGGATAGGAAGAATCAATATCGTGAAAATGGCCAGATTGCCCAAGGTAATTTATAGATTCAATGCCACCCCATTAAGCTACCAATGACTTTCTTCACAGGATTGGAAAAATCTACTTTAAAGTTCATATGGAACCAAAGAAGAGCCCACATTGCCGAGACGATCCTAAGCCAAAAGAACAAAGCTGGAGGCATCACGCGACCTGACTTCAAACTATACTACTGAACTATACAAACTACACTTCAAACTAAGGCTACAGTAACCAAAACAGCATGGTACTGATACAAAAACAGAGATATAGACCAGTGGAACAGAACAGAGCCCTCAGAAATAATACCACACATCTATAACCATCTGATGTTTGACAAACCTGACAGAAACAAGAAATGGGGAAAGGATTCCCTATTAAATAAATGGTGCTGGGAAAACTGGCTAGCCATATGTAGAAAGCTGAAACTGGATCCCTTTCTTACACCTTATACAAAAGTTAATTCAAGACGGATTAGAGACTTAAATATTAGACCTAAAACCATCAAATCCCTAGAAGAAAACCTAGGCAATGCCATTCAGGACATAGGTATGGGCAAGGACTTCATGTCTAAAACACCAAAAGCAATGACAACAAAAGTCAAAATTGACAAATGGGATCTAATTAAACTAAAGAGCTTCCGCACAGCAAAAGAAAATACCATCAGGGTGAACAGGCAACCTATAGAATGGGAGAAAATTTTTGCAATCTACTCATCTGACAAAGGGCTAATATCCAGAACCTACAAAGAACTCAAACAAATTTACAAGAAAAAAACAACCCCATCAAAAAGTGGGTAAAGGATATGAACAGACGGTTCTCAAAAGAAGACATTTATGCAGCCAACAGACACATGAAAAAAATGCTCATCATCACTGGCCATCAGAGAAATGCAAATCAAAACCACAGTGAGATACCGTCTCACACCAGTTAGAATGGTGATCATTAAAAAGTCAGGAAACAACAAGTGCTGGAGAGGATGTGGAGAAATAGGAACACTTTTACACTGTTGGTGGGACTGTAAACTAGTTCAACCATTGTGGAAAACAGTGTGGCGATTCCTCAAGGATCTAGAACTAGAAATACCATTTGACCCAGCCATCCCATTACTAGGTATATATCGAAAGGATTATAAATCATGCTGCTATAAAGACACATGAACACGTATGTTTACTGCAGCACTATTCACAATAGCAAAGACTTGGAATCAACCCAAATGTCCATCAGTGACAGACTGGATTAAGAAAATGTGGCACATATACACCATGGAATACTATGCAGCCATAAAGAAGGATGAGCTCATGTCCTTTGTAGGGACACGGATGCAGCTGGAAACCGTCATTCTGAGCAAACTATTGCAAGAACAGAAAACCAAACACCACATGTTCTCACTCATAGGTGGAAATTGAACAATGAGATCACTTGGACACAGGAAAGGGGACATCACACACTGGGGCCTGTTGTGGGGAGGGGGGAAGGGGGAGGGATAGCATTAGGAGATATACCTAATGTAATGACGAGTTAATGGGTGCAGCACACCAACATGGCACATGTATACATATGTAACAAACCTGCACGTTGTGCACATGTACTGTAGAACTTAAAGTATAATTAAAAAAACATATATTTTCCAAGTCAAAAAAAGAGTAAAGATAGGGTAAATGATTGAAATGTATTTTAAAATATATAAAGTAAAAAAGCTGAAGCCAATTTATGTTCTAAGAAGTCAACAATAATGGTAGCTTTGGGGAGGAGGGAGTCATGGCTGGAAGGATACAGGGGGACTGTCGAGAGGCTTAGACATTCCAGTTTTTGCTATGGGTGCTGGTTACATGGATGTGCCCAGTCTGTGAAAATTTATGCAGCCCTATTCTTATATGTTCTTTTCTCAGGGCATGATGTGCTTCCATGAAATGTTTAAAAAATTATTAAAATCATTTCAAAGTCTACCCTATCTTTAAGAAAACATTACAAATGCCTTTCATAAATCAGTGCTATAGAAAAGTTGCCTCTTCTGATGACCCAGTAGGTTTCCCTACTCCAGCTCCACTCCAACCAGAACTAAGTAATCCATCATTTCTCCTTTCTGCCTTCATTGCCCCAGGCTCTGAGTAAGATCTCTGGCTTAGCCCTAGGTCCTTACTAGAGCTGGTATTCATTCATCCATGGTATTCTTTTATTCATGGTATTCATTCATTGATGGTATTCATTCATTCTGTTGGTATATGTTTGCCTTCCCTCACCCACAACTTTTTTTTTTTTTTTTGAGACAGAGTCTCACTCTGTTGCCCAGGCTGGAGTACAATGGCGCGATCTCTACTCATTGCAAGTTCCACGCCCCAGGTTCATGCCATTCTCCTGCCTCAGCCTCCCGACAACTTTTAACTTTCTATTTTAATGATGTTATAATACATGTGCCTTGTGTTATCAGACAGCTTCAAATGCATTTTGGAAGCAGAGTCCAAATCACAAGCGCAAAATAAGAAAGTGGATCCTTATTTAAGAGCTTTGGAAGCAAACCTTGCAAGAAAAAAATATAACAAAACAAAAACAGCTTTTCTATTAAAACGAAATGCTGCTGATCACTTGTTCCTCAAGGCAGCAGAATTTGATTGCTCACTGGGAGAGAATGGCTACCTTTCTTTTCTAGATGTGTAACAGAGATGGTAAAACTAACTTTGAGCTTATATCTATGGAGGCTGAAAAACATGATATAGGTACCTACATACAAAGAGAAAGAAAGTCAAAAGTGAACTTCTAGATAGGAGAGGAACATTCATACCTTGGACCTCAGTAATAAAATAAATAACAGCTGAGTCTAATTTCATACATGACCTTGTTAAATTAGAAGAAAATGAAGTGACTAGCAAAAGAATCTGAAACAAATGCAGCCATTTGCTCATGCCTGATAACTGGATTTTCCAGTTATGAAATTCATTTCATCTTCAGATTTCAAGCATACTGAAAATGGACCCTTGAAGGCTGAAGCCACACCTCAATACAATGAAAATATGGGGGTTTTGGTGGGAAGAAAAACAAAAACTATTAGAATTGATGCAATGAAGTCCAAGCCCTGTACGATTTGGATTGCCCTGAAGCTGAAATGATAGAAATTTAAACCAGGAGATTCCCAATTGCCAGAGTTAAAAATCTTCTAAAACATTCCTGTGCCTTCATGGTGTGTTACTTTCTTCTCCTCAGACCGAGCAAAACACCACTAGTGCAAACACATTCTTCATTCAAATATTAAGAAATTTAATCTTCAAATTCAGGTACAATAGATGTTTATGAAAAGAAGTCAACTAAATATAACCCTATCTTATAAGATGAGAGGAAGAAAGAGAAGGAATGTGTGTCTCTGGAATGTATTCCAAACTCTAGGTGATTTCAGAGTTGTTCTTGGAATTATGTTTTTAATGAAAATAATGAAGATCTGATGTTTCTCTCACTGTGTTTTATCACCAGAATTCAGTATGGCTTTCTGGGGTTTAAAAAAAAAAAATCATTATGACATGCCAAGTATGCAGGATTGGCTCAAAGTTGGTGGATACTACCTGGTGCCTGCACGTGCTTGGAATTTTATGAAATAGCACATGTTTTTTTTTTTTTTTTTTTTTTTTTTTTTTAGTCAATCATGCTCAGAGATTAGTGGTAAGAGTAGTATTGCCAAAAGCACCTGCAGAAAAAGTGTACTTATTAATTATCCCCTCATGCTGGACCAATTTCTAAGGTTTGTAATTATTGGAAATGTCACACACAAAATCACACTGCGCTGAGTCTTTTGGATTGGTTGACATTCAAGAGAAACACGAGCGGATATTCCAAAAATTTTTAAACATTACTTGAAGAATCAGGTGGGAGGGTGAAATTGTCACAGATGTGTGTCAATACAATGTTATGAAGCCATGATTGCTGTTTGGCTGCACCATTCCAAGTGCTAGAGTTCCCTAAGGCAGGAGAGGAATAAGGGGGTGTGTGGCAGGGAGAGTATCAGGAAAACAGGGAGGGAGATTCAGAAGGGGAAGGCTCACAAGGGGGTTGCTTGATGAAGGCCTAAGGAACTAAAAGGTAGGAGCGTGGCTTAGGCAGAACATTTAACACATTTCAGGTTTACCCAGCAGATAAGGCTTCTTCAATAGAATTGTTTATCTGGCTGAACTTTACAACTTCTCTACACTTCTACCGAACAACTGCTTATAAGAGAGTTCTTGGCCTCTCTTATCCTAGGCTGTCTTCTTCTTTCTATGCCTTGATTAGAGAACTAAGGAAAGAAAATTCGAGAAAATCCTTTGCTGATTTTCCTATGAAATATTCGTAACAGAACATAGTAATTCGAAATCTGTGCATGTACTCCTATAAAAACCTGATGCTGGGCCTTCTTACCATGAACTTGCTTTTATTCTCAGGGGAAAAAGCAAAACGATAGAAACTAGAGTTTATTTTCACTAAGAAAAATACTATTGTGTTTTGGCATGTGAAGGCATATTATGCTGCTATTAAAAAACGATGTTCATTTGGTTTAAAACGACATGGGAAAACACCATAGTTTATGGCTTAGTGAAATAGAAAATGAGTGAGACTGGAGTGAACTATGCCAACCCACTGCAGTTATTTTGGTGTTAGGATGGTGGGGTATTTCTTTATGTGCCTTGCAGTATTCTGATTTTCCAAATTTTCTGCAATTAGCCTTCTTTGTTATTTAATAATATTGTTTTGAAAAGTACCCTTGTGGTTTTCATTCTGGCACTTTTCAATTTATTGGTAATGTGAATATTATTGGTTCTATTTTGTAATAAGGTAATGTGGATAAGATGTCTCTATAATTTGAATTTTTCTGTAGTTAAAAATTGATTTACTTGCATTTATAGGGTCCTCAGATGAAGTTTCCTCCTGGGGCTACATCTTTCTCAGGCTTTGCATGTCACTTTGATAATTTGCTGACTAAAAACATACACTCCATCAATTTCAGTAAGTTGGCAGTGAATTTCTTTAGCAGAATTGCTTTTCACATTCAAATATAAAATAAGTGTGGGTTCTCATGCATTCATGCGAAATACTTATTTTAAACTAAAAGCATATAAAATCATAGTACAGATAATATAATTTAAAGTTACATCAAAATCACTGTACTGTTAGTATAAGCAAACCAAATAAACTAATTTATAAGGAAACATTTTCAGACTCAGCTCTTCTGAGAAATTAGCTAAATTAACCAGTAGTTACTATCAGAGTGAATCACCTCTAGACAAATTACAATGAATGTCACTGAAGTTTGTTTTTTCTTTTCATATTCTGCTTTTCAGAAATTAACTTTGAAAATTACATATTCGAAATGGTTACTTTTAAAGATTATTTTACCTCGCACAAGTATATTACTAAAGGAATTACTTTAAGAACGGGTTTCATTGCAAATTTGAGAATTAAACAAAGAAATTCTCTTGGTGGCTAATGGATTTATGATTTACAATAGTGAACACTGATTTATATGAGGGCTTGGCAAGTATTTATGCTGTCATTTCCAGGAAACATACCCTTCCTCTTACCTGAGAAATTTGAGTGAATATATACAATGCTTTCACTCAATATTTGTACAGTGAAAAGCTCCCTTTCCTTTTGATTAAACTGAAAAGAGTTTAAGTTTTGTGAAAGGGGTGTTCACCAAGATACATAATGGGTTCTTTTTTAAATACGGTGAAGAAAACATTTCTCAAAGTTTGTCCTTTGATTCCAGGGGATGTTAATAGCTGCTCATGCAAACAAACAAAAAACTGGTCAAAATAAGTTTGGGAAAAAACTGTGGTCAAAATAAGTTTGGTAAATGTGATATTAGTGTTAAACACTTTTTTAAAATTACAGGACTTGCCAGAAAATTTAATGACAATGTTTATTTTTAATTTTCAAGAGAAAAGTAAAGCGTCATATTTCCCCCAATCTGTCTGACCAAGTAATCCTTGCAGATTAGTTCTCTAAGAATATACGTTGGAAAACACTATGTTTCCAAGTTCAAATAACACAAGTCCCATCTCCCATCCTCATCTGACCAGTGTTACTCTGTATATTTCATGTGATCATTCGGGGCCCTCTCAAACAAATGCCTTCCATCATTTGCTACAGATATAGAGCCACAATAAGCAAAATTTAATTTTTCACCAGTATGAGGATCTAAATATCTAAATATCTGGTTTAATTCTTCTTTTTAAACTTAAAAATATTAAAATATAAAGTTTATAACTAAGATAAAACTAGATATTTGTAATACAATTAGTAGGGTGTATTTTCCTAACAAAGTAACATTTCCAAAAAAAAAGAAAAAACAAGGAAACTGCAAACATTTTCAAGAGGAACACATCTATATACTGAGATACACCTGTAAAATGAGCCAAAGAAAAGGAATAAAGTCTGGGGGAAGATATTTGGAAAGTAATCATTTCTGTCTCAACCTCTCTGACTTATATACATCCAAATAGAAATCCAGAGATTATAACCATTTTTCCTTTCAAGGACATCCAAACTGTTTCCAGCTATCTGCAGGCTTCCAGATGTACAAATAGCACCATGTTAAAAATAAAATAGTGGCTTCAGTAAAAAGTATTTCTGTATTGACCTACAATTGTAGATTAAAATATACCTTAAGAGTTAAATTTCTTCAGCAGAGTTTTAACTACTAGAGGATTCTGAAGATAGTATCCCAAGTCAGCGGGTACAAGAAAAGATGATAATAGTTGGTAGAAATAAAAACATATTAAGGTTGAATAATTGAAATACTGAGGTAATTAGCTATTTCCCCCTTTAGTGCTTTAGTGGATATGTGTTGATCTCCTACTACCTTTTTTCCCTTTTCTTTCCTTTTTTTGGTCTGTGCGTCTGGCAACAACCTCTACTTTTTGGCTTGATCTATTAAACCACTCACCACATCACAAGCCACAGCTATTGCTTCAGGGCCGGGCATGTGACCTAAATTGGTCCCATTAGAGTGAATCTCAGGATTTTTGAGGACGCAAGGAAGGATTCTAATACTTCTTTTGCTAAACTTGAACCTGAGAATTTCTAAAGCGAGGGCCAACAGGTAGTGGCTCAACATAAAGCCAGGATGGAGAACAACAGAATAGTGAAAGAAAAGGTGTGGGTGCCAATGCAGGGTTTGAGTGCTGAATCCACCAATGCAGGGTTTGAGTGCTGAATCCACCAATGCAGGGTTTGAGTGCAGAATCCACCAATGGGGAGTTTGAGTGCAGAATCCACCAATGCAGGGTTTGAGTGCGGAATCCACCAATGCAGGGTTTGAGTGCGGAATCCACCAATGCAGGGTATGAGTGCTGAATCCACCAATGCAGGGTTTGAGTGCTGAATCCACCAATGCAGGGTATGAGTGCTGAATCCACCAATGGGGAGTTTGAGTGCAGAATCCACCAATGCAGGGTTTGAGTGCGGAATCCACCAATGCAGGGTTTGAGTGCTGAATCCACCAATGCAGGGTATGAGTGCTGAATCCACCAATGGGGAGTTTGAGTGCAGAATCCACCAATGGGGAGTTTGAGTGCTGAATCCACCAATGGGGAGTTTGAGTGCTGAATCCACCAATGGGGAGTTTGAGTGCTGAATCCACCAATGGGGAGTTTGAGTGCAGAATCCACCAATGGGGAGTTTGAGTGCGGAATCCACCAATGGGGAGTTTGAGTGCAGAATCCACCAATGGGGAGTATGAGTGCTGAATCCACCAATGCAGGGTTTGAGTGCTGAATCCACCAATGCAGGGTTTGAGTGCGGAATCCACCAATGCAGGGTTTGAGTGCGGAATCCACCAATGCAGGGTATGAGTGCTGAATCCACCAATGCAGGGTATGAGTGCTGAATCCACCAATGCAGGGTATGAGTGCTGAATCCACCAATGGGGAGTTTGAGTGCAGAATCCACCAATGCAGGGTTTGAGTGCGGAATCCACCAATGCAGGGTTTGAGTGCTGAATCCACCAATGCAGGGTATGAGTGCTGAATCCACCAATGGGGAGTTTGAGTACAGAATCCACCAATGGGGAGTTTGAGTGCAGAATCCACCAATGGGGAGTTTGAGTGCTGAATCCACCAATGGGGAGTTTGAGTGCTGAATCCACCAATGGGGAGTTTGAGTGCAGAATCCACCAATGGGGAGTTTGAGTGCGGAATCCACCAATGGGGAGTTTGAGTGCAGAATCCACCAATGGGGAGTATGAGTGCTGAATCCACCAATGCAAGGTTTGAGTGCTGAATCCACCAATGCAGGGTTTGAGTGCGGAATCCACCAATGCGGGGTTTGAGTGCGGAATCCACCAATGCAGGGTTTGAGTGCTGAATCCACCAATGCGGGGTTTGAGTGCTGAGTCCACCAAAGCAGGGATTGAGTGCGGAATCCACCAATGCGGGGTTTGAGTGCTGAATCCACCAAAGCAGGGATTGAGTGCTGAATCCACCAATTCAGGGTTTGAGTGATGAATCCAGTTGTAGCTGGAGCCAGTCCTTCCCCTGGACTTCTAATTGCTAGAGCCAATCAATTTCTTTTCTTGCTTGAGCTGGTTTGAGTTGGGTTCTCAGCCGTTTAAAAGATGTACATAAGAGTTGTAGTCATTCTGTTCTCTGCCCCCCAGCAAGATTGATCCCCAAACCTATAAATCTGTGACAGTGTACATATTAGAGAAGTTTTCTCAGATTGGTCAAAACTATTTCAAAGTGCAAACATTCTAATAGCTACATGAAGAAATGCTCAACATTGCTAACCATCAAGAAAATGATGATTAATATCTCATTAAAACCACAATGAGATGTTACCTCGCATTTGCTGGAATGGCTATTATAGAAAAGATGAAAGACAACAAGTGTTGGTGAGGCTGTAGAGAAAAGGAAACTCTTGCACACCATCTGTGGAAATGTACATTAACACAGCCATTACGGAAAACAATAGGAATTGTTTCATATATTATATGAATTTCAATATGAGTTGAAAGCATATGTACATTTTTTGAGGTTCCTCAAAAAATAAAATGACCATATAATCCAGCAATCCCATTCCCAAGTATATATCCAAAGGAAATGAAATTAGTATGTCAAAGAGATATCTGCAGTCTCATATTTATTGCAGTATCATTCACTATACCCAAGATATGGAATCAACCTAAGTGCCCATCAACAGATGAATGAATAAAGAAAATGTGGTGCATATACACAGTGGAATACTATTCAGCCATAGAAGAAGGAAATCCTGTCATTTGCAGTAGAATGAACATGTCTAACACCGCATGTCAGCACAGTTGCTTACTCAGTGACCCAGACTAACAAATGGCCTACATCTTTGTGAAGCTACCACCTCAAAATATAGCTGAAACTGGAGGATGTAATGTTAAGCAAAATAAGCCAGGCACAGAAGAAACAAATACTGCATGATCTCACTTCTTATATGCAGATTTAAAAAAGCTGATCTCATCGCAGCAAAGCATAGAATGGTGGTTACCAGGGACTTGGGTGGCTGGGAAACAGGGACTGGAGAGGTGACCGGAGAATACAAAATTTCAGTTGGATAGAAAGCATAAGTTAAACACCTATTATACAACATGGTGTCTATAGTTAATAACAATAGATTGTATTCTTAAAAAATGCTAAAGAATGAGTTATGTGTTCTTACCACAAAAGTGATAATACCTATATTAATTAGTTGGATTTAGTCCTTCCATAGCATTTATATATAACTCAAAATATCATGTTACACATGATATATACAATTTTATCTGTGAATTAAAAAATAAAATAATTTAAGAAATAAAAGTGAACATTTTTCCAAGAAAACAAAGATTCACAAAACCCCCAAAATGCAAACTTTTCTACATAGCCCCCATATACCATGGAAGCTTATACTTCTGATCAACCAGTGTGAAACTGAGGAATAGAACCATTCAGAGCAGGAGTTAACCAGAAGACCCTCCCTCATCCTTCTCTACAATTTCTTGGTTGAGATATGATTTCAGAATTATTGAGGGCAGTCATGTTCTGGTCAAGGCCTTCAGTAAGATTTTTGTCTCCTTTCTCATGACCAGGCTGTGGTCATGACATGGCGGGGAAAGAGGAACAGCAGCCCTGGATGAGGAGGCCCCTTAAACTTTGGGATTCTAAAATGCTGGTGTTCCCAAGTTCCATCTTGTATTTACAAGACTTAAGCTAGAAGAGTCTTCTGATAACTCTCAGATCATACCTGCAGAGACTGATCTTGGCGTCTAGGAAAGACTGGGGCTAAAACCATCTATAGCTGCTTATTAACGGGAGCCCCAAGTCTGAATTTGACAGTCAGGAAAACATCATGGTAGGAGCACATATCTCCTGTGAGATATATATCTTATGTATGACCTTGCATTTCCCAGCCTCTCTCGCAGTTCATTTGGAACTACATGACTAGCTCTGATCACAGGGCCATAAGCATGAGTAATATACATCACTTCTGAACAAAACTGATGTGCCCCTGCTACTGCTCTCTTCGTAAGCTATGAAGTCCCTAGAGGCCATATTTTGAGGGTGGCAGCATCCCAAAGAAATAAGCCATTTGTTAGTGTAGGTCACTGAGCAGCCAACGGTGTTGACACACACTGTTAGACATAGAGTCAGGGCAAGGGATAAAGTCTCTGTGTGTGTAGTCATTGAACATTCCATGTTAGCTTGTTATGTGGCACCGCCTAGCCTACACTGACCAATGCATCAACATAAAAAGGAAAACAATGTGTTGTATACAGGTGTGTTCTCTATCCTGAAGGCCTGGACCCCAGAAATCTCCGTTTTACCAGGAAAGAAACACAAACGATGAGAGGTCTGAGATTTTCTTGAAACTCTCAATAGAACTTTTGAAGTCCACGGACATCTTTGCCATGATAGAGAAATGGTAGGATAGGAGATAGCAAGTCCACAGGAAACACAGAGCTTTTCCTATGTAGAAATTTAGAGCCAGAACCCCAGGCCTTGTGGCTCATAACCAACTAAAGTCAACAGAAAACCTGTTGAAGCACATTAATATATTTTTGGATTCTCCTTCAGAATTCACAAACTGATGACATACAGACATATTTAGCTGGCACAGTCTTTCTTAATTTGAAGTAAATTTGCCAATATTTAAGATTCAGGACACTTTACCAACAAAAAATCTGAATTTCCAGCTTCTTCTTAAAGGCAAGAAGAAGTGATAACTCTGAGCCCACATTCTGACCTGGTACCATTCACTGGAGCAGAGAAACAGCTGCCCTCTTTAAGGAGGCTGCGTTTTCTCTTTCACTATGGTACCCAGTGCGAGTTTCACTCATGTGCTACCACCTGGCCCTTGTAGGTATTTGAGTGACTGGCTTTTAAACAGACTCTCTAGGATATAATCCTCCAATACTGAAAACTTCCTAGGCAGTTTTGGCAGCCACGTTAGGGCGTTTAAGTTGTCGCTGGAGTACCCTGTAATGCACTACAGAAGTGATCATTAAAAGGTACCCAGGAGTCTGGAAAGGGTGAAGGCACATGAACAACGTTCCTGATTTACTCCCAGGGAGTGGTTTATATACTGTGATAATCTGGGAGTTATCTGCATTCTCTGTTATTCCCAAGTGTTGGCAGCGCGTCCCGGCATCTCAAATGCTGAGCGACATGGTGGCCACATTCGTGGCTTTATCCCAGCCTCCTGGAGCACATCTGCCTGACATGAACACTCAGATATCTACATCAGCTGAGTGGATTATATGCACTGGCTAACTAGATGACCAGATTCTCCTTCCCTTCATGAATGAAAGAGAACAATATTTTTATATAACTCATAAAATAATAAAGTCTTGACTAACTAAATTGTACTTATTCATGGGAAAGTTCAAAATATTTACTTTAACTATTAATATATAAATCAAACCCAAGTTATTTTAACTAGAGCCAGTGTATTTAAATAATTTTCTGAAAAAAAACACCCCACAATAGTTATTTAAAACAGAGGAGGATAAAATACCTAAAATGTTTTTCTTTCAGTCGTAAATCTGCTTGTAAAATACAAAAAAATTGAAAAAAAAGATTTGGCTTTTCCACTTTCTCACTTCTGAATTTTCATTTGTTTTTCTCAATATGAGAATCATTTGAGATATAGGGTATACTTAGGTTTGCTGATCAGATAAGTGTAAGCAGACAGACATAGTAAGAACTATGAAAGGAAACAGTGTAACTGTGGTCAATTACTGCATAACTGGAAAAGAACTGCTTGGTACCTGCAGACAAACAGGGGAGGGCTTTGAGATAACTTTCAGAGTGATGTTTATTCACACAAATGATGCACAAAGGATTAACTGAAGGGTGTTTTCTTGACCTAAGCAATAAGATGGAAATGATGACAGGGCAAACTACTGGGAATGCCAAGAGCTATTCTTCTTCTTTTTTTAATGGCAAGAAATACAAAGGTAGAATGGAGTTAGAAGGAAGGTATGAGACTAGAAAAAGTCCTGAACACAGAGGTCCCAGTCATAGAGTAAGCACAATCAATTTCAATTTCAAACTGGGAATTGTTCTCCTGTTTTTTGGAGACAAAGTCTCTCTCTCTTGCCCAGGTTGGAGTACAGTGGCACAATCTTGGTTCACTGCAACCTCCTCCTCCCGGATTTAAGCTATTCTCATGCTCAGCCTCCCGAGTAGCTGGGATGACAGGTGCACACCACCACACCCGGCTAATTTTTATTTTTGTATTTTAGTAGAGACGGTGGGGGGTGGGTTTCGCCATGTTGGCCAAGCTGGTATTGAACTCCTGGCCTCAATCAATCCGCCGGCTGTGGCCTCCCAAAGTGCTTGGATTACAGGTGTGAGCCACCACGCCCAGCCTCTGGGGATTGTATTTCTAATGGGGTTTCACTAATGAGTAAATAGATATCAACTCCATATATTATTTTTAAGAACAAGCTTGGATGTGGTAACAGCTTTTTAAATTAATGATTTTTTTTTCTCGACTTTTACTGTGGCCATAAGCAGATGTCCAATTTTTTCACAGAACTGTAGTGCTGAAAGAAGCTCAGAGACCATGTGCCTGAGTCGTTTTATTTCACAGATAAGGCAAATGAGGTCACAGGGCTAAGAAATGGCAGGAAAAGGATTAGTACTCTGATTCCTAACTGTAAACCCAGCATGGCTTGGTAAAGTAGACCAGGTTTTCTCCTTACAGCACTACTAAAAGAATAACAGGCTGAGTGCGATGGCTCACGCCTGTAGGAGGGTCACTTGAGGCCAGCCTGGGCAATACAGCAAGACCTCGTCTGTAAAATATTAAAATTAAAAAATTAGCCAGATGGGAGGCTGAGGCAGGAGGATTGCATGAGCCCAGGAATTTGAGGCTGCAGTGAGCTACGATAGTGCTGCTGCACTCTAGCCTGTGTAACAGAGTGAGACCTTGTCTCTAAACAAAACAAAACAAAAAGAATACAAGTAGTACCCATGATTTGTTGCTCAGCTGACAAGTCTAATTTTTATATCTCAAGAAACTACATACACAAGTATCTTACAGTTTGAAAGCATCTCACACTATTTGGTATTTTATTTAATATGCTAAAATAATTATTTCAGTGAATGCACCTACTCACTCATCATTTCAGAAACTCCAAACAAATATGTAGATAAGAAAATTCTGTGAAGTAATCACCATATAGCCATGAAGTTTGCAGAAAATCATTTATGGTTACAGCCACGTTTATAAATAAATGTGCATATTCAACCTAAAAGCAACTTTAGACTGCTTGCGCGTTTACCTCTTTAGCTACTCAGAGATCTCTAGGGATTTATTTTCAGATGAACATTTGCATTTGAAATGCTTCCTGTTGGTAATCTGTAAGATGCAAGTTAGCTACCAGAAAAGCAGAAGCACAACAGAGTTCGGTGAGCAGTGACACAGCGGTCAGTTAACAGCTCTTGGTGGCAGGCTTGCTGGGGTAGCTAGTCCATATTGTCTTTTAAAATACTACATTTTTAAAAGCAGCTTCATGATATCCCAGAGCTAACTGGAGATGGCAATTAAATGCAATGGATCCGGTACATTACCAGGAAAACTGGCAAAATGCGAAGGTGAATTGTGGATTTAACAACAGTATTTTGCTCACTATAATTTCCTAGCATGGTAATTTATCTGGGGTCATGTAAAAAAATATTCTTGTACCTAGGAAATACTCAATTATTTAAAAGTAAAGTGGCAAGACGTGCATAACTTATTGCCATTGTTCAAGGGAAAAAAATATATATATATAAAATGACAAAAAGCATATGGGAAAAATGTTCAAAATATTGACAACTGGTAACTCTGGTAAACATATTACCAGACTTTTCTCCACCATTCTTGCAACTTTTCTGTAAGATTGTGATTACATTAAAATAAAAAGAAGAAAAAGCACTTTCATGAAACCATTTTATTTTCACCTCAAATCATGATTTTGCAGGCATTCCTTATGTGTTAGTCTTGTTCTATTTTCCACATTTGTTGACATGGTACCTACAATTGCCTGCTAACATGCTTTTAAACCCAGCTGTAAAATGTGCTATAAGTAATGTCAGAGGTACAATAAAAAAGATTGAAAATGGGTAGTAGCATGAAAATACATTTTCAACTTATAAATGAAAGTGGAAGAGCAGAGAAATCAGAGTTTTTATGCAGACATGAGCATACAATCTTTTTCATCATGCAAAAATTCTTTATATTTTCCTCAGCATATAACCAAAAAGTGACCTGCAGGCATTTTGCTGTCAAAAAGATATCAGTGTTATGTTGTGTAGCATAGACAGATAGTGACAAAAATGAGCGAAGGTTCTTAGATGCACTATCTGAAAGTCAGGCTGGTTGGGGGCTGGATTTTAATATACTTACCCCAGTTATCTTCACTTTCACAGTAACAGTGATGGCAACTGACAGTGTAATTATCTTTCAAGGACTGAACTGGTCTAAGAAATATTCTTCTAGCGTGTCACACACTGTTGATATTAAACTGGCGACATGAGAAACCATCTGGAAAAAATCTGGGCATAAGGAAGTTTAGGGGATCTAATCCAAGCTGGGTTTTGGCTGATTTACTTCAGTTCACTCAAATCTCGTTTAATAATATGAAATAACACACATGGAAAAAGGAAAGAAAAATGCTATCCTTTGTTCCAGCGCTGATTAAATGGAATCATATGCATGGAAAATAGTTTAAGGATTCCTTCATCCTTATCCTGCTTTCATTGATCACTTTGTTTCCTCTGCTAGTAAGATAAACAATGTGCTATATCCCTGTCTTTCAAACTACTTTTTAAAAGGTTTTAATAGTCAAGTATTTCCAGCAAAGAGTTAGAAGTATACAATAAAATATATAATTTTATTTCTTTGATCAGTCTATACCATACTCTGTTAACTCGTTTATTCTGCTAAGAAAATGTATTGTTCTTTTAAATTTAAAAAAGAGAGATTTTTCTCTGCTGTCTGCTAAAGTGCAATATATTTTTAACAGTTTTATTGCCAACATAATTTATAGTCTTTCTTTTAAGATGGTTTACTATGTATTCTTTCTTATTATTCTCAATGTTTGCAAGTCTCACATGAAACCTGAATGCAAGCACGAAGAGCAGAGATGTTTAGAGAAAGGCTTTCTGAGGCCATAAAGGCACCAAGAAGTAGGCATATTCATCCCTACTGGACTAGATATTAAGGGCATGGACCAGGTGTAAAATACAGAGAAAAAGAGGCTTTAGGAGGAAGGTTAGGTAGTCTTTGATAAGAAGGAGAATGGGCTGTAGTCCCAACTACTCGGGAGGCTGAGGCAGGAGAATGGCGTGAACCCGGGAGGCGGAGCCTGCAGTGAGCTGAGATCCGGCCACTGCACTCCAGCCTGGGCGGCAGAGCGAGACTCCGTCTCAAAAAAAAAAAAAAAAAAAAAAAAGAAGGAGAATGGGACAGGAGAAGGGGGTTGCAAGCCAGACTAGTATCTCTCAGTTTTCTCCATCTTCTCTGATAGACATTGATATCAAGATATGAGAAGCAAATCTTTCTAGTTCTTTGTTACCACCCAGTCCACAAGTGATACTGCTCCTAAGGGCATCAACACTGCATCCTCATCAATGAATAAGCATTTGTGCGTGGCTGCATGCACACACATATTTGGAAGACCCGATTTGTCTGCCAGCCATAGCATCAGGAATAAAGGGGAAGCTGTTGGTTTTCTTTTCTAATTTCTTAGACCTATATAACTTTGTATTCTGCTCAAACTGTACATTTCTACCCAAACATGACATGCACCATAAGATGTTCCCAGGCTCCCTCTGTCACTGGGTCTCCCTAGATCCATCCAAATGCAACTATTTCCTTTCTAAGGACCATCCCCAAATTGGCCAAATTCATCTGACCCATCTTATTTGACTCAACACAATTCAAAGGTCTTATTTTCATTTCTGCCATGGAAATCATTTCCGTTAGAGAACACATAGATAAAATGCCAATTGGACATCAGTCTTACTCTGGAGCTATTTTGTTTAAGTGGTCCTTCATTGAAGCATGCCTTAAATAATCATCCCAATGATTAAAGACTTCAGAAAGTTTGCTGCTGCTGCTGCTTAAAACATTTAGAATAAATCACCTTTATGTACAGAAAGTAAAGTGAACTCCAACAAGCCTGTAACACACACACACCTGCACACACTCACACACACATTACCTTCCAATATTCATTCCCTTTTTGTCATGCATCTATAATATCACAGAATGGGATATTTTGGAATCTCTATGTTTGGATTTAGTTAGAAAATATTAGGAGACCTGGAAAGCTTAAGTGCTCCTAATCATAGCTGCTGGCAAGAAATGTGGTGGAAAATGGGACTTTTCATACTAATTAACTCTGTATTCACACATGGGTTTCATTTTCCACATCACATACTTATATGAAGGCCCCACATCACAAAAGGGTTAGGATTCCATCAGAGACAAAGACAGCTGTCAAATCCTCACATAGTGTCTCCAAGATGGACAGAGCTAGAAATACACCAAAAACTAAGGCTGGTGGGGGATGAGGGTGGGGCAGTAAGCCACTGTCCCAGTGGAAATAAGTATGGAAATATAAGAATTAAATTTTAAATTCTTCACAAGAATAAGTTGTTGTCTATACTCAAAAGAAATGTTCTATATGCAAAACTTTATTATGATCATCTTGTTTCCAATGGTAAGAGAGAGGCTGCTTCCTTCCAGAAATAAGTCAGGCCTGATTTTTGTGCTGATTCAACATAATCTTGACGAACAAAGCAGCAAAGACTTCTCTGCCAGGAAAGTACATGCATAATTGTTGAGATCTACTAAATAGTCTCTTGTTCAACACAGGGTGTCAAGCAGAGATGTTGCAGTAGCTGAGATAAAACAGCAGTGTGCTCTGTTCTTATTTTAATTCCCTTGGCACCCCCCAGGGTTCACATGGCTACGGAAGAAAAAGCAGCAGCTTTTCACCCCAGTATAGCTTGTCTAATGATAATTACTGATAAATAACTTAGCATAAAATAACAAAAGCCAAAGGCACTGCTTAAAAAATCTACCCAAACCATTTTGCTCCTTCTCATTTCATCTCTCTCATTCATTCATCTTTTTAAAAAATTTGATTTTCACAAAGGATAAAGGACAATACCCTACTGAAGGCAGATGAGGCCCCAAACATACTGGTTTTAGGTAGCACAGACAGAACAGTATTAAATTTTAGCCTAGTACTACCAAGCAACATAGAGAATCTCCAAGAACATCAAAACAAGTAACCACTCTACCCAGCCAGGTCGGCCCAAAATGTGAAACTTAGCTGTTAAGTAGTCAAAATGACAACATCACTGCAAATTGCCAGCAAAATTCCAAAAGCTGAACTAATCTACAGATCCTGAAGAAAAGATTTTCTCTTATCTTTCTGGTTCACTTTGCATATGCTGTTGGAAAGCGAGAAAGCTAATTGCATAATTCATGCTTATTCCAATAAAATGCGTAATGAGAGCAAGCCCAAATTACCAACACTTTGAAGGATAAGGATGTTGAGGCAAAGGAGGTGAAGGCTGTAAAAAGACCATGAATGATGTCATTGAGTCGCGTTCTCTTACAGTATTCACTGCCTCCATGTCAGGAAGTATGAACTTCCGATGTTCCCTGACTGCACCAAGAGTATCACAGCGTCTGTCTTAATGCCACATCCTCTTGGGATCTTGAAAATTTCTCCTTTGTTTGGGCAAATAATTTAAGTAAGAGTTCTTTTGTGGCCTTTTAGATCTAGCCATCTGGAAACGAGTTG